>NC_074697.1:18425247-18507747 GCF_029448725.1 Salvelinus fontinalis | reverse complement strand
GCAATTCAGTTAAGAAGAAATTCTTATTTACAATGACGGCCTACCGCAGCCAAACCTGGACAACGCTGGGCAATTGTGCGCCGCCCTATGGGACTCCCAATAACAGCTGGTTGTGATAATGCCTGGAATCGAACCAGGGTCTGTAGTGAAGCCTCTAGCACTGAGATGCAGTGCCTTAGACAGCTGCGCCAATAGGGAGCCCATTTGAGCCAATCAGTTGTCTTATGAAAAGGTAGGGGCGGTATACAGAAGATAGCCCTATTTGGTAAAAGACCAAGTCCATATTATGGCAAGAACAGTTTAAATAAGCAAAGAGAAATGACAGTCCATCATTACTTTAAGATATATCATTACTTTAAGGTCAGTCAATCTGCAAAATCTTAAGAACTTTGAGAGTTTCAAGTGCAGTTGCAAAAACCATCAAGTGCTATGATGAAACTAGCTCTCATGAGGACCGCCACAGGAAGGGAAGACCTAGAGACACCTTTGCTGCATAGAATAAGTTAATTGGAGTTACCAGCCTCAGAAGTTACAGCCCAAATAAATGCTTCACAGAGTTCAAGTAACAGACACATCTTAAAATCAACTGTTCAGAGGAGACTGCGTGGTTTTCATGGTCGAATTGCTGCAAAGAAACCACTACTAAAAGGACACCAATATTAAGAAGAGAATTGCTTGGGCCAAGAAACACTAGCAATGGACATTAGACTGGTGGAAATCTGTTCTTTGGTCTGATGAGTCCAAATGTTTTATTTTTGGTTCCAACCGCCGTGTCTTTGTGAGATGCAGAGTAGGTGAACGGATGACCTCTGCATGTGTGGTTCCCACTGTGAAGCATGGAGGAGGTGGTGTGATGGTGTGGGGGTGTTTTGCTGGTGACATTGTTCGTGATTTATTTAGAATTCAAGGCACACTTAACCATCATGGCTACCACAGCATTCTGCAGCGATACACCATCCCATCTGGTTTGTGCTTCGTGGGACTATCATTTGTTTTTCAGCAGGACAATGACCCAACATAACTCCAGGCTGTGTAAGGGCTATTTGGCCAAGAAGGTGAGTGATGGAGTGCTGCATCAGATGACATGGCCTCCACAATCACCTGACCTCAAACCAATTGAGATGTTTTGGGATGAGTTGGACCGCAGAGTGAAGGAAAAGCAGCCAACAAGTGCTCAGCATATGTGGGAACTCCTTCAAGACTGTTGAAAAAACATTCCAGGTGAAGCTGGTTGAGAGAATGCCAAGCGTGTGCAAAGCTGTCATCAAGACAAAGGATTTCGTATTGAGGAAAGCCGTATTGCATGCCCAAGAATGTGCTAGTTCTCATACCGCTGCTGCCATTTCAATGGCATTTGAGAACATGTTTGAAACATGAACACAATCCAAGCTCACAAGCTCATCAATTGCGTGAACAAGGGAACAAGGGATTCGGTGGCATTCTCTCTGAGCCTCCTTACTGTGTCGCCATCATGCTTGATGCTAGGTACAAGGACCGCTATTTCGATGCAGACAAGAAACAGGGTTTACGTGAAATGTTACAGACACAGCTGGATAAGACGGAAACAGAGACAGTGACAGTGCGCACCGAGGAAGAGGCGCCACTGACAGACAGAACAGAAACTTCACTGCTTGACATGTATAATGAAATCCTTGAGACTGAACAAATGAACTACGAAATGGCACAGCAAATAAGTGAAAGAAATAGGTTTTGATTATGTTTTACTGGTAATGGGAACATACGTAAATGCCAACAAAATAACTTTTTGGTTAGTGTGTGTATGTGTTTCAACTATTTAACGGCAGTTAAAATGTTAAATATCGGTATCGGTTTGGGGTGGGGGGGCAAGTTAAATATCGTGATCTGCCAAAAACATAATATCGGTACATCCCTAGACCTTAATAGACAGTTGTGTGCCTTTCCAAATCATGTCCAATCAATTGCATTTACCACAGGTGGACTGCAATAAAGTTGTAGAAACTTCTCAAGGATGATCAATGCAAACAGGATGCACCTGAGCTAAATTTTGAATCTGATAGCAAAGGGTCTGAAAACATATGTAAATAAGGTTCCTGTTTTTTATTTTTTAATACATTTGCTAAAATTTCTAAAACCTGTATTCCCTTTGTCATTATGAGGTATTGTGTGTAGATTGATGAGAATTATTTTATTTAATTAACCCATTTTAGAATAAGGCTGTAACATAACAAAACATGGAAAAAGTCAAGGGGTCTGAATACTTTCCAAATGCACTGTATTTTCAACAAGCACTATGTCAAAACCAGTTACATCTTCAACTAGCACTATGTCAACACCAGTTACATCTACAACTAGTACTATGTCAACACCAGTTACATCTACAACTAGCACTATGTCAACACCAGTTACATCTACAACTAGCACTATGTCAACACCAGTTACATCTACAACTAGTACTATGTCAAAACCAGTTACATCTTCAACTAGCACTATGTCAACACCAGTTACATCTTCAACTAGCACTATGTCAACACAAGTTACATCTACAACTAGCACTATGTCAACACCAGTTACATCTTCAACTAGCACTATGTCAACACCAGTTACATCTACAACTAGCACTATGTCAACACCAGTTACATCTACAACTAGTACTATGTCAACACCAGTTACATCTACAACTAGTACTAATGTCAACACCAGTTACATCTACAACTAGCACTATGTCAACACCAGTTACATCTACAACTAGCACTATGTCAACACCAGTTACATCTACAACTAGCACTATGTCAACACCAGTTACATCTACAACTAGCACTATGTCAACACCAGTTACATCTACAACTAGTACTAATGTCAACACCAGTTACATCTACAACTGGCACTATGTCAACACCAGTTACATCTACAACTAGCACTATGTCAACACCAGTTACATCTTCAACTAGCACTATGTCAACACAAGTTACATCTACAACTAGCACTATGTCAACACCAGTTACATCTACAACTAGTACTAATGTCAACACCAGTTACATCTACAACTAGCACTATGTCAACACCAGTTACATCTACAACTAGCACTATGTCAACACCAGTTACATCTACAACTAGCACTATGTCAACACCAGTTACATCTTCAACTAGCACTATGTCAACACAAGTTACATCTACAACTAGCACTATGTCAACACCAGTTACATCTACAACTAGTACTAATGTCAACACCAGTTACATCTACAACTAGCACTATGTCAACACAAGTTACATCTACAACTAGCACTATGTCAACACCAGTTACATCTACAACTAGTACTAATGTCAACACCAGTTACATCTACAACTAGTACTATGTCAACACCAGTTACATCTACAACTAGCACTATGTCAACACCAGTTACATCTACAACTAGCACTATGTCAACACCAGTGACATCTACAACTAGTACTATGTCAACACCAGTTACATCTACAACTAGCACTATGTCAACACAAGTTACATCTACAACTAGCACTATGTCAACACCAGTTACATCTACAACTAGCACTATGTCAACACCAGTTACATCTACAACTAGTACTATGTCAACACCAGTTACATCTACAACTAGCACTATGTCAACACCAGTTACATCTACAACTAGTACTATGTCATCACCAGTTACATCTACAACTAGCACTATGTCAACACCAGTTACATCTACAACTAGTACTATGTCAACACCAGTTACATCTTCAACTAGCACTATGTCAACACCAGTTACATCTACAACTAGTACTATGTCAACACCAGTGACCTTTCGGTTAAGTCCAACGCTCTAACCACTAGGCTACCTGCCGCCCATATACATACAACACCCCATAATGACAAAGTAAAAATGTTATGACATAATGACAAAGTAAAAAGAATTTTAGCAAGTTTATTGAAAATTAAATACAGAAATCTTTCATTTACATAAGTATTCACACCCCTGAGTAAATAATTTGTAGAAGCACCTTTGGCAGCGTTTAAAACTGTGAGTCTTTCTGGATAAGTCTAAGAGCTTTCCCTTGGATTGTGCAACATTTGCCCATTATTCTTTTCAAAGTTCTTCAAGCTCTGTCAAATTGGTTGTGGAACATTGCTAGACCACCATTTTCAGGTCTTGCCATAGATGTTCAAGTAGATTTAAGTCTAAATTAACTCGGCCACTCAGGAACATTCAGCGCCTTCTTGGTAAGCAACTTCAGTGTAGATTTTATGTTATTGTCCTGCTGAAAGGTGAATTCAGCTCCCAGTGTCTGGTGGAAAGCAGATTGAACTAGGTTTTCCTCAAGGATTTTGCCTGTGCTTAACTCCATTCAGTTTCTTTTTTATCCTAAAAAATTCCACAGTCCTCAACGATTACAAGCATACCGATAACATGATGCAGCCACCACTATGCTTGATAATTTGGAGAACCGTACTCAGTTGTGTTTTACTGGATTTGCCCCAAACATAAATCAAATCAAGTTTATTTTATATAGCCCTTCGTACATCAGCTAATATCTCGAAGTGCTGTACAGAAACCCAGCCTAAAACCCCAAACAGCAAGCAATGCAGGTGTAGAAGCAGGTCTGGGACAGGTAGGGGTTCCATAACCGCAGGCAGAACAGTTGAAACTGGAATAGCAGCAAGGCCAGGTGGACTGGGGACAGCAAGGAGTCATCATGCCCGGTAGTCCTGACGCATGGTCCCAGGGCTCAGGTCCTCAGAGAGAGAGAAAGAAAGAGAGAAGGAGAGAATTAGAGAGAGCATACTTAAATTCACACAGGACACTGGATAAGACAGGAGAAGTACTCCAGATATAACCAACTGACCCTAGCCCCCCGACACATAAACTACTGCAGCATAAATACTGGAGGCTGAGACAGGAGGGGTCAGGGGACACTGTGGCCCCATCCGATTATACCCCCGGACAGGGCCAAACAGGAAGGATATAACCCCACCCACTTTGCCAAAGCACAGCCCCCGCACCACTAGAGGGATATCTTCAACCACCAACTTACAATCCTGAGACAAGGCCGAGTATAGCCCACAAAGATCTCCACCACAGCACAAACCAAGGGGGGGCGCCAACCCAGACAGGAAGATCACGTCAGTAACTCAACCCACTCAAGTGACGCACCCCTCCTAGGGACGGCATGAAAGAGCACCAGTAAGCCAGTGACTCAGCCCCTGTAATAGGGTTAGAGGCAGAGAATCCCAGTGGAGAGAGGGGAACAGGCCAGGCAGAGACAGCAAGGGCGGTTCGTTGCTCCAGAGCCTTTCCGTTCACCTTCACACTCCTGGGCCAGACTACACTCAATCATATGACCTACTGAAGAGATAAGTCTTCAGTAAAGACTTAAAGGTTGAGACCGAGTCTGCGTCTCTCACATGGGTATGCAGACCGTTCCATAAAAATGGAGATCTATAGGAGAAAGCCCTGCCTCCAGCTGTTTGCTTAGAAATTCTAGGGACAATTAGGAGGCCTGCGTCTTGTGACCGTAGCGTACGTGTAGGTATGTACGGCAGGACCAACTCGGAAAGATAGGTAGGAGCAAGCCCATGTAACGCTTTATAGGTTAACAGTAAAACCTTGAAATCAGCCCTTGCCTTAACAGGAAGCCAGTGTAGGGAAGCTAGCACTGGAGTAATATGATAAAATTTCTTGGTTCTATAACACTTTGTATTCAGAACAAAAAGTTAACTGCTTTGCCACATTGTTTTGCAGTATCACTTTAGTGCCTTGTTGCAAACAGGATGCATGTTTTGGAATATTTTTTATTCTGTACAGGCTTTCTTCTTTTCACTCTGTCAATTAGGTTAGAATTGTGAAATAACTACAATGTTGTTGATCCATCCTCAGTTTTCTACTATCCCAGCCATTAAACTCTGTAACTGTTTTAATGTCACCATTATACCCTTGATACACCATCTGAAGTATAATTAATAACTTCACCATGATCAAAGGGATATTCAGTATTTGTATTTTTTTTTTTACCAATCTACCAATAGGTGCCCTTCCCCTCATTGGGAAAACTCCCAGGTCTTTGTGGTTGAATCTGTTTGAAATACACTGCTCGACTGAGGGACCACACAGATACTTGTGTGGAGTACAGAGAAATCGTGTTAAACACTTGTTATATGACTAGTCCTGATCTTATTTAGGTTTGCATTGTTGGGTTTTGAGTTTGCAAGAAAGGTATTTCACTGTAGTTGTGCATGTGACATTAAAAACATGAAACACATGCGCGCACACGCACACAGAGAAGTGATATTTACCTGCAGTGTTCTGTATCTATTTGAGGTCATCCCTTCCCAAACCCTTCATCGTTTCCCCCTACTAGATAAATGGCACATTTACTCATATTCTTTCTAACGCACGCACGCACACACACACGCACACACGCACACACGCACACACGCACACACGCACCTCCTTGGCAAAGTGCATTTAGACTGAGGTGGAGGCAGGAGCAGAAAGTCTCAATTTGGAAGAAAATGGTTCCCCTGAGGCGTGGACATGAAGATAAACACACCTCTACCAAAGACAAAACACTCTGACACGGAGGAACACTCCATTTCTAAACGTCAGGCTAAATAATACAGGGAACAGACTACTGAGGCGGTGCTTCGTCCAAGTCAGGTCTGGTATGCTATTTTGGAGCTATTTTTCCATATTGCTGTAAAGTTTGGGTTTTGTTATTGTTGTTTTGTTGTTGTAGTTGTTTGGTTGAGTGATTACCAGCTGTGTCAGGTTCAGGTGTTGGGAAGGTGCCAAGAGAGTTTTCAATCTAACCACCCTGTCAACCTTCAACAACAAACATCAGCTGGAATAGTACGCTCAACCACAGAGGATATCCATCAGGACCATTGGAATGAACCCGACCTCTCTGCTTGTTTTACATGTCTTTCACTCTATTATAAAAAAGTCAAAGATGGCTTTAATGATGGCCTATGAATCAACATGTCGCTATGGGTTAAGGCCATCCACACACAGGTATGTGTCATACTCTATGTACCCTTTCTCATTAGGAAGCCACTCTCTTTGCTTTCAACCTCAAACTTTTGATTTTGTGTGTGTGTGTGTGTGTGTGTGTGTGTGTGTGTGTGTGTGTGTGTGTGTGTGTGTGTGTGTGTGTGTGTGTGTGTGTGTGTGTGTGTGTGTGTGTGTGTGTGTGTGTGTGTGTGTGTGTGTGTGTGTGTGTGTGTGTAGGGTGACAGTCTCATATGAAAGTCTAGCTTCGAGGCAGATCCCCACAGGCATGATGAGCTTGGTATAATTTAAATCGACCTCAAATTCGAGCAGGCTTGTTAAGGGCCTTGATCTTGGTCTTCCATATTGATTTATCAAGCTAAATGACACGGGATATAGAGAGGAGTGGTGGTGAGGTGTGGTGTCAGAGTGGGCCGGTCTGACACAGCTGACTGAACTGAACTATACACACCGGAGGGCACTCTAATGAATGTTGCATGCCTGTGATCCTATTCCAGATTGAACCCATTTTCCCTCTAAAAGTCAACCGTCCACTACTAGGTTAGGGTTAACTCAACTGTCCACTACAAAGTTAGGGTTAATTCAACCGTCCACTAGTAGGTTAGGGTTAACTCAACCGTCCACTAGTAGGTTAGGGTTAACTCAACCGTCCACTACAAAGTTAGGGTTTACTCAACCGTAAACTAGTAGGTTAGGGTTAACTAAACTGTCTACTAGTAGGTTAGGGTCAACAACGGTCTACTAATAGGTTAGGGTTAACTCAACCGTCCACTAGTAGGTTAGGGTTAACTCAACAGTTCACTACAAGGTCTGGGTTAACTCAACCGTCCACTAGTAGGTTAGGGTTAACAACGGTCTACTAGTAGGTTAGGGTTAACTCAACTGTCCACTACTATGTTAGGGTTAACTCAACCGTCCACTACTAGGTTAGGGTTAATTTAACCGTCCACTAGTAGGTTAGGGTTAACTCAACCGTCTACTAGTAGGTTAGGGTTAACTCAACCGTCCACTACAAAGTTAGGGTTTACTCAACCATCCACTAGTAGGTTAGGGTTAACTCAACCGTCTACTATTAGGTTAGGGTTAACTCAACCGTCTACTAGTAGGTTAGGGTTAACTCAACCATCTACTAGTAGGTTAGGGTCAACTCAACCGTCCACTACTAGGTTCGGGTTAACTCAAAAGTTCACTACAAGGTTAGGGTTAACTCAACCGTCCACTACTATGTTAGGGTTAACTCAACCGTCCACTACTAGGTTAGGGTTAATTTAACCGTCCACTAGAAGGTTAGGGTTAACTCAACCGTCCACTACTAGGTTAGGGTTAACTCAACCGTCCACTAGTAGGTTAGGGTTAACTCAACCGTCTACTATTAGGTTAGGGTTAACTCAACCGTCTACTAGTAGGTTAGGGTTAACTCAACCGTCCACTAGTAGGTTAGGGTTAACTCAACCGTCTACTATTAGGTTAGGGTTAACTCAACCGTCTACTATTAGGTTAGGGTTAACTCAACCGTCTACTAGTAGGTTAGGGTTAACTCAACCGTCTACTAGTAGGTTAGGGTTAACTCAACCGTCCACTACTAGGTTAGGGTTAACTCAACCGTCCACTAGTAGATTGGGGTTAACAACGGTCCACTAGTAGGTTAGGGTTAACTCAACCGTCCACTAGTAGGTTAGGGTTTACTCAACCGTCCACTAGTAGGTTAGGGTTTACTCAACCGTCCACTAGTAGGTTAGGGTTTACTCAACCGTCCACTAGTAGATTAGGGTTTACTCAACTGTCCACTAGTAGGTTAGGGTTAACTCAACCGTCCACAAGTAGGTTAAGGTTAACTCAACCGTCCACTACAAAATTAGGGTTAACTCAACCGTCCACTACTAGGTTAGGGTTAACTCAACCGTCCACTACTAGGTTAAGGTTAACTCAACCGTCCACTAGTAGGTTAGGGTTAACTCAACCGTCCACTAGTAGGTTAGGGTTAACTCAACCGTACACTAGTAGGTTAGGGTTAACTCAACAGTCTACTAGTAGGTTAGGGTTAACTCAACCATCCACTAGTAGGTTAGGGTTAACTCAACCGTCTACTAGTAGGTTAGGGTTAACTCAACCGTCTACTATTAGGTTAGGGTTAACTCAACCATCTACTAGTAGGTTAGGGTTAACTCAACCGTCTACTAGTAGGTTAGGGTTAACTCAACAGTCTACTAGTAGGTTAGGGTTAACTCAACCATCCACTAGTAGGTTAGGGTTAACTCAAACGTCCACTACTATGTTGGGGTTAACTCAAACGTCCACTAGTAGGTTAGGGTTAACTCAACCATATACTAGTAGGTTAGGGTTAACTCAACCATCCACTAGCAGGTTAGGGTTAACTCAACCGTTCACTAGTAGGTTAGGGTTAACTCAACCTTCTACTAGTAGATTGGGGTTAACAACGGTCTACTAGTAGGTTAGGGTTAACTCAACCATATACTAGTAGGTTAGGGTTAACAACAGTCTACTAGTAGGTTAGGGTTAACTCAAACGCCCACTACTATGTTAGGGTTAACAACAGTCTACTAGTAGGTTAGGGTTAACTCAAACGCCCACTACTATGTTAGCGTTTACTCAACCATCCACTACTAGGTTAGGGTTAATTCAACCGTCTACTAGTAGGTTAGGGTTAACTCAACCATCTACTAGTAGGTTAGGGTTAACTCAACCGTCTACTAGTAGGTTAGGGTTAACTCAACCGTCTACTAGTAGGTTAGGGTTAACTCAACCGTCTACTAGTAGATCGGGGTTAACAATGGTCTACTAGTAGTTTAGGGTTAACAACGGTCTACTAGTAGGTTAGGGTTAACTCAACCATCCACTAGTAGGTTAGGGTTAACTCAACCGTCCACTGCTAGGTTAGGGTTAACTCAACCGTCCACTAGTAGGTTAGGATTAACTCAACCGTCCACTAGTAGGTTAGGGTTAACAACAGTCTACTATTAGGTTAGGGTTAACAACAGTCTACTATTAGGTTAGGGTTAACTCAACAGACTACTAGTAGGTTAGATGGCATCTCCAGAGTCAAGCAGGTGGGATTAACAGAACAGCATATTTATGTCTGTACTGTATGTTTTGGGGCTATTGGTGACTCCTGAATGACACTAACGGCTGATAAGACTCAAGTGGGAACAATGTAGAATGATGATAACAGAGATTATCTCTGAGATTCTTCTCCTCGCACACATCAGGGTCTATTAAGGACAGACCCCAGAAGCACTGAATTACACTGACACACACACACACACACACACACACACACACACACACACACACAGTATTGTCACGATACCTGAATTTTGACTTCGATACCAGGTTTAGTATCAGAATACTCAATACCAAAACAACGGTTACCAAAGCAAAGTTTATTTGATTGGTAAATATCTATTGATAAACTTATCCACAATACAGGTGAATGCATATTTAATAGGAGTGTGTGAATACATATTTAATAGGAGTGTGTGAATGCATATTTAATAGGAGTGTGTGAATGCATATTTAATAGGAGTGTGTGAATACATATTTAATAGGAGTGTGTGAATGCATTGAGTTATTGAGCAATTTTGGCTGATTTCATGGGTCTAGAGATGACCATTTCCCCCCTTTGATTTGGGACTTATTTCATTGTACTGATCAAGAACATTTGCACAGAAGTAGCTTTTTTAATAAAAAAATGAAAATTGCAAGTAATAATGACATTCACAAGGCAGTCAGTTTTCTCTCTGTTCCGCACCTGCTGTCTCGACCTCGGAATGCTTGACTATGAAAAGTAAACTGATATTTACTCATGAGGCGATGACCGCAACGCAAATTCTATACGACTCTTAATATGAGCTTCAGACTGACATTCGACTCCAGAGATTCTGATTGGTCTGTCAATTAAATACGTGCATATTGAAATGGCTCCTGATCTGGTTACAGCTGGATTTCAATGAAGTCCTTGGCATTTGAGCTATTTTAAAGATGTGTGTGCTTATGGGTGAGCATATGTGTGTGTCCTTCGACAGATTGTTTCTATGTGTGTGTATTTCTATACAATACGTTTGTTTGGTTTGTTATTGCTTCTGAGAAAACAGAAAACGTTTCGCTGAGAGATTACAATTTGGCAGTGGGTATTCAAACACGGCGAGACTTGCCCTACAAACCAAGCCTTAACTGAACAGTAAAACAACATGGTCTACAGAGACAATACACTATAGTTATAGAATGTTAGCTAATCACATGCTAACAAGAAGACTGGAGTTTATTCATATTCTGAAGACTGAAGAAAAAATTGGACCGAGACAATCCATGTTTCACACAAAGGATTCCACAAACAAAGAGTTCATATACAATTTCTGGGCAATTTACATGGATCGTTTCGTGGGCAAGACTGTGGACTATTTGCATTGCCGTAAAATGATGCATGATAGTGTTCTATGAATACATTCTACTGGGGGAAAAACATGCTGACACACTAAAATCCCCAGTTAGGTTTTTGCTGAACTCCTATAGAGTAAAGCTTGGAGTCTGGGAGGGAAACGCTCTTCTTCCTGACATTACTACCAACACAACAAAGCCTTCTCTATGACCGTTTTATAGCGCAATTATAATTTGCATGCTATGCTTGTTGTGATCCAGGCACAGTCATGACTTTTTTTATGAACACGATCATTTCGATTCCAACAAAAACAAACTATGGCGGTGCAGTCAATCAATATACTACCCTGCTCCTCTTCTTTAGCTGTGATTAAAAATTGACTGCTCAAACAAAAAACTTTTAACCTCTTCTACTGTATGTGCAAAGCATATACCAAGTACAAGTCCATTTTTCCTAAAACCTCCTGTAGGGCATTACAGACTCATACACTCATTCCCTATTCACCCAGCCAGTTCAGCACCATGGACAGGGCTAACTAGTCGCCCAGCCAGTTCAGCACCATGGACAGGGCTCTAACTAGTCACCCAGCCAGTTCAGCACCATGGACAGGGCTCTAACTCGCCAGTACAGCACCATGGACAGGGCTCTAACTAGTCACCCAGCCAGTTCAGCACCATGGACAGGGCTCTAACTAGTCACCCAGCCAGGTCAGCACCATGGACAGGGCTCTAACTAGTCACCCAGCCAGTTCAGCACCATGGACAGGGCTCTAACTAGTCACCCAGTCAGTTCAGCACCATGGACAGGGCTCTAACTAGTCACCCAGCCAGTACAGCACCATAGACAGGGCTCTAACTCGTCACCCAGCCAGTTCAGCACCATGGACAGGGCTCTAACTAGTCACCCAGCCAGGTCAGCACCATGGACAGGGCTCTAACTAGTCACCCAGCCAGTACAGCACCATGGACAGGGCTCTAACTAGTCACCCAGCTAGGTCAGCACCATGGACAGGGCTCTAACTAGTCACCCAAGCCAGTTCAGCACCATGGACAGGGCTCTAACTAGTCACCCAGCCAGTTCAGCACCAAGGACAGGGCTCTAACTCGTCACCCAGCCAGTACAGCACCATGGACAGGGCTCTAACTCGTCACCCAGCCTGTACAGCACATGGACAGGGCTCTAACTAGTCGCCCAGCCAGTTCAGCTCCATGGACAGGGCTCTAACTCGTCACCCAGCCAGTACAGCACCATGGACAGGGCTCTAACTAGTCACCCAGCCAGGTCAGCACCATGGACAGGGCTCTAACTAGTCACCCAGCAAGGTCAGCACCATGGACAGGGCTCCAACTAGTCACCCAGCCAGTTCAGCACCATGGACAGGGCTCTAACTAGTCACCCAGTCAGTTCAGCACCATGGACAGGGCTCTAACTAGTCACCCAGCCAGTACAGCACCATGGACAGGGCTCTAACTCGTCACCCAGCCAGTTCAGCACCATGGACAGGGCTCTAACTAGTCACCCAGCCAGTACAGCACCATGGACAGGGCTCTAACTAGTCACCCAGCTAGGTCAGCACCATGGACAGGGCTCTAACTAGTCACCCAAGCCAGTACAGCACCATGGACAGGGCTCTAACTAGTCTCCCAGCGAATTCAGCACAATGGACAAGGCTCTAACTAGTCACCCAGCCAGTTAAGCACCATGGACAGGGCTCTAACTAGTCACCCAGCCAGTTCAGCACCATGGACAGGGCTCTAACTAGTCACCCAGCCAGTACAGCACCATGGACAGGGCTCTAACTCGTCACCCAGCCAGTACAGCGCCATGGACAGGGCTCTAACTCGTCACCCAGCCTGTACAACACATGGACAGGGCTCTAACTAGTCGCCCAGCCAGTTCAGCTCCATGGACAGGGCTCTAACTAGTCGCCCAGCCAGTTCAGCACCATGGACAGGGCTCTAACAAGTCGCCCAGCCAGTTCAGCACCATGGACAGGGCTCTAACTAGTCACCCAGCCAGTTCAGCACCATGGACAGGGCTCTAACTAGTCGCCCAGCCAGTTCAGCACCATGGACAGGGCTCTAACTAGTCGCCCAGCCAGTTCAGCACCATGTACAGGGCTCTAACTAGTCACCCAGCCAGTTCAGCACCATGGACAGGGCTCTAACTAGTCACCCAGCCAGTTCAGCACCATGGACAGAGCTCTAACTAGTCACCCAGCCAGTTCAGCACCATGGACAGGGCTCTAACTAGTCACCCAGCCAGTTCAGCACCATGGACAGGGCTCTAACTAGTCACCCAGCCAGTTCAGCACCATGGACAGGGCTCTAACTAGTCACCCAGCCAGTTCAGCACCATGGACAGGGCCCTAACTAGTCACCCAGCCAGTTCAGCACCATGGACAGGGCTCTAACTAGTCACCCAGCCAGTTCAGCAAGAAGGATAGAAATTAAAGCTGGAACCTCCAGGTATCTTCTTCCATTGTAAAGGTGTTCTAGGCTGTAGGGAAATTGTTTTGGGAACAGTAATGAACAGTTTCAACATTTCTACATGTTGTGTTGCATTATTCAAGTGTTTTAACTACTGTGCTGCATGGGTAGGGAGCTAACATGATGCAGCCCATACAGCTTTAGAAATGAATGACAAAGTGGAGCAGGTACTGTGTGTGAGTCTGTCAATGTGGTGTATGTGTGTGTTTGTCTGTGTGTCTGTCAATGTGGTGTATGAGAGTGTGTGTCTGTGCGTCTGTCAATGTGGTGTATGAGTGTGTTTGTCTGTGCGTCTGTCAATGTGGTGTATGAGTGTGTCTGTGCGTCTGTCAATGTGGTGTACGAGTGTGTTTGTATGTCAATGTGTATGTCAATGTGGTGTATGAGTGTGTTTGTATGTCAATGTGTATGTCAATGTGGTGTATGAGTGTGTTTGTCTGTGTGTCTGTCAATGTGGTGTATGAGTGTGTTTGTCTGTGTGTCTGTCAATGTGGTGTATGAGTGTGTTTGTCTGTGTGTCTGTCAATGTGTTATATGAGTGTGTTTGTCTGTGTGTCTGTCAATGTGGTGTATGAGTGTGTTTGTGTGCCTGTCAATGTGGTATATGAGTGTGTTTGTGTGCCTGTCAATGTGGTATATGAGTGTGTGTCTGTCAATGTGGTGTATGAGTGTGTTTGTGTGTCTGTCAATGTGGTGTATGAGTGTGTGTGTGTCTGTGCGTCTGTCAATGTGGTGTATGAGTGTGTTTGTGTCTGTGCGTCTGTCAATGTGGTGTATGAGTGTGTTTATCTGTGTGTCTGTCAATGTGGTATATGAGTGTGTGTCTGTCAATGTGGTATATGAGTGTGTGTCTGTCAATGTGGTATATGAGTGTGTGTCTGTCAATGTGGTATATGAGTGTGTGTCTGTCAATGTGGTATATGAGTGTGTGTTTGTCTGTGTGTCTGTCAATGTGGTGTATGAGTGTGTTTGTTGGTGTGTGGCTGAGAAACGCTGCCTGCCTGACTCTCTCGTCCCGACTCACAACCCCTATACGTTTATTACTATGGGACAGTTGGAGATCGAATTTGAATATTGAAACAATATTGCAAATGTTGGAGACAGACAGCAAGGTTTATACAAATCTTTGATTTTGAAAACTAAATGTTAGTCTAAAAGAAATGTGTGATAATGTCTAGATGCTTTTTATAGTGGAGATCAAGTTGATAAATTCCTTGCCTGGGCTGATGAGACAGTGGATTGCGCAGTCAGATGGAACAGAATAAATAGGCATTTTAACGTCATAGATTTAGCCAGTGGTAACTTGTGGAATAGACACTGGCTAGAATGCGGTTTTAACCAATCAGCATTCAGGATTAGATCCACCCGTTGTATAATGTCTCGTACCGGCCAAACTTTTGCTCTGGCGATTACAAAGATAACCTTATTACATCATCACGACAAGCACAGTGACTCTAGCTAGCCTATTGCAGTAAACAAAAACGTTTCAAGGTAAGTAACTTTGAGGAAAGTCGCAGGGTAACTTTGACACATCACCCCAACATTAACGCCCTCACCCCCACATTTTACACATCAGACACAATACCAACTACACAGAGTAAATTCCAGGCCCAGTTCACATCTCCTCTGTTCCCACAACCCTCACAGTACTCTCTCAGTAGAGTACAGAGACAGTCAGACAGTCCTTCACAGCGGGGAGGAACTTAAATTCCCCCCCATCCACTGCGCTCTGCTGTTCATTCACAGAGTAGATAAACTTTCTCTTTCAGATGCTCTTTTCACAGCAGCAACTCACTGCATCGCCCCACTGAGTTGGCTTCTGGAAATGGGAGGCCCTGAGTTCCAAGCTCCAATTATTTGTTGACCTCTTTGTATGTGTGTGAATGTGCGCGTGTGCATAAGTATGTATGAGACATAATAATAGACATAGATAATGAGACATCCAGAGCATGCGTTAGCAGGGAAGCCTGCCTCGTGTTGGAACCGGAGGCAGATGGAGGAACGGAGGTGGGTGTTTTCCATAAAGATGAGACGTGGTCGGATTAGTAATGTCTGTTTTCTATCAATGATGTCTGTTGCGAGGCACATTATAACAAGCGAGACGACACACTTTGTTTTGTGTGTGTGTGCACACTGGAGTCAGAAGATCCTTCTCGCCTCTATGTTCAGTCTCTGTTCATGTGGACAGACAGATAGGCAGACAAATAGACTGAGAGACACACTCAAAGACAGCCAAAGATAAAAGCTAGAGATAGAGGAAAGGGACAGACAGTCACAAAGACAGGTTAGAGAGACAAAAATACACAGTTAAACCAAGGTGAGCGCTGCACATTGCTAATGGAATCTGGAGTGTTGGTCCTAGGAGACTTCAAAAGAAATAAAGAAGTCAGTTCATCAGAGACCATACCTACTTATTACCCTCCTCTAATTAAAACAATACAACGTGTTAGCCCACACAAATGAGAGCTGCCATGGTGCATGTAGGGAAAACAAATTCCAGTATCGGAGGTTCCAGTATCGGAGGTTCATTCCGGGTAAACTTATTAGAAACTGCATGCATTTCTCTGAATCCTTATTTCATTAGACTGACATATCCCTGGTCTGTGGAGTTTAAAATAAGACTGCTGTTAATGGGATGAAAGAGCACACAGACATGTCCCTGACATTTACATGTTTGTCATTAGCCAGCGCTCTTATCCAGAGCAGTAGTGAGTGCATACATTTTCTGACTATTTTTGTACTGGTCCCCCGTGGGAATGGACCGAACGAACAAAAGCGCAAGCAAGCACAGATGCGAGAGAAACCTTGCCGTAACACCCTGTTCCATGGTATGTTTTATGTGTCTCAGGTTTGACCAACGGCAGGGTGACAAGGAAAATAAAACACTGGGTCTCATTAGGGCCATAAACCAGGAAAAACAGCAAGGTCCCCACAGCTCTGACAGCACCAAGAGGAAAACATCACTGTATATTCCCTACTCTGACAGCACCAAGAGGAAAACATCACTGTATATTCCCTACTCTGAATCCACCAAGAGGAAAGAAAATCACTGTATATTCCCTACTCTGACAGCACCAAGAGGAAAACATTACTGTATATTCCCTACTCTGACAGCACCAAGAGGAAAACATCACTGTGTATTCCCTACTCTGACAGCACCAAGAGGAAAACATCACTGTATATTCCCTACTCTGAATCCACCAAGAGGAAAGAAAATCACTGTATGTTCCCTACTCGGACAGCACCAAGAGGAAAAAAATCACTGTATATTCCCTACTCTGACACTACCAAGAGGAAAACATCACTGTATATTCCCTACTCTGAATCCACCAAGAGGAAAGAACATCACTGTATGTTCCCTACTCTGACAGCACCAAGAGGAAAACATCACTGTATATTCCCTACTCTGACAGCACCAAGAGGAAAACATCACTGTATATTCCCTACTCTGAATCCACCAAGAGGAAAGAAAATCACTGTGTGTTCCCTACTCGGACAGCACCAAGAGGAAAAAAATCACTGTATATTCCCTACTCTGACACTACCAAGAGGAAAACATCACTGTATATTCCCTACTCTGAATCCACCAAGAGGAAAGAAAATCACTGTATGTTCCCTACTCGGACAGCACCAAGAGGAAAAAAATCACTGTATATTCCCTACTCTGACACTACCAAGAGGAAAACAGCACTGTATATGCCCTACTCTGAATCCACCAAGAGGAAAGAAAATCACTGTATGTTCCCTACTCTGACAGCACCAAGAGGAAAACATCACTGTATATTCCCTACTCTGAATCCACCAAGAGGAAAGAAAATCACTGTATGTTCCCTACACATATAAAATACATGTAGACGCTTTGATGTTCACTTTCAGCTTAATTCCATCTAACGAGAACTGAACAAATAGCAAAGGTTGCATCTGACCATATTTCTACACAGTACAGGCCAGTAAGCATAGCTGGGCCCCGACCAGTAAGACCAGCATCATAACATAGCAAAGGTATGTTTTTTTCAGACGAAAACCATCAGTAAAGTCATATTTAGTTTATAGCCAATAAGGATGCAAACACAGAGAGGGACAATAAGAAAGGTCAATGTAAGGCTTTTCTACAACAGTAAGAAAGGTCAATGTAAGGCTTTTCTACAACAGTGAGAAATGTCAAAATAAGGGTTTTCTACAACAGTAAGAAAGGTCAATGTAAAGGTTTTCTACAACAGTAAGAAAGTAGAATAACTGAAGCTGCACTTGGATATATGGTCCTACGGAGACAACCTGAGAAAAGTGTGTGGTTATCTGTGCTATGCATTCTTAAAACTGAGTCATTTTCTGATGCTGTTTAAGCCTTAAAGTAGGAACAAATCTTGTTCAACCGAAAGTCGTCTGTTCTTTCAACCAATCGATTGGTCGAACATTTTAAAGCTGTAATTGTCCATATATAAGCACACCCTATGTTTTTTTAAATAAACTATATGCATTGAGCTTGTCTGATGCTATACGCTTACTGTTTGATGAAATAAGACACATGACTCAAGGGGGAACAAGAGATCAATATAACCAGAAGAAAAAAAACTTTGATTGTGCCAATTATTCTCCTCCAGCTCCTGCTGGCTTTCACAGATTACTCTTCTGAAGTTGTCAGTAATAGGCTACATGAGGATTCGGCAACCTTTCACATGTGGAATGTCAATTGATCCTACAATTTCTACCAATCTGAGTGCCAACTATGGTTTTCATGCACATTTTCGTGGAACAGTTTAATTTCATTACTTCGTAATCCAAGATGGCAGCCAATCAGTCTGTCCGTTCGTATGTCTGATCCTTGAGATATGACTTTTAAGAGTTATGTTTTAATGACCCTGATCCTGTCTACAGAAGCAAACACTTTTGGTGTAAAGGTGAATGCTGTATATAATAACTTGTATTTTTACATCTCAGTCTCTATTTTACGAAATTTGCTTTCTGATTGAGGAACGTTTCTTTCTTCCTGCCTCTGGCCACTATTAAACTGTAGTCTACACCTTTTTGGAGTTGGAGCGCACCGAGTCAGAAGCGTCTGTCTCCTTGCAAGGCCTACTACACGAGCGCAAGTGCGCACTGAAGGCTAGGAGCGGAGAAGCGGTTGCCAGATTGTAAAACCTGATGCACAGTGGGCCATGGGAAAATCTACGTCGTTCTACGCAACGTCTACTGGTCATTGCACACCTGTGCTGAAAGACCTCTAAAAGCCGGAATTATGTCTGTTACTGTGCCTGCACTTTACTCAATGCCGTCCTGAATTCAATAGGCTGAATGATCAAACTGTGAGTGAATTATCTTCACCTTTTGCCCTCCGACGAGACCATCATGTCAATACCACCAGGAACTTGATATCTCTCTGCAATTACATTTGTACCACTCTTAAGTGGGCCTACACTTCCAACATCTCAACATCTCAAAATCTTGAATTATTTTTTTCTGTGTAGAAAGACTCAGCTCATTTTATTTTATTGGCTCCACCCCGTCCTCACACAATTGGCAAATTAGATGAATTGTTTTGCTTTAATTGTTGATCTCTAGTAATGGGCCGGTAGATACCCTGGGCCGGTAGATACCATGCAATCTCTACCCTCTCCTGTGGACTTTAAAAACATCACAGGTTTTGGCCTCTTGCATGTATATTGTCAGAAGTCTATTTGCAAAAATAGACATGATTCGAATATGGGCCAATACAACAAATGCAGACATAATGGTTTTATCAGACACTTGGCTAAAGAAATCTGTGTCAAATAACTCGGGGTACATGGTTCAGATGAGAAGAGGAGGAGGAGTTGCAATTTATGTGAAATCAAAGTTTAACACCTCTGAAATTCTCTCGATTACCAAAGCCAAACATTTTGAATTGCTTGCGGTTAAAGTGAACGTACAGTTGAAGTCGGAAGTTTACATACACTTAGGTTGGAGTCATTAAAACTCATTTTTCAACCACCCCACAAATTTCTTGTTAACAAACTATAGTTTTGGCAAGTCGGTTAGGACATCTACTTTGTGCATGACACAAGTAATTTGTCCAAAAATTGTTTATGGACCAATTATTTCACTTATAAATCACTGTATCACAATTCCAGTGGGTCAAAAGTTTACATACACTAAGTTGACTGTGCCTTTAAACAGCTTGGGAAATCCCAGAAAATGATGTCATGTCTTTAGAAGCTTCTGATAGGCTAATTTACATTATTTGAGTCAATTGGAGGTGTACCTGTAGATGTATCTCAAGGCCTACCTTCAAACTCAGTGCCTCTTTGCTTGACATCATGGGAAAATCAAAAGAAATCAGCAAAGACCTCAGAAAAAAAGTGTAGACCTCCACAAGTCTTGTTCATCCTTGGGAGCAATTTCCAAACGCCTGAAGGTACCATGTTCATCTGTACAAACAATAGTACGCAAGTATAAACACCATGGGTGTCACGCCCTGACCTTAGAGATCCTTTTTATTCTCTATTTTGGTTAGGTCAGGGTGTGACTAGGGTGGGTACTCTAGTTTTTGCATTTCTATGTTTGCAAGGTATGGTTCCCAATCAGAGGCAGCTGTCTATCGTTGTCTCTGATTGGGGATCATAGTTAGGCAGCCTTTTTTCCACCTGTTTTGTGTGGGATCTTGTTTTTGTGTAGCTGCCTGTGAGCAGCCCAGAACGTCACGTTTTTTTTTCTTCTGTATTGTTTTTGGTGAGTTTCATATTTATTAAACATGTGGAACTCCACGCACGCTGCACCTTGGTCCACTCATTTCAACAAGCGTGACAATGGGACCACGCAGCCATAATACCGCTCAGGGAAGAGACGTCTTCTGTCTCCTAGAGATGAACGTACATTGGTGCGAAAAGTGCACATCAATCCCAGAACAGCAGCAAAGGACCTTTTGAAGATGCTGCAGGAAACGGGTACAAAATTATCTATATCCAGAGTAAAACGAGTCCTATATCGACATAACCTGAAATGCCGCTCAGCAAGGAAGAAGCCACTGCTCCAAAACCGCCATAAAAAAGCCAGACTACGGTTTGCAACTGCACATGGGGACAAAGATCATACTTTTTGGAGAAATGTTCTCTGGTCTGATGAAACAAAAACAGAACTGTTTGGCCATAATTACCATCGTTATGTTTGGAGGAAAAAGGGTGAGGCTTGCAAGCCCAAGAACACCATCCCAACCGTGAAGCACGGGGGTGGCAGCATTATGTTGTGGGGGTGCTTTGCTGCAGGAGGGACTGGTGCACTTCACAAAATAGATGGCATCATGAGGGGGGGAAATTATGTGGATATATTGAAGCAGCATCTCAAGACATCAGTCAGGGAGTTAAAGCTTGGTCGCAAATAGGTCTTCCAACTGGACAACAACCCCAAGCATACTTCCAAAGTTGTGGCAAAATGGCTTAAGGACAACAAAGTCAAGGTATTAGAGTGGCCATCAAAAAGCTCTGACCTCAATCCCATAGACAATTTGTGGGCAGAACTGAAAGAGCGTGTGCAAGCAAGGAGGCCTACAGACCTGACTCGGTTACACCAGCTCTGTCAGGAGGAATGGGCCAAAATTCACCCAATTTATTGTGGGAAGCTTGTGGAAGGCTTCCCGAAACGTTGGACCCAAGTTAAAAACAATGTAAAGGCAATGCTACCAAATACTAATTGAGTGTATGTAAAATTCTGACCCACTGGGAATGTGATGAAAAAAATAAAAGCTGAAATAAATCATTCTCTCTACTATTATTCTGATATTTCTAATTTGTTTAATAAAATGGTGATCCTAACTGACCTGAGACAGGGCATCTTTACTAGGATTAAATGTCAAGAATTGTGGCTAAAGTGTATGTAAACTTCCGACTTCAACTGTATATAAGGACGTCGGCGCCTACATACCACCATCGGCTTCGGGAGACGCACCTAACTCTCTTTTTGAATCCTGCACAAGCCAAATGACTTTGAATTCATTATTTTAGGACATTTGAACTGTACATGCTTACATCTGTATGGGACTCTTTAAAGAACTTGGACATTATTCTAACGAATACCCCTCACAAATACACATTGACTGAGACCAAAGGCAAACCCTGTTATATTTTTAAAATAGATTTCAGACAGTTTGATGAGCACGCGTTTTACATGATCTCTACCATAACATTGACAGAGTACGTCTGATTCCGGATGTTGACACTGCCATGAAATGTGTGTCCATTTGTGATAAGCATGCCCCTGTGAAGAAATGTAGAATCAGTGGAAGGGACAATCGCTGGCTTTCAGATAACTTGGCAGAATTAATTAAAAAGAGAAATGTCTCTTGGGCTTAAGTTAAACATACAGTACCTTCGGAAAGTATTCAGACCCCTTGACTTTTTTCCAAAATAACAATGAATAAATACTGAAATATCACATTTACATAAGTATTCAGACCCTTTACTCAGTACTTTGTAGAAGCACCTTTGGCAGCAATTACAGCATCCAGTCTTCTTGGGTATGACGCTACAAGTTTGAAACACCTGTTTTCGGAGAGTTTCTCCCATTCCTCTCTGCAGATCCTCTCAAGCACTGTCAGGTTGGATGGGGAGTGTTGCTGCACAGCTATTTTCAGACCTCATCAGAGATGTTAGATCGGGTTCAAGTCCAGACTTTAGCTGGGCCACTCAAGGACATTCAGATACTTGTCATGAATCCACTCCTGCGTTGTCTTGGCTGTGTGCTTAGGGTTGTTGTCCTGTTGGAAGTTGAATCTTCGCCCCAGTCTGAGGTCCTGAGCAGATTTTAATCAAGGACCTCTCTGCTATTTGCTCCGTTCATCTTTGCCTCAATCCTGACTAGTCTCCCAGTCCCTGCCACAAAAAAAATCCCCACAGCATGATGCTGTAACCACCATGCTTCAATTACTTGTTTCAAACAATTCTAAAAATACAAAAGTGGTGTGTGCATATGGATTCACCATCTTTGCTATGAAGCCCCTAAATAAGATCTGGTGCAACCAATTACCTTCAGAAGTCACATAATGAGTTAAAGTTAAAGTCCACATGTGCGCAATCAAAATGTCACATGATCTGTCACATGATCTGTCACATGATCTAAGTATATATACACCTGTTCTGAAAGGCCCCAAAGCCTGCAACACCACACAGCAAGGGGCACCACCAAGCAAGCGTCACCATGAAGACCAAGGAGCTCTCCAAACAGATCAGGAACAAAGTTGTGGAAAAGTACAGATCAACTTTGAACATCCCACAGAGCACCATTATATCCATTATTAAAAAATGGAAAGAATATGGCACCACAACAAACCTGCCAAGAGAGGGCTGCCCACCAAAACTCACGGACCAGGTAAGGAGGGAATTAATCGGAGAGGCAACAAAGAGACCAAAGATAACCCTGAAGGAGCTGCAAAGCTCCACAGCAGAGATTGGAGTATCTGTCCATATGACCATTTTAAGTTAAACACTCCACAGAGCTGGGATTTACGATAGAGTGGCCAGAAAAATAGCCATTGTTTAAAGAAAAAAATAAGCAAACATGTTTGGTGTTCGCCAAAAGGCATGTGGGAGACTCCCCAAACATATGGAAAATGTACTCTGTTCAGATGAGACTAAAATTTAGCTTTTTGGCTATCAAGGAAAACGCTGTCTGGCGCAAACCCAACACCTCTCATCACCCGAGAACACCATCCCCACAGTGAAGCATGGTGGTGACAGTGTCATGCTGTGGGGATGTTTTTCATCGGCGGGGACTGGGACACTGGTCAGAATTGAAGGAATGATGGATGGCGCTAAATACAGGGAAATTCTTGTTTCAGTTTTCCAGAGATTTGAGACTGGGACGGAGGCTCACCTTCCAGCAGGACAATGACTCTAAGCATACTGCTAAAGCAACACTCAAGTGGTTTAAGGGGAAACATGTAAATGTCTTGGAATGGCCTAGTCAAAGCCCAGACCCCAATCCATTGAGAATCTGTGGTATGACTTAAAGATTGCTGTACACCAGCGGAATCCATCCAACTTGAAGAAGCTGAAGCAGTTTTGCCTTGAAGAATGGGCAGAAATCCCAGTGGCTAGATGTGCCAAGCTAATAGAGACATACCCCAAGAGACTTGCACCTGTAATTGCTGCAAAAGGTGGCTCTACAAAGTATTGACTTGGGGGAGAGAATAGTTATGCACGCTCAAGTTTTCCGTTTTTTTGTCTTATTTCTTGTTTGTTTCAACAATAAAAAATATTTTGCATCTTCAAAGTGGTAGGCATGTTGTGTAAATCAAATGATACAAACCCCCCCAAAAAACATTTCATTCCAGGGGTTAAGTCAACAAAATAGGAAAAATTCCAAGGGGGTGAATACTTTCGCAAGCCACTGTAAACTCTCATGTGAACCATTTTAACTTTGAGCCTGTTTCTTATACTGAGGTCTATAAAGCACTAAAGGCTATAGACAGTAAAAAGTCTGCAGGTACAGACAACCCGGACCCCTACCTCTTAAAGATAGCAGCTGGTATTATTACTGAACCTGTGGCTCACATTTTCAACTTGAGTCTCTTGACCAATTCCATACCCACTATTTAGAAATCAGCTTATGTACTCCCATTGCTAAAGGGTGGAGATCCCTCAGATGCTAATAACTATTGTCCTATCTCCAAGCTCCCTATCCTGGCCAAAGTCTATGAATCCCTAGTGAACTCTCAGTTAAAACACTTATTCATTGAAAATGACATTCTAAGCAGGGTTCAGTCTGGCTTTAGATGGGGGCATAGGCACTGCAGCTATGGCAGTGGCAAATGACATCCTAAATGCACTTAATAAAACAGCAACATTGTGCTGATCCTTTTGTTGATTTCCAAAGGTATTTGATGCAGTTGACCATGAACTGTTGCTAGCTAACATTAGTAGCAGTGAAGGGGCAGTAAATTGGTTTAGGAACTATCTTTCTGAGAGAACACAATGTGTATATACTGACAATCACCAGTCTAGCTTTCTTGAGATTAATAGAGGTGTGCCCCAGGGTTCCATTTTAGCTCCTATGTTGTTCTCAATTTTCATTAATGATTTGAGAAATGGGATGCAACCAGCAGAGTTACATCATTATGCAGATGATACAGTCATATATTCATGTGCTCCTTCTCTGGTTCAGGCTGTTGAAGAGCTTCACACTGCTTTTCAGTCACTGTAGGCCTCCCTTTATGCTCTCAAACTGGTCTTGAATGTACAAAAAACTTTATCAGAGCTCGCACTCAGCCAGAGAAGTTTAGCATTGTCACATCTGGTAGCTTATTCATTGAAAAAGTGTCATCCTACAAGTACAGTATCTAGGTATATAGTTGGATGAGAAGTTGTCCTTTGAAGTTCATATGGATAATCTTGTAAGGAAGCTTAAATTGAAATTGGGTTTTTATTTTTGTAATAATAATGCTTGCTTCCCGCTTAGGGCTAGAAAGAAGCTTGTTCAGGCCAATTTTCTCTCTGTAATTGATTATAGTGATTTGCTGTACATGCATGCAACCTCCTCTGTCTTACAGAGACTAGACTCTACTTATCATGCATTCTTGCGCCTTAATACAAATGCCAAGTCACTCACCCACCATTGCACCTGACTTTATATGCACAGAAAGCTACATTTGTATGTGTTCATCTATGAAGCACTTTTGGGTAAACTCCCTCTTTACCTCTGTAGTCTGGTCTCCTTCACCACAGCAGTTGCCATACCCGGTCTGCTAGGTGGTTGCTATTTAAAGTCCCCAGGACATTTACAATAAAAATGCAGTCTTGCCTTATGTCTTGTGCACCAAAGGCATGGAATATTCTATAATCCATGCTTCATCTAGATGCAGTGCATTCGGAAAGTATTCAGACCCCTTGACTTTTTCGACATTGTAACTTACCAGTCTTATTCTAAAATTGATTAAATAGTTTTTTCCTCATCAATCTACACACAACATCCCATAATGACAAAGCAATAACAGGTATCTTGACATTTTTGCAGATGTATTAAAAATAATGAACTGAAATATCACATTTAAATAAGTATTCAGACCCCTTACTCAGTACTTTGTTGAAGCACCTTTGGCAGTGATTACAGCCTTGAGTCCTTTTGGCTTCTGCAGAGAATAATGGGAGAAACTCCCCAAATACAGTTGTGCCAAGCTTGTACAGTCAAACAACATGTTTTTGCCTTGTCATTGTGGGGTGTTGTGTTTAGATTGATGAGGGAAAAAACGAATCTAAAAACTCATCAATTTTAGAATAAGGCTGTAACATAACAACATTTTGAAAATGTCAAGGGGTCCTGAATACTTTCCAAATACACTGTATATCACTTCTGGGTTGCACCACAGTTCAGCGGTTGATGCAATTTATCCAAAGATGGGTTTTAAGACAAAATAATAGAGATACTAGAAGACCGAAGAATTTTCCCTCTGTCAACATAAATTCAGCAATTCTGTTTTTAGGATATATAGATATTTATAAACTTGACACCTTCAATGCAAGCTAATGGATGTAAAGCATAATAGTTGATGCTGCATCACGTTGTACTGTATAAACAAGGTTGGAGGGGGAGATCTGGGAACAGGGATTACATGTTGTGTTGATGTTGTGGATGAAGGACTAGTAATGCTTAGTTCACTGCATTAAGTTGTCCCTAGCTTTCACTTCCAACCTCCCTCTGGTAAAGGTTAGGGAAGGTCTACCATGGGCAGGAATGTCTGTTCAGCCAGGCCTATTCACCCAGTCAGTTCAGCACCAAGGACAGAGTTCTCACTATCAGCACCATGGACAGGGTTCTCACTATTCACCCAGCCAGTTCAGCACCATGGACAGGACACCTGTTAACTACTAGGTAGAGTGTGGGGCAGACGAGCAGGCCTCTGAGGATCGTCTCACAGGGTGCCCTCCAGCTCTCCCATAGCCTTGCTTGGACCGGGGGAATCATGATCTCCGCCGGGACGAAGGACTGGATGGCAAAGCTGACAAACACTCCAAAGGAGTACAGGATCTTCACCATCTGATTGGTCCTGCAAAGAGAGTGAAAACTGCTAAGTGGATTTGTAACAGAGCCTGGTGTCTTTGGAATAGAGGCCCTGCCATGTTTTGACTACAGGCTCAGCTATATTTAGTCTACAGGTCCAGGTGTGTTTGGAATAGAGGCCCTGCCATGTTTTGACTACAGGCTCTGCTGTATTTAGTCTATAGGTCCAGGTGTGTTTGGAATAGAGGCCCTGCCATGTTTTGACTACAGGCTCTGCTGTATTTAATCTACAGGTCCAGGTGTGTTTTGTGTTCATCCCCATGGTGCCCTGCTGTACAGCAACAAGCAGAGGTGTGTTTCAACAGGGGCCCAATGACAGTGTTTGGTCTAAAGTGTGTTTAACAACAGGGGCCCAATGACAGTGTTTGGTCTAAAGTGTGTTTAACAACAGGGGCCAATGACAGTGTTTGGTCTAAAGTGTGTTTAACAACAGGGGCCAATGACAGTGTTTGGTCTAAAGTGTGTTTAACAACAGGGGCCAATGACAGTGTTTGGTCTAAAGCACAGGAGGCTGCAGAGGTGATCGGTTCATAACAACGTCTAGAATGGAGTGAATGGAATGGTATCCAACACGTGTTGGATACCATTCCAATAATTCCATTCCAGCCATTACTATGAGCCCATCCTCCCCAATTAAGGTGCCACCGGCTGCCTGTGGTCTAATGTGTGTTTAAAAACTGGGGCCAGGGACAGAGTTGGTCGAAAGTGTGCTTAATAACAGGGGTCAGCGAAATAGTCGACTGGTCGATTGTTTGTTTGACAGAATGTTGGTTGAACAAGATTTGTTTTAGTCAATCATCAGCATACAATATATACAGTGCACTTGGAAAGTATTCAAACCCCTTCGCTTTTTACACATTTTGTTATGTTGCAGCCTTATTGTGAAATGGATTAAAAAACAAATATCCTCAATCTACACACAACACCTCATAATGACAAAGTAAAAACATTAGAATTTTTGGGACATTTATAAAAAACAGATACCTCATTTACATAAGTATTCAGACCCTGCTATGAGACTTGAAATTGAGCTCCGATGCATCCTGTTTCCATTGATCATCCTTGAGATGGAACTACAACTTGAATGGAGTCCACCTGTGTAAATTCAATTGATTGGACATGATTTGGAAAGGCACACACCTGTCTATATAAGGTCCCACAGTTGACAGTGCGTGTCAGAGCAAAAACCAAGCCATGAGGTCGAAGGAGTTTTCCGTAGAGCCCCGAGACAGGATTGTGTCGAAGCACACATCTGGGAGAGGGTATCGAAAGTTTTGCGCAGCATTAAAGGTCCCCAAGAACACAGTGGCCTCCATCATTCTTAATAAATGGAATAAATTTGGAACCAGCAAGACTCTTCCTAGAGCTGGCCGCCCGGCCAAACTGAGCAATCGGGGGAGAAGGGCCTTGTTCAGGGAGGTGACAAAGAACCCGATGGTCACTCTTACAGAGCTCCAGAATTCCTCTGTGGAGATGGGAGAACCTTCTAGAAGGGCAACCATCTCTGTAGCACTCCACCAATCAGCCTGTTAGAATATTTACAGATAAATACACAGAGTAGAGAAC
The DNA here is from genome assembly GCF_029448725.1 of Salvelinus fontinalis. Classification (NCBI taxonomy): domain Eukaryota; kingdom Metazoa; phylum Chordata; class Actinopteri; order Salmoniformes; family Salmonidae; genus Salvelinus; species Salvelinus fontinalis. The sequence goes on along the minus strand of NC_074697.1, from coordinate 18,479,290 downwards.
TACCGATCAATGGAAAAAGTTGTTTTTCTGTAATGGGGAACTGAAGATTAAATGGGTCAGGGACACAGGATGTTTTTCAGTTCAACATCTGTTTAGAATATGTGTAGGGGTTCCAGTCTGGGACTCATAGCTACATGTGGCAATTTCTCATTGGTCCAAATTGTCTATACATTGAGCCTAAAACAGGATACTGGGTATTTGGCCATTGGCCCAAATATATTGCAAGGAACTCTAATTGCTAAATTACAGGCTTGGGTATAACCTATATCCTGTCTCCTTGTTCTCAGTGTTTTCTACACTGAACAGGGAATAATCGACACTTTCCAGCATAACTATGATTTGTTCTCTTTGAATAAATATATTTTTCGTCCCCCTGATTTGCTTTGGGGTCTGTGTTATTGAAAAATAACATCAACTGCTAACAGCCCTTTATGGTGGAGTGGTCAGACGGATGTCACCCCTCAGTAAAAGGTATATGAAAGCCCACTTGGAGTTTGCAAAAGGTACGTAAAGGACTCAGACCGTGAGAAACAAGATTGTCTGGTCTGATGAAACCAAGACTGAACACTTTGGCCTGAATACCAAGCGTCATGTCTGGAACAAACCTGCCACCATCCCTACGGTGAAGCATGGTGGTGGCAGCATCATGCTGTGGGGATCTTTTTCAGCGGCAGGGACTGGGAGACTAGTCAGGATCAAGGGAAAAATTAACGGAGCAAAGTAGAGCGATATCCTTGATGAAAACCTGCTCCAGAGCGCTCAGGACCTTAAACTGGGGCGAAGGTTCACTTTCCAACAGGACAACGATACTCAGCACACAGCCAAGACAATGCAAGAGTGGCTTCGGGACAAGTCTCTGATGTCCTTGAGTAGCTCAGCCAGAGCCCAGACTTGAACCCGATCTAACATCTCTGGAGAGACCTAAAAATGACTGTGCTGCCACGCTTCCCATTCAACCTGACAGAGCTTGAGAGGATCTGCAGAGAATAATTGGAGAAACTCCCCAAATACAGGTGTGCCAAGCTTGTAGCGTCATACCCAAGAAGACTCAAGGCTGTAATCGCTGACAAAGGTGCTTCAACAAAGTACTGAGTAAAGGGTCTGAATACTTATGTAAATGTGATTTGTTACGTTTTTTTTGCTTTGTCATTATGGGATAGTGTGTAAATTGATGAGGGAAAAAAAACGATTTAATACATTCATAATGAATGCATTACCAGACATTAACATAACCAAACAAACATTGTAGATTCGAAATTATAGGAATTAACAGTAAACGTACTACTGGTGATATATGTAATGGAGAATTGATATACACTAACAATCAATCAACAATCAATCAAACACAAACAATTCACACAATGAAGTCATGAAACAATGAATGTGCACAAATAGGCGGGAGATCACACATTCTGGAGAGAGACGTGCATTGTGCAGTCACACTCCCCTTCTTCTTGGACTGTACCATCCCCGCAGCATCCACAATGGATTAGTGTCGGCCTCTGCAACGGATTAGTTAACTGAGACGGGCGCAAAAAGACGGGTGTCTCGTGTGCCATGAAAATAAATATGTATGTGTGTGTATATACTGTGTGTGTATATACTGTATATATATATGGTGATATATGTAATGGGGAATTGATATACACTAACAGTCAATCAATCAAACACAAACAATTCACACAATGAAGTCATGATATATATATACACACACACACACACACACACACACACACACACACACACACACACACACACACACACACACACACACACACACACACACACACACAGTGCCTTCAGAAAGTGTTCAGACACCTTGACTTTTTCCAAATTGTTTACGTTACAGCCTTATTCTAAAATGGTATGTGTTGTCTGGTCTTTAACATCCCAACGCAGGTAGCGTAGCGGGCAATGCACTCCTAACCTCCACGTGACCAGCGAGTACATAAATCATCTTCCATTGTGGCTGCAAAGGCATCGGTTTCCTCCTTTACTAGCTTTAATAGCGAGCAGTTAAAAAAAAATAATAATACAATTTCAAAACGGGGAAAATGTGCATTCTGTCTTAATAAAACAAAACCTCCCACCACCATGCAAGGGTGGCTAATGCTACTCCTGTACGTTTTGTACAACGTTCAGACAATCAGGTTGCACCAGTCTGTTGTTACCCATCTGACCGCTGTACACAACACGTACAGTAGTAGCATTAGCTACCCTAGGATGGCGGTGGAAAATTGTTATTAAGACGCATACCAAACAATGCGTGAGGAGAAATTGAGGGAAATGTCCCGACGAGACGATGGCTCATGGGCGCATCATCATCATCGTTCATTTATAAGCTCAGTGATCGTCACACTACCTCCAGGAGAAAAGTGTACTGAAGTTTCCTAGGTGCTTGGCTTGCTCTTTTTTTGCCTCTGGCCATGACAAGTGGATGTTCTTGACTAGGGAAGCAGAGGCCCCTGTATTCTTAGTTCCTACTGTACTCCACAGCCAGCCAGGAAGAGTCAGAGTTATGTAATGCCACTGCAGGATATAGACTAGAGTTTTGTTGTCTCTCAATGACGTTATAATATTGTATTTCGGAACTACACCTTGTTAATATATTTAGATTATATGTTTTTCATATGCATATCATTTGTTTATGGCTTAATGCAGACTTTTTTTAAAGTGCTGCTATTCATTTATTTTACATAAGTTGTGTGTGTTCGGTTGAGGTTTTGTTTGTGATTTAAAATGCAAACCGATGCCAGAATATCAAACCGTTGTGAGTGCTTTCGCAAGTATTCAGTCTCATCACACAAACGTGTCACACTTTGGCACCGCCTGTCACACAAACGTGTCACACTTTGGCACCGCCTGTCACACAAACGTGTCACACTTTGGCACCGCCTGTCACACAAACGTGTCACACTTTGGCACCGCCTGTCACACAAACGTGTCACACTTTGGCACCGCCTGTCACACAAACGTGTCACACTTCGGCACCGCCTGTCACACAAACGTGTCACACTTTGGCACCGCCTGTCACACAAACGTGTCACACTTTGGCACCGCCTGTCACACAAACGTGTCACACTTTGGCACCGCCTGTCACACAAACGTGTCACACTTTGGCACCGCCTGTCACACAAACGTGTCACACTTTGGCACCGCCTGTCACACAAACGTGTCACACTTTGGCACCGCCTGTCACACAAACACCAGACCTGGGTTCAAATACTATTTCATATATCTCATTTACTTTCAAATACATTCATACAAGTAATTGTTCAGATAGTTTAATATTTTATGTAATTTGGAATACACTTGGAAAGTATTTTAAATACTCAAATACACCAACTTAAATGCACTCCCATACATTTAACCCAGGTATTTGAAATAAGTATTTGAAAATCCTGTCTAATACAATTTGTCAGAATTTTTGGTTTACACAAATAACCATTTAAATACTGAAGTAAAAGTACTTGTTTTCGGCTGCCTATTAGAAAAGACTCAAATACACAGAAAAAGTATTTTAAATGCCAGATACTCAAATACACATGTATTTGAACCCATGTGTGATGCACACACACACACACACACACACACACACACACACACACACACACACACACACACACACACACACACACACAGGGAAACATACAATGTGGGGTGCAGGTGCCTTTTGATATCTGGTGGCGTGGGCCCGGCTGTGAGGCAAGGCGGGGTTAGAGTGTTTGGATTGGATGACTTCCTGGCCTGTTTATGATAGTAACCTGGGAGATTTAGCATTCGGTGTCAGAAGAGCTGGGGTTGCCTGAGGTGGCCATAACCCATAATCTCCTGCTTCACTCACAGGAAACCACAGAGTGGACCCATGGTTAATCACACCACAGCTTTATTCCTCTGGGGTGGTGTGTGTGTGTGAGACACTGGCCTCATCTCAGCAGCCTGCCTGTATATCTGCCACACTCGCTTCCAACACACCTATGACAAGCCTCTTCCAACACACTTTCTCCTCCTATAGACCAAACACTATCACTGACCCATGTTGTTAAACACACTTTAGACCAAAACAGGGCTGTCCCCGACGAAGAAAAAGCATTGGTCGACCAAGAGTTCTGTTCCTTTGACCAATCGATTGGTAGAAATGTGTAAAAGTATTTTTCTATATATAGTCACACCCTATGTGTTTTAATAAAATCAACTATATATACACATTGAGCTTGTCTGATGCTTTAATAAGCACACTGTTTGATTACCTAAGACAGAAATGACTCAAGAGAGAACCAGAGATCAAGATAACCACAAGAAAAAACCTTAACCTGCTCCTACTGACTTTCAGAGATTCTGCCATTACTCTCCTTTAGTTGCCGGTAATAGGCTACACGAGGAGTCGGCAACCTTTCTCATGTGGAATGATCATTTATCTTACCATTTCTACCCATCTGAGTGCCAGTTATAGTTTTCATATGCACATTTTCGTGGAACAGTTCAATTTCTAATAACGTCATCATATCGCAAAATCATTTATGGGGTTAATCAAAATTATATCCAAATCTAAATGAAATTGATACAAACCTAAAAAGTTACTTCTATTGCCATTGCCAACTATGGAAAAATAGCCTACATAAAGCCAACAAAAACATTGCAGCCTGCAGGTAGAAAATATCCGGATAAATATAAATAGCATATAAATCACATTGGCTACACAATGTAATAACTCTGCAATAACTTGAAACATTATTTCAACTATCAACTTGGTCCAGGCCTAAAGCTGGTGCTAGCAAACATGCAACATTGTATAACATACTCAGAGTACTCAGGCCCTCAGTTTCCCCTGCCAGTGAGCTCTGGACAGACACTGCTGTAGGCTATTTGTGCAAGGGATAATAAGTAAATCAGGAAGCCTGTTAAATTATGTTTCCACTTGATCAGAGCATGACATTTTTCCCTTTCACGCTAAATGGTTATCAAAAGAAAGAGAGCTGGAAAGATTTTTTAAATACATGTGTCATTCTCAACAGCTATAAAAAAAGACTTAGGTTTGCTTGCTGTTTGAGGTGAAGAAATCATCACTTTGAGAAACTCCACAGGTCATTAGTGGTGGTGCGTTAAGCTAATCCCAAAAACTATCATACCCCCAAATGGGCACATTTATATGCCTAAATTTGCACGCACACCTACTTCTATGCGTAATCAGGTGCCCGTTCTTAATCAACATTGACAGTAGCACTCCAAACAGAAGACAATGACTAAATTGACAAAACTCGTAAATGGAATGAAATCAACCAAAACTTGTTTCTCACACGTGTAGCATAGGTTGTGCGCTCCGCAAACAACGTGTCCACTGACAACGAGAACGGTAAAAGACTGGAATAAAATGATATTGAATGCATTAACAAACCTTAATATAACCAAAAACATTGTAGATAAGAAAGTATAGAAACTAACAGTAAATCTACTACTGGTGATATATGTAATTGGGAAATGAAATACACTAACACTCAAAAACAAACAATTCACACAATGAAGTCATGAAACAATGAATGTGCACAAATAGGCGGGAGTGCACACATTCTGGAGAGAGACGTGCATTGTGCAGTCACACTCCCCTTCTTCTTGGACTGTACCATCCCCGCAGCATCCACAATGGATTAGTGTCGGCCTCTGCAACGGATTATTATTATGGCTGCAGGGGCAGTATTGAGTAGCTTGGATGAAAAGTGCCCAGAGGTGCCCATAGTAAACTGCCTGCTCCTCAGTCCCAGTTGCTAATATGAGCATATTATTTGTATTGGATAGAAAACACTCGGACGTTTCTAAAACTGTTTGAATGATGTTTGTGAGTACAACAAAACTCATATGGCAGGCAAAAACCTGAGAAAAAATCCATACAGGAAGTGGGAATTCTGAGGTTGGTTGATTTTCAACCAAGCCCCTATTGAATACACAGTGGGATATGGATGAGTTTGCACTTCCTACGGCTTCCACTAGATGTCAACTGTCTGTAGAACCTTGTCTGATGCCTCTACTGTGAAGTGGGGCCGAAGGAGGCAGGAATTAGTCAGGTCTATCATGACCTGACCATGCTCTGACCATGCGTGTTCACATGAGAGGGAGCTCTGTTCCATCGCACATCTGAAGTCAATGTAAATCTCCGGTTGGAACGTTACTGAAGATTTATGTTAAAAACATTCTGAAGATTGATTCAATACCTCGTTTGACATGTTTCTACTGACTGTAACGGAACTTTTGGACATTTTATCTGCTTTTAGTGAACGCGGTTCCTGACTTTGGATTTGTTTACCAAACATGCTAACAAAAATGGACATTACCGAACAAAACAAACATTTCTTGTGGAAGTGGGAGTCCTGGGAGTGCATTCCGACGAAGATCGGCAAAGGTAAGTGAAGATTTATAATGCTTTTTATGAGTTTTGTTAACTGCACAATTTGGCGGGTAACTGTATGGCCTCCTTTTGTGGCTGAACGCTGTTCTCAGATTATTGAATATTGTGCTTTTGCCGTAAAGCTTTTTGAAATCTGACACAATGGTTGCATTAAGAACAAGTCTATCTTTAATTATGTGTAAAACATGTATCTTTCATCAAAGTTTATGATGAGTATTTATGTTATTTGACGTGGCTCTCTGCAATTTCTCTGGATATTTTGGAGGCATTTCTGAACATGGCGCCAATGTAATCTGAGATCTTTGGATATAAATATTAACTTTATCGAACAAAACATAAATGTCTTGTGTAACATGAAGTCCGATGAGTGTCATCTGATGAAGATCATCAAAGGTTAGTGATTAATATTATCTCTATTTCTGCTTTTTGTGACTCCCGTCTTTGGCTGAAAAATTGCTGTGTTTTTCTGAGATTTGCGGTGACCTAACAATCGTTTGTGGTGCTTTCGCTGTAAAGCCTATTTGAAATCGGACTTTTTGGTGGGATTAACAACAGGATTACCTTTAAAATGGTATAAGATACATGTATGTTGGCGGAATTTTAATTATGAGATTTCTGTTGTTTGAATTTGGCGCCCTGCACTTTCACTTTCACGCCCTGCACTTTAAAATAGAACTGTTTAGCCATAATGACCATCGTTATGTTTGGAGGAAAAAGGGGGAGGCAGCATCATGTTGTAGGTGCTTTGCTGCAGGAGGGACTGGTGCACTTCACAAAATAGATGGCATCATGAGGTAGAAAAATTGTGTGTATATTTTGAAGCAACATCTCAAGACATCAGTCAGGAAGTTAAAGCTTGGTCACAAATGGTGCTTCCAAATGGACAATGACCCCAAGCATACTTCCAAAGTTGTAGCAAAATGGCTTAAGGACAACAAAGTCAAGGTATTGGAGTGGCCATCACAAAGCCCTGGCCTCAATCTTATAGGAAATGTGTGGGCAGAACTGAAAAAGCGTGTGCAAGCAAGGAGGCCTACAAACCTGACTAAGTTACACCTGCTCTGTCAGGAGGAATGGGCCAAAATTCACCCAACTTATTGTGTGAAGCTTGTGGAAGGCTACCCGAAACGTTGGACCCAAGTTAAAAAAAATGTAAAGGCAATGCTACCAAATACTAATTGAGTGTATTTAAAATTCTGACCGTCTGGGAATGTGATGAAAAACATAAAAGCTGAAATAAATAATTCTCTCTACTATTATTCTGATATCTCAATTTTTTTTAATAAAATGGTGATCCTAACTGACATAAGACAGGGCATTTTGACTAGGATTAAATGTCAAGAATCATGAAAAATTGAATTTAAATGTATTTGGCTAAAGTGTATGTAAACTTCCGACTTCAACTGTATATAAGGACTCACTGTAGTCGGCGGCTACATACCACCATCGGCTTCGGGAGACGCACCTAACTCTCTTTTTGAATCCTGCACAAGCCAAATGACTATGAATTCATTATTTTAGGACATATGAACTGTACATGCTTACATCTGTATGGGACTCTTTTAAAGAACTTGGACATTATTCTAACGAATACCCCTCACAAATACACATTGACTGAGACCAAAGGCAAACCCTGGGAATGTGATGAAAGAAATAAAAGATGATGAAACAAATCACACTCTACTATTATTCTGACATTTCACATTCTTAAAATAAAGTGGCGATCCTAACTGACCTAAGACAGAGAATTTTTACTAGGATTAAATGTCAGGTGAAAAACTGAGTTTAAATGTATTTGGCTAAGGTGTATGTAAACTTCCGACTTCAACTGTATATACGTCTGTGTGTGTATATATATACAACACAGTGCCGTAGGAAAGTATTCAGACCACTTGACTTCATCCACATTTTGTTACGTTACAGCCTTGTTCTAAAATTTCTTAAATAAGAAATCTACATATAATAACCCATAATGAAAAAGTGAAAACAGGTTCTTAGAAATGTTTGGAAATGTATTAAAAATAAAATACCGAAATACCGTAGACTCAAAATTGAGCTCAGGTGCATCCTGTTTGCATTGATTATCCTTGAGATGTTTCTACAACTTGATTGGAGTCCACCTGTGGTAATTTCAATTGATTTTACATGATTTGGAAAGGCACACAACTGTCTATGTAAGGTTCCACGGTTGACAGCGCTTGTCAGAACAAAAAATAAGTCATGCTGTCAAAGGATTTGTCTGCAGAGTTACGAGACAGGATTGTGTTGAGGCACAGATCTGGGGAAGGGTACCAAAACATTTCTGCAGAAGAACAAAATGGCCTCCATCATTCTTAAATGGAATAAGTTTGGAACCACCAATTCTCTCCCTAGAGCTGGCCGCCCAGCCAAACTGAGCAATTGGGGGAGAAGGGCCTTGGTCAGGGAGCTGACCAAGAAGCCCATTGTCACTCTGACAGAGCTCCAGAGTTCTTCTGTGGAGATTGGAGAACCTTCTAAAATAACAACCGTCTCTGCAGCACTCCACCAACGAGGCCTTGATGGTAGAGTGGCCAGACTGAAGCCACTCCTCAGTAAATGGCCCATGACAGCCCACTTGGAGTTTGCAAAAGGCACCTAAAAACATTTAGACCATGAGAAACAAGATTTTCTGGTCTGATGAAACCAAGATTGAACTCTTTGGCCTGAATACAAAGCGTCACGTCTGGAGGAAACCTGGCATCATCCCTACGGTGAAGCATGGTGGTGGCAGCATCATGCTGTGGGGATGATTTTCAGCGACAGGGACTGGGAGACTAGTCAGGATCGAGGGAAAGATGAACGGAGCAAAGTACAGAGAGATCCTTGGTGAAAACCTGCTCCAGAGCGCTCAGGGCCTCAGACTGGGAAGAAGGTTCACTTTCCAACAGGACAACGACCCTAAGCACACAGCCAAGACAACGCAGGAGTGGCTTCGGGACAAGTCTCTTAATGTCCTTGAGTGGCACAGCCAAAGCAAGGACTTGAACCCAATCTAAAATCTCTGGAGACTCCTGAAAAAACCTGTGCAGCAACGCTGCCCATCTAACCTGACAGAGCTTGAGAGGATCTACAGAGAAGAATGTGAGAAACTCCCCAAATACGGGTGTGCCAAGCTTCTAGCGTCATACCCAAGAAGACTCGATGCTGTAATCCCTGCCAAAGGTGCTTCAACAAAGTACGGAGTAAAGGGTCTGAATACCTTTGTAAATGTAATATTTCAGTATTTTTTAATATATTACATTTTTTAATTAATTTTAGAATAAGTAACAAAATGTGGAAAAAATCAAGGGGTCTGAAAACTTTCCGATGGCACTGTAAATATATATGTGTGTGTGTGTATATATATACACACATACACACACACATATATATATACACATATACATACACATGTATACATATGTGTATGTATATATATGTGTGTGTGTATATATATGTGTCTGTGTGTGTGTGTGTGTGTGTGTGTGTGTGTGTGTGTGTGTGTGTGTGTGTGTGTGTGTGTGTGTGTGTGTGTGTGTGTGTGTGTGTGTGTGTGTGTGTGTGTGTGTGTGTGTGTATATAACTGTCTATGTATACCCTTCTCTACATATATATACATACATACATACATACCACACACACATATATATACACAAATATATATATACACTGCTCAAAAAAATAAAGGGAACACTTAAACAACACAATGTAACTCCAAGTCAATCACACTTCTGTGAAATCAAACTGTCTACTTAGGAAGCAACACTGATTGACAATAAATTCCACATGCTGTTGTGCAAATGGAATAGACAAAAGGTGGAAATTATAGGCAATTAGTAAGACACCCCCAAAAAAGGAATGGTTCTGCAGGTGGTGACCACAGACCACTTCTCAGTTCCTATGCTTCCTGGCTGATGTTTTGGTCACTTTTGAATGCTGGCGGTGCTTTCACTCTAGTGGTAGCATGAGACGGAGTCTACAACCCACACAAGTGGCTCAGGTAGTGCAGTTCATCCAGGATGGCACATCAATGCGAGCTGTGGCAAAAAGGTTTGCTGTGTCTGTCAGCGTAGTGTCCAGAGCATGGAGGCGCTACCAGGAGACAGGCCAGTACATCAGGAGACGTGGAGGAGGCCGTAGGAGGGCAACAACCCATCAGCAGGACCGCTACCTCCGCCTTTGTGCTAGGAGGTGCACTGCCAGAGCCCTGCAATATGACCTCCAGCAGACCACAAATGTGCATGTGTCAGCATATGGTCTCACAAGGGGTCTGAGGATCTCATCTCGGTACCTAATGGCAGGCAGGCTACCTCTGGCGAGCACATGGAGGGCTGTGCGGCCCCACAAAGAAATGCCACCCCACACCATGACTGACCCACCGCCAAACCGGTCATGCTGGAGGATGTTGCAGGCAGCAGAACGTTCTCCACGGCGTCTCCAGACTCTGTCACGTGCTCAGTGTGAACCTGCTTTCATCTGTGAAGAGCACAGGGCGCCAGTGGCCAATTTGCCAATCTTGGTGTTCTCTGGCAAATGCCAAACGTCTTGCACAGTGTTTGGCTGTAAGCACAACCCCCACCTGTGGACGTCGGGCCCTCATACCACCCTCATGGAGTCTGTTTCTGACCGTTTGAGCAGACACATTCACATTTGTGGCCTGCTGGAGGTCATTTTGCAGGGCTCTGGCAGTGCACCTCCTTGCACAAAGGCGGAGGTAGCGGTCCTGCTGCTGGGTTGTTGCCCTCCTACGGCCTCCTCCACGTCTCCTGATGTACTGGCCTGTCTCCTGGTAGCGCCTCCATGCTCTGGACACTACGCTGACAGACACCGCAAACCTTTTTGCCACAGCTCGCATTGATGTGCCATCCTGGATGAACTGCACTACCTGAGCTACTTGTGTGGGTTGTAGACTCCGTCTCATGCTACCACTAGAGTGAAAGCACCGCCAGCATTCAAAAGTGACCAAAACATCAGCCAGGAAGCATAGGAACTGAGAAGTGGTCTGTGGTCACCACCTGCAGAACCATTCCTTTTTTGGGGGTGTCTTACTAATTGTCTATAATTTCCACCTTTTGTCTATTCCATTTGCACAACAGCATGTTACATTTATTGTCAATCAGTGTTGCTTCCTAAGTGAACAGTTTGATTTCACAGAAGTGTGATTGACTTGGAGTTACATTGTGTTGTTTAAGTGTTCCCTTTATTTTTTTGAGCAGTGTATATACACACACACATATATATATATATATATACATATACATACATATGTATATATATATATACACACAAGAGTAATAGTTAGTATATTACATTTACGCAAATCATGAATGTTACGTTAGCCTACATGCTACACTAGCAAAGTTATATATAGCTGTCGGCTATATTAGCCACGACTTACCGTTTTTTGTGCAGCTTCAAATGTCGAACAAAGTTGGAAGTTGTTGCGCCTCCATCTGTAATTTTCTTCCCGCATATTTCTTTATATCCGAAAATAATAATTTGGGGTATCATCTTTCCAAGGGCTACATCTGAATTCACCCGCCGACGGTCCTCTGCACTGCCAGACGCAACTTTTTCTCAGCTGGCACAATTTGATTGGCTGCTGTCCGATTCAAACTGTAATCCGTTGAATGAAGAGTTGATGCCCCCTTTTCCCCTTCTCTCCCGTCCCACGTCTCTCCCGTCCCACTTCTCCCCCTTCCCCTCCTGCTTTCTGCCTCTTCCCCCTTTTCCTCCCACCCTCCCGCTTTCTCCCTTCTCTCTCTCTCTGCCCCCATCTCTCTCGTCCCCCTTTCCACTTCTCTCTCGTCCCCCTTTCCCCCTCTCCCGTCCCCCTTTCCCCTTCTCTCTCGTCCCCCTTTCCCCCTCTCCCGTCCCCCTTTCCCCCTCTCCCGTCCCCCTTTCCCCTTCTCTCCCGTCCCCCTTTCCCCTTCTCTCCCGTCCCCCTTTCCCCTTCTCTCCCGTCCCCCTGTCCCCTTCTCTCCCGTCCCCCTGTCCCCTTCTCTCCCATCCCCCTTTCCCTCCCGCTTTCTGCCTCTTCCCCCTTTCTCCCCCTTCTCTCTCTCTGCTCCCATATCTCTTGTCCCCCTTTCCCCTCCTCCCTCCTCCCTTCTCTCCCTCCTCTCCTCTGCAGGGATTAGCCCCCTGCCAAGCCACAGAGAGGGATTCTATTGTAAATGATTCATCAAGTTTATCACACCGCAAAGACCTGCCGCACACTACCAGAAGGAAAGCCATGAAATGCATTCTTCTCCCAGTTCTGACAACAGACAGGGCCCACTGGCAGCAACCCAGCAGAGGGTAAGAAGGGACAGGGAGAATAGGTCATTAGGGAAAAAGAGGAGGCAATAGTGCCAAGTACAGGCCCATTGAGGAAGAAAATTGAGGAAGGAAAGTACAGTGGAGACCTGAGAGGAGAGTTTATACTGTGTGCTGAGCTGTGAGGGAATGGTTGGGTGAATGAGACACAATGACAGAGACAGTGAGAGAAAGGGGGAACAAGACAAGTGGCAATGGTGTAAGTCCCTACTAGCCAGGAGCCCGAGAGGATGGAGGATAGCAACTCATACTATGAGGGTACAGGGAGTGGGGGAGAAGACAGCAAACAGCCCTTAAATATGAGACAAAATGCAGAGAGGAGGAAGACAAAATGGAGCAAGGAGGAAGGGGAGAGAGGAGGAAGACAAAATGGAGCGAGGAGGAAGGGGAGAGAGGAGGAAGACAAAATGGAGCGAGGAGGAAGGGGAGAGAGGAGGAAGACAAAATGGAGCAAGGAGGAAGGGAGAAAGGAGAAAGACAAAATGGAGCGAGGAGGAAGGGGAGAGAGGAGGAAGACAAAATGGAGCGATGATAAAGACAAAATGTAGAGAGGAGGAAGACAAAATGGAGCGAGGAGGAAGGGGAGAGAGAAGGAAGACAAAATGGAGCAAGGAGGAAGGGAGAGAGAAGGAAGACAAAATGGAGTGATGAGAAAGGGGAGAGAGGAGGAAGACAAAATGGAGTGATGAGGAAGGGCAGAGAGGAGGAAGACAAAATGGAGAGAGGAGGAAGGGGAGAGAGGAGGAAGACAAAATGGAGCGAGGAGGAAGGGAGAGAGGAGGAAGACAAAATGGAGTGATGAGGAAGGGGAGAGAGGAGGAAGACAAAATGGAGTGATGAGGAAGGGGAGAGAGGAGGAAGACAAAATGGAGAGAGGAGGAAGACAAAATGGAGCGAGGAGGAAGACAAAATGGAGTGATGAGGAAGGGGAGAGAGGAGGAAGACAAAATGGAGAGAGGAGGAAGACAAAATGGAGCGAGGAGGAAGACAAAATGGAGTGATGAGGAAGGGGAGAGAGGAGGAAGACAAAATGGAGAGAGGAGGAAGACAAAATGGAGCGAGGAGGAAGACAAAATGTAGCGAGGAGGAAGGGAGGAGGAAGACAAAATGGAGCGAGGAGGAAGGGGAGAGAGAAGGAAGACAAAATGGAGTGATGAGGAAGGGGAGAGAGGAGGAAGACAAAATGGAGTGATGAGGAAGGGGAGAGAGGAGGAAGACAAAATGGAGTGATGAGGAAGGGGAGAGAGGAGGAAGACAAAATGGAGAGAGGAGGAAGGGGAGAGAGGAGGAAGACAAAATGAAGAGAGGAGGAAGACAAAATGGAGCGAGGAGGAAGGGGAGAGAGAAGGAAGACAAAATGGAGTGATGAGGAAGGGGAGAGAGGAGGAAGACAAAATGGAGTGATGAGGAAGGGCAGAGAGGAGGAAGACAAAATGGAGAGAGGAGGAAGGGGAGAGAGGAGGAAGACAAAATGGAGAGAGGAGGAAGGGGAGAGAGGAGGAAGACAAAATGGAGAGAGGAGGAAGACAAAATGGAGCGAGGAGGAAGGGGAGAGAGAAGGAAGACAAAATGGAGTGATGAGGAAGGGGAGAGAGGAGGAAGACAAAATGGAGTGATGAGGAAGGAAGAGAGGAGGAAGACAAAATGGAGAGAGGAGGAAGAGAGGAGGAAGACAAAATGGAGCGAGGAGGAGGGGGAGAGAGGAGGAAGACAAAATGGAGAGAGGAGGAAGGGGAGAGAGGAGGAAGACAAAATGGAGAGAGGAGGAAGGGGAGAGAGGAGGAAGACAAAATGGAGAGAGGAGGAAGGGGAGAGAGGAGGAAGACAAAATGGAGAGAGGAGGAAGGGGAGAGAGGAGGAAGACAAAATGGAGAGAGGAGGAAGGGGAGAGAGGAGGAAGACAAAATGGAGAGAGGAGGAAGGGGAGAGAGGAGGAAGACAAAATGGAGAGAGGAGGAAGGGGAGAGAGGAGGAAGACAAAATGGAGAGAGGAGGAGGGGGAGAGAGGAGGAAGACAAAATGGAGAGAGGAGGAAGGGGAGAGAGGAGGAAGACAAAATGGAGAGAGGAGGAAGGGGAGAGAGAAGGAAGACAAAATGGAGAGAGGAGGAAGACAAAATGGAGAGAGGAGGAAGACAAAATGGAGTGATGAGGAAGGGGAGAGAGGAGGGAGACAAAATGGAGAGAGGAGGAAGGGGAGAGAGGAGGAAGACAAAATGGAGAGAGGAGGAAGACAAAATGGAGAGAGGAGGAAGACAAAATGGAGTGATGAGGAAGGGGAGAGAGGAGGAAGACAAAATGGAGAGAGGAGGAAGACAAAATGGAGCGAGGAGGAAGACAAAATGTAGCGAGGAGGAAGGGAGGAGGAAGACAAAATGGAGCGAGGAGGAAGGGAGGAGAGAAGGAAGACAAAATGGAGTGATGAGGAAGGGGAGAGAGGAGGAAGACAAAATGGAGTGATGAGGAAGGGGAGAGAGGAGGAAGACAAAATGGAGTGATGAGGAAGGGGAGAGAGGAGGAAGACAAAATGGAGAGAGGAGGAAGGGGAGAGAGGAGGAAGACAAAATGGAGAGAGGAGGAAGACAAAATGGAGCGAGGAGGAAGGGGAGAGAGAAGGAAGACAAAATGGAGTGATGAGGAAGGGGAGAGAGGAGGAAGACAAAATGGAGTGATGAGGAAGAGCAGAGAGGAGGAAGACAAAATGGAGAGAGGAGGAAGGGGAGAGAGGAGGAAGACAAAATGGAGAGAGGAGGAAGGGGAGAGAGGAGGAAGACAAAATGGAGAGAGGAGGAAGACAAAATGGAGCGAGGAGGAAGGGGAGAGAGAAGGAAGACAAAATGGAGTGATTAGGAAGGGGAGAGAGGAGGAAGACAAAATGGAGCGAGGAGGAAGGAAGAGAGGAGGAAGACAAAATGGAGAGAGGAGGAAGAGAGGAGGAAGACAAAATGGAGCGAGGAGGAGGGGGAGAGAGGAGGAAGACAAAATGGAGAGAGGAGGAAGGGGAGAGAGGAGGAAGACAAAATGGAGAGAGGAGGAAGACAAAATGGAGAGAGGAGGAAGACAAAATGGAGCGAGGAGGAAGAGAGGAGGAAGACAAAATGGAGCGAGGATGGAGACAAAATGTAGCGAGGAGGAAGGGGAGAGAGCAGGAAGACAAAATGGAGCAAGGATAAAGACAAAATGGAGCGAGGAGGAAGGAAGAGAGGGGGAGGACAAAATGGAGTGAGGAGGAAGGGAGGAGGAAGACAAAATGGAGTGAGGATGAAGGGGAGAGGAGGAAGACAAAATGGAGAGGAGGAAGACAAAATGGAGTGAGGAAGATGGGAGAGAGGAGGAAGACAAAATGGAGCGAGGAGGAAGGGGAGAGAGGAGGCAGACAAAATGGAGAGAGTAGGAAGACAAAACGGAGCGAGGAGGAAGGGGAGAGAGCAGGAAGACAAATTGGAGCGAGCAGGAAGGGAAAAGAGGAGGAAGACAAAATGGAGCGAGGAGGAAGACAAAATGGAGCGAGGAGGAAGGGGAGAGAGAAGGAAGACAAAATGGAGCGAGGAGGAAGGGGAGAGAGAAGGAAGACAAAATGGAGCGAGGAGGAAGGGGAAGGAAGACAAAATGGAGTGATGAGGAAGGGGAGAGAGGAGGAAGACAAAATGGAGTGATGAGGAAGGGGAGAGAGGAGGAAGACAAAATGGAGTGATGAGGAAGGGGAGAGAGGAGGAAGACAAAATGGAGAGAGGAGGAAGGGGAGAGAGGAGGAAGACAAAATGGAGAGAGGAGGAAGGGGAGAGAGGAGGAAGACAAAATGGAGCGAGGATGAAGACAAAATGGAGCGAGGAGGAGGACAAAATGGAGCGAGGAGGAAGACAAAATGGAGCGAGGATGAAGACAAAATGGAGCGAGGAGGAAGGGGAGAGAGGAGGAAGACAAAATGGAGTGAGGAGGAAGACAAAAATGAAGTGAGGAAGAAGGGAGGGAGGAGGGAGACACCATGGAGAGAGAAGGAAGACAAAATGGAGCGAGGAGGAAGACAAAATGGAGAGAGGAGGAAGACAAAATGGAGAGAGGTGGAAGAAAAAATGGAGAGAGGAGGAAGACAAAATGAGGAGAGGAGGAAGTAGACAAAATGGAGTCACGAGGAAGACAAAATGGAGTGAGGAAGATGGGAGAGAGGAGGAAGACAAAATGGAGTGAGGAAGATGGGAGAGAGGAGGAAGACAAAATGGAGAGAGGAGGAAGGGAAAAGAGGAGGAAGACAAAATGGAGAGAGGAGGAAGATAAAATGTAGCGAGGAGGAAGACAAAATGGAACGAGGAGGAAGGGGAGAGAGGAGGAAGACAAAATGGAGCAAGGAAGAAGGGAGGGGGGAGGGAGACAACATGGAGCGAGGAGGAAGGGAGAAGGAAGACAAAATGGAGCGAGGAGGAAGGGGAGAGGAGGAAGAGAAAATGGGGCGAGGAGGAAGGGGAGAGAAGAGGAAGAGAAAATGGGGCGAGGAGGAAGGGGAGCGAGGAGGAAGACAAAATGGAGCGAGGAGGAAGACAAAATGGAGCGAGGAGGAAGACAAAATGGAGCAAGGAGGAAGGGGAGAGAGGAGGAAGACAAAATGGAGCGAGGAGGAAGGGGAGAGAGGAGGAAGACAAAATGGAGCGAGGAGGAAGGGGAGAGAGGAGGAAGACAAAATGGAGCAAGGAGGAAGGGAGAAAGGAGAAAGACAAAATGGAGCGAGGAGGAAGGGGAGAGAGGAGGAAGACAAAATGGAGCGATGATAAAGACAAAATGTAGAGAGGAGGAAGACAAAATGGAGCGAGGAGGAAGGGGAGAGAGAAGGAAGACAAAATGGAGCAAGGAGGAAGGGAGAGAGAAGGAAGACAAAATGGAGTGATGAGAAAGGGGAGAGAGGAGGAAGACAAAATGGAGTGATGAGGAAGGGCAGAGAGGAGGAAGACAAAATGGAGAGAGGAGGAAGGGGAGAGAGGAGGAAGACAAAATGGAGCGAGGAGGAAGGGAGAGAGGAGGAAGACAAAATGGAGTGATGAGGAAGGGGAGAGAGGAGGAAGACAAAATGGAGTGATGAGGAAGGGGAGAGAGGAGGAAGACAAAATGGAGAGAGGAGGAAGACAAAATGGAGCGAGGAGGAAGACAAAATGGAGTGATGAGGAAGGGGAGAGAGGAGGAAGACAAAATGGAGAGAGGAGGAAGACAAAATGGAGCGAGGAGGAAGACAAAATGGAGTGATGAGGAAGGGGAGAGAGGAGGAAGACAAAATGGAGAGAGGAGGAAGACAAAATGGAGCGAGGAGGAAGACAAAATGTAGCGAGGAGGAAGGGAGGAGGAAGACAAAATGGAGCGAGGAGGAAGGGGAGAGAGAAGGAAGACAAAATGGAGTGATGAGGAAGGGGAGAGAGGAGGAAGACAAAATGGAGTGATGAGGAAGGGGAGAGAGGAGGAAGACAAAATGGAGTGATGAGGAAGGGGAGAGAGGAGGAAGACAAAATGGAGAGAGGAGGAAGGGGAGAGAGGAGGAAGACAAAATGAAGAGAGGAGGAAGACAAAATGGAGCGAGGAGGAAGGGGAGAGAGAAGGAAGACAAAATGGAGTGATGAGGAAGGGGAGAGAGGAGGAAGACAAAATGGAGTGATGAGGAAGGGCAGAGAGGAGGAAGACAAAATGGAGAGAGGAGGAAGGGGAGAGAGGAGGAAGACAAAATGGAGAGAGGAGGAAGGGGAGAGAGGAGGAAGACAAAATGGAGAGAGGAGGAAGACAAAATGGAGCGAGGAGGAAGGGGAGAGAGAAGGAAGACAAAATGGAGTGATGAGGAAGGGGAGAGAGGAGGAAGACAAAATGGAGTGATGAGGAAGGAAGAGAGGAGGAAGACAAAATGGAGAGAGGAGGAAGAGAGGAGGAAGACAAAATGGAGCGAGGAGGAGGGGGAGAGAGGAGGAAGACAAAATGGAGAGAGGAGGAAGGGGAGAGAGGAGGAAGACAAAATGGAGAGAGGAGGAAGGGGAGAGAGGAGGAAGACAAAATGGAGAGAGGAGGAAGGGGAGAGAGGAGGAAGACAAAATGGAGAGAGGAGGAAGGGGAGAGAGGAGGAAGACAAAATGGAGAGAGGAGGAAGGGGAGAGAGGAGGAAGACAAAATGGAGAGAGGAGGAAGGGGAGAGAGGAGGAAGACAAAATGGAGAGAGGAGGAAGGGGAGAGAGGAGGAAGACAAAATGGAGAGAGGAGGAGGGGGAGAGAGGAGGAAGACAAAATGGAGAGAGGAGGAAGGGGAGAGAGGAGGAAGACAAAATGGAGAGAGGAGGAAGGGGAGAGAGAAGGAAGACAAAATGGAGAGAGGAGGAAGACAAAATGGAGAGAGGAGGAAGACAAAATGGAGTGATGAGGAAGGGGAGAGAGGAGGGAGACAAAATGGAGAGAGGAGGAAGGGGAGAGAGGAGGAAGACAAAATGGAGAGAGGAGGAAGACAAAATGGAGAGAGGAGGAAGACAAAATGGAGTGATGAGGAAGGGGAGAGAGGAGGAAGACAAAATGGAGAGAGGAGGAAGACAAAATGGAGCGAGGAGGAAGACAAAATGTAGCGAGGAGGAAGGGAGGAGGAAGACAAAATGGAGCGAGGAGGAAGGGAGGAGAGAAGGAAGACAAAATGGAGTGATGAGGAAGGGGAGAGAGGAGGAAGACAAAATGGAGTGATGAGGAAGGGGAGAGAGGAGGAAGACAAAATGGAGTGATGAGGAAGGGGAGAGAGGAGGAAGACAAAATGGAGAGAGGAGGAAGGGGAGAGAGGAGGAAGACAAAATGGAGAGAGGAGGAAGACAAAATGGAGCGAGGAGGAAGGGGAGAGAGAAGGAAGACAAAATGGAGTGATGAGGAAGGGGAGAGAGGAGGAAGACAAAATGGAGTGATGAGGAAGAGCAGAGAGGAGGAAGACAAAATGGAGAGAGGAGGAAGGGGAGAGAGGAGGAAGACAAAATGGAGAGAGGAGGAAGGGGAGAGAGGAGGAAGACAAAATGGAGAGAGGAGGAAGACAAAATGGAGCGAGGAGGAAGGGGAGAGAGAAGGAAGACAAAATGGAGTGATTAGGAAGGGGAGAGAGGAGGAAGACAAAATGGAGCGAGGAGGAAGGAAGAGAGGAGGAAGACAAAATGGAGAGAGGAGGAAGAGAGGAGGAAGACAAAATGGAGCGAGGAGGAGGGGGAGAGAGGAGGAAGACAAAATGGAGAGAGGAGGAAGGGGAGAGAGGAGGAAGACAAAATGGAGAGAGGAGGAAGACAAAATGGAGAGAGGAGGAAGACAAAATGGAGCGAGGAGGAAGAGAGGAGGAAGACAAAATGGAGCGAGGATGGAGACAAAATGTAGCGAGGAGGAAGGGGAGAGAGCAGGAAGACAAAATGGAGCAAGGATAAAGACAAAATGGAGCGAGGAGGAAGGAAGAGAGGGGGAGGACAAAATGGAGTGAGGAGGAAGGGAGGAGGAAGACAAAATGGAGTGAGGATGAAGGGGAGAGGAGGAAGACAAAATGGAGAGGAGGAAGACAAAATGGAGTGAGGAAGATGGGAGAGAGGAGGAAGACAAAATGGAGCGAGGAGGAAGGGGAGAGAGGAGGCAGACAAAATGGAGAGAGTAGGAAGACAAAATGGAGCGAGGAGGAAGGGGAGAGAGCAGGAAGACAAATTGGAGCGAGCAGGAAGGGAAAAGAGGAGGAAGACAAAATGGAGCGAGGAGGAAGACAAAATGGAGCGAGGAGGAAGGGGAGAGAGAAGGAAGACAAAATGGAGCGAGGAGGAAGGGGAGAGAGCAGGAAGACAAATTGGAGCGAGCAGGAAGGGAAAAGAGGAGGAAGACAAAATGGAGAGAGGAGGAAGACAAAATGGAGCGAGGAGGAAGACAAAATGGAGCGAGGAGGAGGACAAAATGGAGCGAGGAGGAAGACAAAATGGAGCGAGGATGAAGACAAAATGGAGCGAGGAGGAAGGGGAGAGAGGAGGAAGACAAAATGGAGTGAGGAGGAAGACAAAAATGAAGTGAGGAAGAAGGGAGGGAGGAGGGAGACACCATGGAGAGAGAAGGAAGACAAAATGGAGCGAGGAGGAAGACAAAATGGAGAGAGGAGGAAGACAAAATGGAGAGAGGTGGAAGAAAAAATGGAGAGAGGAGGAAGACAAAATGAGGAGAGGAGGAAGTAGACAAAATGGAGTCACGAGGAAGACAAAATGGAGTGAGGAAGATGGGAGAGAGGAGGAAGACAAAATGGAGTGAGGAAGATGGGAGAGAGGAGGAAGACAAAATGGAGAGAGGAGGAAGGGAAAAGAGGAGGAAGACAAAATGGAGAGAGGAGGAAGATAAAATGTAGCGAGGAGGAAGACAAAATGGAACGAGGAGGAAGGGGAGAGAGGAGGAAGACAAAATGGAGCAAGGAAGAAGGGAGGGGGGAGGGAGACAACATGGAGCGAGGAGGAAGGGAGAAGGAAGACAAAATGGAGCGAGGAGGAAGGGGAGAGGAGGAAGAGAAAATGGGGCGAGGAGGAAGGGGAGAGAAGAGGAAGAGAAAATGGGGCGAGGAGGAAGGGGAGCGAGGAGGAAGACAAAATGGAGCGAGGAGGAAGACAAAATGGAGCGAGGAGGAAGACAAAATGGAGAGAGGAGGAAGACAAAATGGAGAGAGGAGGAAGACAAAATGGAGCGAGGAGGAAGACAAAATGGAGCGAGGAGGAAGGAAGAGAGGACGAAGACAAAATGGAACGAGGAAGAAGGGAAGAGAGCAGGAAGACAAATTGGAGCGAGCAGGAAGGGAAAAGAGGAGGAAGACAAAATGGAGAGAGGAGGAAGACAAAATGGAGAGAGGAGGAAGGGGAGAGAGGAGGAAGACAAAATGGAGCGAGGAGGAAGACAAAATGGAACGAGGAGGAAGGGGAGAGAGCAGGAAGACAAAATGGAGCAAGGAAGAAGGGAGGGGGGAGGGAGACAACATGGAGCGAGGAGGAAGGGGAGAGGAGGAAGAGAAAATGGGGCGAGGAGGAAGACAAAATGGAGCGAGGAGGAAGGGGAGAGGAGGAAGAGAAAATGGGGCGAGGAGGAAGACAAAATGGAGCGAGGAGGAAGACAAAATGGAGCGAGGAGGAAGACAAAATGGAGCGAGGAGGAAGACGAAATGGAGCGAGGTGGAAGGAAGAGAGGACGAAGACAAAATGGAACGAGGAAGAAGGGGAGAGAGCAGGAAGACAAATTGGAGCGAGCAGGAAGGGAAAAGAGGAGGAAGACAAAATGGAGAGAGGAGGAAGACAAAATGGAGCGAGGAGGAAGGGGAGAGAGGAGGAAGACAAAATGGAGAGAGGAGGAAGGGGAGAGAGGAGGAAGACAAAATGGAGTGAGGAGGAAGACAAAATGGAGAGAGGAGGAAGACAAAATGGAGAGAGGAGGAAGACAAAATGGAGAGAGGAGGAAGACAAAATGTAGCGAGGAGGAAGGGATGAGGAAAACAAAATGGAGTCACGAGGAAGACAAAATGGAGTGAGGAAGATGGGAGAGAGGAGGAAGACAAAATGGAGTGAGGAAGATGGGAGAGAGGAGGAAGACAAAATGGAGAGAGGAGGAAGGGAAAAGAGGAGGAAGACAAAATGGAGAGAGGAGGAAGACAAAATGTAGCGAGGAGGAAGACAAAATGGAACGAGGAGGAAGGGGAGAGAGGAGGAAGACAAAATAGAGCAAGGAAGAAGGGAGGGGGGAGGGAGACAACATGGAGCGAGGAGGAAGGGAGGAGTAAGACAAAATGGAGCGAGGAGGAAGGGGAGAGGAGGAAGACAAAATGGAGAGAGGAGGAAGAGAGGAGGAAGACAAAATGGAGCGAGGAGGAGGGGGAGAGAGGAGGAAGACAAAATGGAGAGAGGAGGAAGGGGAGAGAGGAGGAAGACAAAATGGAGAGAGGAGGAAGGAAGAGAGGAGGAAGACAAAATGGAGAGAGGAGGAAGAGAGGAGGAAGACAAAATGGAGCGAGGAGGAGGGGGAGAGAGGAGGAAGACAAAATGGAGAGAGGAGGAAGGGGAGAGAGGAGGAAGACAAAATGGAGAGAGGAGGAAGGGGAGAGAGGAGGAAGACAAAATGGAGAGAGGAGGAAGGGGAGAGAGGAGGAAGACAAAATGGAGAGAGGAGGAAGGGGAGAGAGGAGGAAGACAAAATGGAGAGAGGAGGAAGGGGAGAGAGGAGGAAGACAAAATGGAGAGAGGAGGAAGGGGAGAGAGGAGGAAGACAAAATGGAGAGAGGAGGAAGGGGAGAGAGGAGGAAGACAAAATGGAGAGAGGAGGAGGGGGAGAGAGGAGGAAGACAAAATGGAGAGAGGAGGAAGGGGAGAGAGGAGGAAGACAAAATGGAGAGAGGAGGAAGGGGAGAGAGAAGGAAGACAAAATGGAGAGAGGAGGAAGACAAAATGGAGAGAGGAGGAAGACAAAATGGAGTGATGAGGAAGGGGAGAGAGGAGGGAGACAAAATGGAGAGAGGAGGAAGGGGAGAGAGGAGGAAGACAAAATGGAGAGAGGAGGAAGACAAAATGGAGAGAGGAGGAAGACAAAATGGAGTGATGAGGAAGGGGAGAGAGGAGGAAGACAAAATGGAGAGAGGAGGAAGACAAAATGGAGCGAGGAGGAAGACAAAATGTAGCGAGGAGGAAGGGAGGAGGAAGACAAAATGGAGCGAGGAGGAAGGGAGGAGAGAAGGAAGACAAAATGGAGTGATGAGGAAGGGGAGAGAGGAGGAAGACAAAATGGAGTGATGAGGAAGGGGAGAGAGGAGGAAGACAAAATGGAGTGATGAGGAAGGGGAGAGAGGAGGAAGACAAAATGGAGAGAGGAGGAAGGGGAGAGAGGAGGAAGACAAAATGGAGAGAGGAGGAAGACAAAATGGAGCGAGGAGGAAGGGGAGAGAGAAGGAAGACAAAATGGAGTGATGAGGAAGGGGAGAGAGGAGGAAGACAAAATGGAGTGATGAGGAAGAGCAGAGAGGAGGAAGACAAAATGGAGAGAGGAGGAAGGGGAGAGAGGAGGAAGACAAAATGGAGAGAGGAGGAAGGGGAGAGAGGAGGAAGACAAAATGGAGAGAGGAGGAAGACAAAATGGAGCGAGGAGGAAGGGGAGAGAGAAGGAAGACAAAATGGAGTGATTAGGAAGGGGAGAGAGGAGGAAGACAAAATGGAGCGAGGAGGAAGGAAGAGAGGAGGAAGACAAAATGGAGAGAGGAGGAAGAGAGGAGGAAGACAAAATGGAGCGAGGAGGAGGGGGAGAGAGGAGGAAGACAAAATGGAGAGAGGAGGAAGGGGAGAGAGGAGGAAGACAAAATGGAGAGAGGAGGAAGACAAAATGGAGAGAGGAGGAAGACAAAATGGAGCGAGGAGGAAGAGAGGAGGAAGACAAAATGGAGCGAGGATGGAGACAAAATGTAGCGAGGAGGAAGGGGAGAGAGCAGGAAGACAAAATGGAGCAAGGATAAAGACAAAATGGAGCGAGGAGGAAGGAAGAGAGGGGGAGGACAAAATGGAGTGAGGAGGAAGGGAGGAGGAAGACAAAATGGAGTGAGGATGAAGGGGAGAGGAGGAAGACAAAATGGAGAGGAGGAAGACAAAATGGAGTGAGGAAGATGGGAGAGAGGAGGAAGACAAAATGGAGCGAGGAGGAAGGGGAGAGAGGAGGCAGACAAAATGGAGAGAGTAGGAAGACAAAATGGAGCGAGGAGGAAGGGGAGAGAGCAGGAAGACAAATTGGAGCGAGCAGGAAGGGAAAAGAGGAGGAAGACAAAATGGAGCGAGGAGGAAGACAAAATGGAGCGAGGAGGAAGGGGAGAGAGAAGGAAGACAAAATGGAGCGAGGAGGAAGGGGAGAGAGAAGGAAGACAAAATGGAGCGAGGAGGAAGGGGAAGGAAGACAAAATGGAGTGATGAGGAAGGGGAGAGAGGAGGAAGACAAAATGGAGTGATGAGGAAGGGGAGAGAGGAGGAAGACAAAATGGAGTGATGAGGAAGGGGAGAGAGGAGGAAGACAAAATGGAGAGAGGAGGAAGGGGAGAGAGGAGGAAGACAAAATGGAGAGAGGAGGAAGGGGAGAGAGGAGGAAGACAAAATGGAGCGAGGATGAAGACAAAATGGAGCGAGGAGGAGGACAAAATGGAGCGAGGAGGAAGACAAAATGGAGCGAGGATGAAGACAAAATGGAGCGAGGAGGAAGGGGAGAGAGGAGGAAGACAAAATGGAGTGAGGAGGAAGACAAAAATGAAGTGAGGAAGAAGGGAGGGAGGAGGGAGACACCATGGAGAGAGAAGGAAGACAAAATGGAGCGAGGAGGAAGACAAAATGGAGAGAGGAGGAAGACAAAATGGAGAGAGGTGGAAGAAAAAATGGAGAGAGGAGGAAGACAAAATGAGGAGAGGAGGAAGTAGACAAAATGGAGTCACGAGGAAGACAAAATGGAGTGAGGAAGATGGGAGAGAGGAGGAAGACAAAATGGAGTGAGGAAGATGGGAGAGAGGAGGAAGACAAAATGGAGAGAGGAGGAAGGGAAAAGAGGAGGAAGACAAAATGGAGAGAGGAGGAAGATAAAATGTAGCGAGGAGGAAGACAAAATGGAACGAGGAGGAAGGGGAGAGAGGAGGAAGACAAAATGGAGCAAGGAAGAAGGGAGGGGGGAGGGAGACAACATGGAGCGAGGAGGAAGGGAGAAGGAAGACAAAATGGAGCGAGGAGGAAGGGGAGAGGAGGAAGAGAAAATGGGGCGAGGAGGAAGGGGAGAGAAGAGGAAGAGAAAATGGGGCGAGGAGGAAGGGGAGCGAGGAGGAAGACAAAATGGAGCGAGGAGGAAGACAAAATGGAGCGAGGAGGAAGACAAAATGGAGCGAGGAGGAAGGAAGAGAGGACGAAGACAAAATGGAACGAGGAAGAAGGGGAGAGAGCAGGAAGACAAACTGGAGCGAGCAGGAAGGGAAAAGAGGAGGAAGACAAAATGGAGAGAGGAGGAAGACAAAATGGAGAGAGGAGGAAGGGGAGAGAGGAGGAAGACAAATTGGAGCGAGCGGGAAGGGAAAAGAGGAGGAAGACAAAATGGAGAGAGGAGGAAGACAAAATGGAGAGAGGAGGAAGACAAAATGGAACGAGGAGGAAGGGGAGAGAGGAGGAAGACAAAATGGAGCGAGGAAGAAGGGGAGAGAGCAGGAAGACAAATTGGAGCGAGCAGGAAGGGAAAAGAGGAGGAAGACAAAATGGAGAGAGGAGGAAGGGGAGAGAGGAGGAAGACAAAATGGAGTGAGGAGGAAGACAAAATGGAGAGAGGAGGAAGACAAAATGGAGAGAGGAGGAAGACAAAATGGAGCGAGGAGGAAGACAAAATGGAGCGAGGAGGAAGGAAGAGAGGACGAAGACAAAATGGAACGAGGAAGAAGGGAAGAGAGCAGGAAGACAAATTGGAGCGAGCAGGAAGGGAAAAGAGGAGGAAGACAAAATGGAGAGAGGAGGAAGACAAAATGGAGAGAGGAGGAAGGGGAGAGAGGAGGAAGACAAAATGGAGCGAGGAAGAAGGGGAGAGAGCAGGAAGACAAAATGGAGCAAGGAAGAAAGGAGGGGGGAGGGAGACAACATGGAGCGAGGAGGAAGGGAGGAGTAAGACAAAATGGAGCGAGGAGGAAGGGGAGAGGAGGAAGAGAAAATGGGGCGAGGAGGAAGACAAAATGGAGCGAGGAGGAAGGGGAGAGGAGGAAGAGAAAATGGGGCGAGGAGGAAGACAAAATGGAGCGAGGAGGAAGACAAAATGGAGCGAGGAGGAAGACAAAATGGAGCGAGGAGGAAGACGAAATGGAGCGAGGTGGAAGGAAGAGAGGACGAAGACAAAATGGAACGAGGAAGAAGGGGAGAGAGCAGGAAGACAAATTGGAGCGAGCAGGAAGGGAAAAGAGGAGGAAGACAAAATGGAGAGAGGAGGAAGACAAAATGGAGCGAGGAGGAAGACAAAATGGAGCGAGGAGGAGGACAAAATGGAGCGAGGAGGAAGACAAAATGGAGCGAGGATGAAGACAAAATGGAGCGAGGAGGAAGGGGAGAGAGGAGGAAGACAAAATGGAGTGAGGAGGAAGACAAAAATGAAGTGAGGAAGAAGGGAGGGAGGAGGGAGACACCATGGAGAGAGAAGGAAGACAAAATGGAGCGAGGAGGAAGACAAAATGGAGAGAGGAGGAAGACAAAATGGAGAGAGGTGGAAGAAAAAATGGAGAGAGGAGGAAGACAAAATGAGGAGAGGAGGAAGTAGACAAAATGGAGTCACGAGGAAGACAAAATGGAGTGAGGAAGATGGGAGAGAGGAGGAAGACAAAATGGAGTGAGGAAGATGGGAGAGAGGAGGAAGACAAAATGGAGAGAGGAGGAAGGGAAAAGAGGAGGAAGACAAAATGGAGAGAGGAGGAAGATAAAATGTAGCGAGGAGGAAGACAAAATGGAACGAGGAGGAAGGGGAGAGAGGAGGAAGACAAAATGGAGCAAGGAAGAAGGGAGGGGGGAGGGAGACAACATGGAGCGAGGAGGAAGGGAGAAGGAAGACAAAATGGAGCGAGGAGGAAGGGGAGAGGAGGAAGAGAAAATGGGGCGAGGAGGAAGGGGAGAGAAGAGGAAGAGAAAATGGGGCGAGGAGGAAGGGGAGCGAGGAGGAAGACAAAATGGAGCGAGGAGGAAGACAAAATGGAGCGAGGAGGAAGACAAAATGGAGAGAGGAGGAAGACAAAATGGAGAGAGGAGGAAGACAAAATGGAGCGAGGAGGAAGACAAAATGGAGCGAGGAGGAAGGAAGAGAGGACGAAGACAAAATGGAACGAGGAAGAAGGGAAGAGAGCAGGAAGACAAATTGGAGCGAGCAGGAAGGGAAAAGAGGAGGAAGACAAAATGGAGAGAGGAGGAAGACAAAATGGAGAGAGGAGGAAGGGGAGAGAGGAGGAAGACAAAATGGAGCGAGGAGGAAGACAAAATGGAACGAGGAGGAAGGGGAGAGAGCAGGAAGACAAAATGGAGCAAGGAAGAAGGGAGGGGGGAGGGAGACAACATGGAGCGAGGAGGAAGGGGAGAGGAGGAAGAGAAAATGGGGCGAGGAGGAAGACAAAATGGAGCGAGGAGGAAGGGGAGAGGAGGAAGAGAAAATGGGGCGAGGAGGAAGACAAAATGGAGCGAGGAGGAAGACAAAATGGAGCGAGGAGGAAGACAAAATGGAGCGAGGAGGAAGACGAAATGGAGCGAGGTGGAAGGAAGAGAGGACGAAGACAAAATGGAACGAGGAAGAAGGGGAGAGAGCAGGAAGACAAATTGGAGCGAGCAGGAAGGGAAAAGAGGAGGAAGACAAAATGGAGAGAGGAGGAAGACAAAATGGAGCGAGGAGGAAGGGGAGAGAGGAGGAAGACAAAATGGAGAGAGGAGGAAGGGGAGAGAGGAGGAAGACAAAATGGAGTGAGGAGGAAGACAAAATGGAGAGAGGAGGAAGACAAAATGGAGAGAGGAGGAAGACAAAATGGAGAGAGGAGGAAGACAAAATGTAGCGAGGAGGAAGGGATGAGGAAAACAAAATGGAGTCACGAGGAAGACAAAATGGAGTGAGGAAGATGGGAGAGAGGAGGAAGACAAAATGGAGTGAGGAAGATGGGAGAGAGGAGGAAGACAAAATGGAGAGAGGAGGAAGGGAAAAGAGGAGGAAGACAAAATGGAGAGAGGAGGAAGACAAAATGTAGCGAGGAGGAAGACAAAATGGAACGAGGAGGAAGGGGAGAGAGGAGGAAGACAAAATAGAGCAAGGAAGAAGGGAGGGGGGAGGGAGACAACATGGAGCGAGGAGGAAGGGAGGAGTAAGACAAAATGGAGCGAGGAGGAAGGGGAGAGGAGGAAGAGAAAATGGGACGAGGAGGAAGACAAAATGGAGCGAGGAGGAAGGGGAGCGAGGAGGAAGACAAAATGGAGCGAGGAGGAAGACAAAATGGAGCGAGGAGGAAGGAAGAGAGGAGGAAGACAAAATGGAACGAGGAAGAAGGGGAGAGAGCAGGAAGACAAATTGGAGCGAGCAGGAAGGGAAAAGAGGAGGAAGACAAAATGGAGAGAGGAGGAAGACAAAATGGAGAGAGGAGGAAGGGGAGAGAGGAGGAAGACAAAATGGAGCGAGGAGGAAGGGGAGAGAGGAGGAAGACAAAATGGAGTGAGGAGGAAGACAAAAATGAAGCGAGGAAGAAGGGAGGGAGGAGGGAGACACCATGGAGAGAGAAGGAAGACAAAATGGAGTGAGGAGGAAGACAAAATGGAGAGAGGAGGAAGACAAAATGGAGAGAGGAGGAAGACAAAATGGAGAGAGGAGGAAGACAAAATGTAGCGAGGAGGAAGGGAGGAGGTAGACAAAATGGAGTCACGAGGAAGACAAAATGGAGTGAGGAAGATGGGAGAGAGGAGGAAGACAAAATGGAGAGAGGAGGAAGGGAAAAGAGGAGGAAGACAAAATGGAGAGAGGAGGAAGACAAAATGTAGCGAGGAAGACAAAATGGAACGAGGAGGAAGGGGAGAGAGGAGGAAGACAAAATGGAGCGAGGAGGAAGGGGAGCGAGGAGGAAGACAAAATGGAGCGAGGAGGAAGGGGAGCGAGGAGGAAGACAAAATGGAGCGAGGAGGAAGACAAAATGGAACGAGGAGGAAGGGGAGAGAGGAGGAAGACAAAATGGAGCGAGGAGGAAGGGGAGCGAGGAGGAAGACAAAATGGAGCGAGGAGGAAGACAAAATGGAGCGAGGAGGAAGGGAGGACGAAGACAAAATGGAACGAGTAGGAAGGGGAGAGAGGAAGAAGACAAAATGGAGCAAGGAAGAAGGGAGGGAGGAGGGAGGGAGACAACATGGACCGAGGAGGAAGGGGAGAGGAGGAAGACAAAATGGAGCGAGGAGGAAGGGGAGTGAGGAGGAAGACAAAATGGAGCGAGGAGTAAGACAAAATGGAGTGAGGAGGAGGACAAAATGGAGCGAGGAGGAAGACAAAATGAGCGAGAAGGAAGACAAAATGGAGCGAGGGGGAAGGGGAGAGGTAATATCACCCACTGCATTGGCCAGAGCGAGAGACTCGTGGTATACACCAGACTGAGGGCAGGAGCTCATCATTTCTGCATGGGGAATAGACAAGCAGCAGAGCCACTCTTAACGCCAGTTGCATGCTCCATTGTGTTTCTCCAGTGGCCGCCACTGAAAAGCCTCTCCATCTTGGCTCCTGTTCAGCATGCATGCAAGCAATGGCAGCTAGTTATCTGGGACCCGCAGATATGATCCATGCACTACATTTCCACTTCCCACGTCATCAAAAGAAGATTTATGTTATAATGTTGAATTAATGTGGGAAACTGATTGTATTTGCAAAAAGTAATTAAAAGGAATTTCATATTTTTTTCTAACTAACATAAATCCAATGACATTTTGTGTTGATTTCATGTGGAATTCACGTTAGTTGGCAACTCAACCAAATGTAAATCAAAACTAGATGTTGAAATGACATCTGTGCCCAGTGGGTAGTCTTCTCTCCTACCACTTTCTCCCTCTCTTTACAATGGGATACAGATACAATTTGTCTTGCCAGTGAAATATTGAGAATCTCATACTCATCATTTTTATGCAGGCATGGGGCATCTTGGGGGGCATGAGCATTTTCGCAAATATCATCTTTACAAAAGCTGTCGCAAGTTCACGCCAAGGTGAGGGTGAGTGTACTTGGATGCTAGTGTTTGTGTGCTTGCATGTGTTTCTGTGCTCTTGCGTGTGTGTGTGCCTACGCCCTTGCATGTGTGTGTGCTTGCCTGTGTTTTTGTTTAACTATCCTTGTGGGGACCAGGGGTCCTTACAAGGATAGTAAAACAAGGAAAATTGGGGACATTTTGCTGGTCCTCACAAGGAAAAAGGCTATTTTAGGGTTAGGGGTTAGGTTTAGGGTTACAATTAGGGTTAGGAGTAGGGTTAAGAGTTAGGGTTTAGGTATAGTTTTAGGGTTAGGGTTTATGGTTAGTTTATGGTTAAGGTTAGGATTAGGATTATGGTTAAGGCTTAGATTTAGGGTTGGGGAAATTAGGATTTTGGATGGGAATCAATTCTTTGGTCCCCACAAGGATAGCAATACAAAACTGTGTGTGTGTGTGAGAGAGAGAGAGAGGTCTGGCTGGCACTTGATGAAGCTGCATTTATCAAACATGAAGGATAATGAAATGTGCAGTCATCAATCACCTGAAAGATGTAACGCTAGTCTCCCCTCAGTCTAATTACATTTGGGCTGATTTATTAAATGAAACCCAAACAACGTTGGCAATTAAAGCACATTTCTTCCTCCTCGCTTCCCGAGTGACAAACGTCACCATGGCTTCACCACAGCATACCTCGTCTGGGCATGTTACACTGGGCCATACACACAGTCATATAGAAGACCTATGATCCTGACAGACTGCGATTGGGAGCAGGGGGTCAGACAGAAAACTTTGGGAAGAATTATTTTTTTCGGTCCCGTAGATTATTTGAAAACGGTTGTCTTTAAGCTTTGCATGCGTTAGCCCAGACCTACCTATTTTATTAATAGCACATATGTCTCATTATTCACAGAATCTCAGAATTCACTGCTTCAAGCTTAGTAGCCTACCTCTCCTCTCCTAGTTGGGAGAGCGAGGTAAAGTGCACCCTTTATGTGTTGTGACAATATAATAGAGTAGGCATGCATGGGCGGAGAATCACCAGCCAGTTATCTTTCCAAGGTTTACTACAGTGTCTGTAAATAAATATTGAGAAGAGGAGGGTACTCAACCAACACGAGTTGAGGTGCAATCAAAAACATTTATCATCATTGAAAAGGCACAACGTGCACATAGACTACCATGGTGAGCGAGAGGTGTGCCTTTTAATTTTCAATAAATATCGATTACTCATTTATTTGTTTCTGCCTGCAAATCGTCCTCCTAAAAAGGTGGGCTATATCCTATATACAAAATGTGGCTCAAGAGAAACTGCAAAAGTTCGCTCTCATCATTCCTGCTACTTC
Organism: Salvelinus fontinalis; assembly: GCF_029448725.1. Lineage (NCBI taxonomy): Eukaryota > Metazoa > Chordata > Actinopteri > Salmoniformes > Salmonidae > Salvelinus > Salvelinus fontinalis. Next base: position 18,447,532 of record NC_074697.1, on the reverse strand, counting down.
AAGTTCAGTAGCCATACATGCAAGATCAGGTGTGTGTCATCTCAATTAAACAGAGTAGGCTATAGCTCAGGGGTACAAACTAGAGGTAGACCGATTATGATTTTTCAATGCCGATACCGATTATTGGAGGACCAAAAAAAAGCCGATACCGATTAAATCGGCTGATTTTTATATGTTTGTAATAATGACAATTACAACAATACTGAATGAACACTTTTATTTTAACTTCATATAATACATAAATAAAATCTATTAGGTCTCAAATAAATAATGAAACATGTTCAATTTGGTTTAAATAATGCAAAAACACAGTGTTGGAGAAGAAAGTAAAAGTGCAATATGTGCCATGCAAAAAAGATCATGTTTAAGTTCCTTGCTCAGAACATGAGAACATATGAAAGCTAGTGGTTCAATATTCCCAGTTCTTCAATATTCCCAGTTAAGAAGTTTTAGGTTGTAGTTATTACAGGAATTATGACTATTTCTCGTCGACTATTTCTCTCTGTACCATTTGTATTTCATATACCTTTGACTATTGGATGTTCATATAAGCACTTTATTATTGCCAGCCTAATCTCGGGAATTGATAGGCTTGATGTCATAAACAGTGCAGTGCATCAAGCATTGCTAAGAGTTGCTTGAAAACGCAGTAAAGTGCTGTTTGAATGAATGCTTACGAGCCTGCTGCTGCCTACCACCTGCTCAGTCAGACTGCTCTATCAAATCAGACTTAATTATAATATAATAAACACAGAAATACGAGCCATTGGTCATTAATATGGTTAAATCCGGAAACTATCATTTCGAAAACAAAATGTTTATTCTTTCAGTGAAAAACAGAACCGTTCCGTATTTTATCAAATGGGTGGCAACCCTAAGTCTAAATATTGCTGTTACATTACACAACCTTCAATGTTATGTCATAATAATGTAAAATTTGGTCTTCACACAGTTTGCAACGAGCCATTCAGCCCAAACTGTTGCATATACCCTGACTCTGTTTGCACTGAACGCAAGAGAAGTGACACAATTTCCTTAGTTAATATTGCCTGCTAACATGAATTTCTTTTAACTAAATATGCTAATTATACTTCTAAATATACTTCTGTGTATTGATTTTAAGAAAGGCATTGATGTTTATGGTCAGGTACATTTGTGCAAAGATTGTGCTTTTTTCGGCAATGCACTTTTGTTAAATCATCACCCGTTTGACGAAGTTGAAGTAGGCAGTGATTCGAAGATAAATTAACATGCACCGCATTGATTATATGCAACGCAGGACACGCTAGTTAACCTAGTAATATCATCAACCATATGTAGTTAACTAGTGATTATGTGAAGATTGATTGTTTTTATAAGATACGTTTAAATGCTAGCTAGCAACTTACCTTGGCTCCTTGCAGCCACAAGGTCCTTTTGGCGCTGCACTCGCGTAACAGGTGGTCAGCATGCCACGCAGTTTCCTCGTGGATTGCAATGTAATCGGCCATAATCGGCATCCAAAAAGGCTGATTACCGATTGTTATGAAAACTTGAAAATCGGCCCTAGTTAATCGACCATGCTAATTAATCGATCGACCCCTAGTACAAACCCTTTTGACCCACGACCCCATGTTGATATCTCAAAATTCTTGTGACCCCATCCATGTGAAAACAATTATGTAATTAACAGCCAATATTTTGTTTTAATACAGACGGGAGCACTGAACCCAGCTTCACACATATGAGCTGGCGAAGGGTACCATTACTTGGAATTCTGAAAAAGACGAGGTCAAATCATGACGTGAGTGATCTTCAGGTCGGAAAGTCGGAGCTCTAGAAAGATGCCAGAGTTCCTGAGTTGGAATTCCGAGTTGGATGACCACTCCAAACTTTTTTTCTCCCCAGTCAGAGCTCGTTTTCTTTTCGAGTTCCCAGTTGTCTTGAACGCACTGAAGTCAGAGATTTCCCAGTTTCCAGTTGAGAGTTCTCAGTTGTTTTGAATGTGGAATTAATGCTCAGAGGGAGACGGCAGGGTTTTGCCTTTGAGTCAGGAACCAAAACTCCTTCGCAGTGACCCGTGAATGCATTCAGTCACATTACAGCTGGATCAAAATGTTAATGTAAATGTTAAATGTAAAGGATCAATTGTTCAATTTTACTTACAGGCATTTCAACTGAGCCAGGATCACAGTCAAATGGATTGGGAAGTAGTTCCCAAAGTGCTCTTCTAAGCGTTGGAGGTGAGCAGTCATCACTCGTGTGGGACTTAGAGTGCAGAGGCCTGCCCTCCATAGATGGATCCCCATCTATGCACAAGCCCACCATGGAATGTGTTTTTCATCAATATAGCCACGCAGCACACTGAACATCTCCTATGGAATGTGTTTTTCATCAATATAGCCACGCAGCCCACTGAACATTTCCTATGGAATGTGTTTTTCATCAATATAGCCATGCAGCCCACTGAACATCTCCTATGGAATGTGTTTTTCCTCAATATAGCCACGCAGCCCACTGAACATCTCATATGGAATGTGTTTTTCATCAATATAGCCACGCAGCCCACTGAACATCGCCTATGGAATGTGTTTTTCATCAATATAGCCACGCAGCACACTGAACATCTCCTATGGAATGTGTTTTTCATCAATATAGCCACGCAGCACACTGAACATCTCCTATGGAATGTGTTTTTCATCAATATAGCCACGCAGCCCACTGAACATCCCCTATGGAATGTGTTTTTCATCAATATAGCCACGCAGCACACTGAACATCTCCTATGGAATGTGTTTTTCATCAATATAACCACGCAGCACACTGAACATCTCCTATGGAATGTGTTTTTCATCAATATAGCCACGCAGCCCACTGAACATCTCCTATGGAATGTGTTTTTCATCAATATAGCCACGCAGCCCACTGAACATCGCCTATGGAATGTGTTTTTCATCAATATAGCCATGCAGCCCACTGAACATCTCCTATGGAATGTGTTTTTCATCAATATAGCCACGCAGCCCACTGAACATCTCCTATGGAATGTGTTTTTCATCAATATAGCCACGCAGCCCACTGAACATCTCCTATGGAATGTGTTTTTCATCAATATAGCCACGCAGCCCACTGAACATCTCCTATGGAATGTGTTTTTCATCAATATAGCCACGCAGCCCACTGAACATCCCCTAAGCAGTTTCATGCTCGGGAATCGTGAGACAGAACAATATGTCATCGTGAATAGCATACCCTGACATGTACAGTATAGCGAACAAAAGTCAATGCATGGGCATCTCGGCCCGCACAGCTAACACCTATTTGGAGAGCATGAGCTGAGGAGTTTGAGTTGTTCAGTACGAGTTTCCTCTTGATTGCTAGCAATAGCATGAATTATTTGTTTAACAGTGTTATATGACAAATGTATTGATGTGAGTTGCTGTGCCTCTACCTCCCCACACATTGTTTTCACCATATCAATTGCTGCCGGTAATATCTAAATATCTGCAATAGTGTGTCGTTTCATAGCGTAGAGGGCCAAGCCATTCACCGTGGGAATGATTCAAGTGCAACGGTCAAGTGCGGCCTTTTCCCATTATCTAACGACGCTCTCTGGTTGAATTTTATCTTTTAGATTTGAACAATTTTAATTTAGATTTTTAAGGTTAAACACAATACAATGATTTTGAGATACAAAAAAATATATTATAATATAGTGGTCACCAACCATTTGAGTCAAGATCACTTTCACAGTCAAAAAGCAAGCTGAGATCTACTGCTCAGACTTTACATTAACCTCACACAAATAGTTTTGTTGGAATGAGGTTAGGGCAGTAAGGCCTAATACATTTTCAGAGCATATTGGCTATATGATTGGCCTGACAATATTGTTAATCAGACCATATATTTCAAAACTTGAGCTTTGATAAAAAAATAGATCAGTTGGTTTAGCAATTGTGTGGCACTGTGGAGCCTGAATTGAAATAATTCACTTTTTTTTTTACTGGACTGATGGTACCTGCATCTGATGGTCAACGAGGTCAAATCACCACGTCAGTGATCTTCAGGTCAAAAAGTCGGAGCTCTAGAAAGATGCCTGAGTTTACGACTTGGAATTCCGAGTTGGATGACCATTCAAAACAATTTTTCCCAACCGCCTCTCCTGGTCCCTGCTCTCTACTTCCTTTCCTCCGGTGAGACTGACCAGAGAGAGGGTCAGCCTCTCACGGTCCCTGCACTCTCCTTCCTTTCCTCTGGTGAGACTGACCAGAGAGAGGGTCAGCCTCTCACGGTCCCTGCTCTCTACTTCCTTTCCTCTGGTGAGACTGACCAGAGAGAGGGTCAGCCTCTCACGGTCCCTGCACTCTCCTTCCTTTCCTCTGGTGAGACTGACCAGAGAGGGGGGACAGTCTCATGCACACATTCAGCCTCATGCATTGACTTTCATGCACACATTCATGTTGTTCCTATGACCAGAGAAAGTTAAATATTCCTACATATTAAAATCGTCATGACGAGCTGTTAATAATAATAAAACGCAGGGCTATCGATACTTGGCAACTCATTCATTACAGCTGCAGCCCGAGCGGAAGTACGGAGAAGCACATTTTGTAATAGTGTTGAATAAAAACAGTGACAGGGCTGACCGGTTGGCGACCACTTATATTATATCAGTATACCAATAATACCGATAGCCTAATATATTGGGTCGTGAAAATTTCTAGTCATTTAACCAATTTCTTAGGTTATTTTTGCGCATTTTGATATTGCCTATAGGGCACAAAATTGCTGGGACCCTGGCTGGCAAGTGAGTTGTGTAACATACACCTAAAATGACATTGCAGGACCACGGTTGGGTCCGGGACAAGTTTTTGCAGTAGCAGGTGGGAGTCAGACAGAAAGCCACCAGGAGTGGGCGGGGTGAGGTTGCCAGTGCGCAAGTATTCAGATTATTTGCTATGACCCTCAAAAATGATCTCAGGTGCATCCTATTTCATTGATTATCCTTGAAATGTTTCTACAACTTGATTGGAGTCCACTGGTGGTAAATTCAATTGATTGGACCTGATATGGAAAGGCACACACCTGTCTATATAAGGTTCCACAGTTGACAGTGCATGTCAGAGCAAAAACCAAGCCACGAGTTCAAAGAAATTGTCCGTAGAGCTCCGAGATCTGGTGAAGGTTACCAAAAAATGTTTGCAACATTGAAGGTCAACAAGAACACAGTGCAGCGGCCTCCATCATTCTTAAATGGAAGAAGTTTGGAACCACCAAGACTCTTCCCCAAAGCTGGCCGCCCAGCCAAACTGAGCAATCGGGGGAGAAGGGCCTTGGTCAGGGAGGTGACCAAGATCCCAATGGTCACTCTGACAGAGCTCTAGAGTTCATCTGTGGAGATGGGAGAACCTTCCAGAAGGACAACCATCTCTGCAGCACTCCACCAATCAGGCCTTGATAGTAGAATGTAAAAGGCACATGACAGCCCTCTTGGAGTTTCCCAAAAGGCACCTAAAGACTCTCAGACCATCAGAAACAAGAGTATCTGGTCTGATGAAACCAAGATTCAACTCTTTAGCCTGAATGTCAAGCATCACGTCTGTAAGAAACCTGGCACCATCCCTACGGTGAAGCATGGTGGGTGCAGCATCATGCTATGGGGATGTTTTTCAGCGGCAGGGACTGGGAGACTAGTCAGGATCAAGGAAAAGATGAACGGAGCAAAGTATAGAGAGATCAGAGCGCTCAAAATCTCAGACTGAGGCAAAGGTTCATCTTCCAACAGGACAACGACCCTAAGCACACAGCCAAGACAATGCAGGAGTGGCTTGGGGACAAGTCTCTGAATGTCCTTGAGTGGCCCAGCCAGAGCCCGGACTTGAACCCGAACGAATATCTCTGGGAAGACCTGAAAATTGCTGTGCAGCAACGCTCCCCATCCAACCTGACATAGCTTGAGAGGATCTGTAGAGAAGAATGGGAGAAACTCCCTAAATACAGGTGTGTCAAGCTTGTAGCGTCATACCCAAGAAGCCTCGAGGCTGTAATCACTGCCAAAGGTGCTTCAACAAAGTACTGAGTAAAGGGTCTGAAAACGTATGTAAATGTCATAATTCATATTTTTTTATAAATTAGCAAAAATGTCTAAAAACCTGTTTTTGCTTTGTCATTATGGGGTATTGTGTATAGATTGCTGAGGGGGGAAAACTATAGAATCAATTTGAGAATAAGGCTGTAACCTAACAAAACATGGAAAAAGTCAAGGGGTCTGAATACTTTCAGAAGGCACTGTACATGCAGTCAACTTGTACAATACATTAGGAGATAAAGTAGATCGCTTTCTTCATTTCACCTATCACATTATTTACAATATTAATGCTTACCAGTAGTCCCCAGTCATGTGGTCTTTGTTTCCAAGCACACAACAACGAGAGACCGGAGCCTTTAAAATGTTTGCCAACTAGATATCTCATAACTATTAACTGTCTAAAATGTGCTGAATGCTCTTCAGTTTGGCATTTGGTTTGCTAATTTAGTAGCTAGTTATCTAGCTAAGTGGTTAGCTTCTTCTAAAAACAAGCTTTTCTTGGTAATAGAAGAGAACCCCCTCCTGAATCAAGATACTTGCTGTCCAATATAGGTTTGTGAGTGTAGAAAACTGTGAGTAACATATTTTGAGGGGGATGTCTATCCAGCAAATAGTTTGTCAGAGACTGCATAACATTTTCACATTGCGCTTGTTAGCATTTGCTATTGGATTCTACATGTAATTGTTAGCATTGCCAACCTTTGGATTACAGAGGTTCAGTGGGGTTTGAAAATAGCGTCCCACAAACAGAAAGTATAACCCCACTTAACACCTCCACCCTGTCAGCTCCGCTCCATACTAGTGAAATGGCTGCCCTAACCTCTCTGTATTCTACAGCATCAGAGAAACCTTTTACTCGGAAGCAGAGCAGGTCAATTTGTTTATAGCTCTCTTTACAACGGGCTCATTTAAATGCCAGCCACCTATACCACTTCCACTAACAGACACCGTGTCCCACAGCATTATGGAATTGGATTAGTTCTCTCTCTCTGCCCCCCAGGAAGCTTATACACCATGTTCCTGTTTATGTGATGGTGCTTACCATGCGTTATGAGGAAGGTTAAGGGTTTTGCTTCCTTTGACGTCATCACCAAAGTGGAGGTAGCCCAGCATTGCCAAGACAACGTAGAGGACGATGGTGATGCCCATCCCGATGTTTAGAGCCGCGGGGAATCTCTTCGGTTCCTTCATCTGGTTCTCTAGAGGAAGAACCTGCCCACACACACACACAAATTGTCAGGAATGCTGTATAACAAAAGCAATAAAATATCAATCCATACTATATTGAATAAAAGGTTGGAAACACTGCACCAAATAAACTAAGTATTGAGATCTGAAAAAGCCATGAAAAGATTAAAAGCATCAGTCTTCTATTGAATAAGAACCCCTTGGAATAGAGAATGATAACAGAGCAGCTAGGAGGACTAGTCTCTGATATACTTTATACATGGTGACCTACGTTAGCACCAGACGTTTACCAAGCTCTCGGTTTTGGGAGAGATCAGACTTTTGCTGGGGATGAAGACAGTTGGATGCTGATGTTTGGCTAGTACCCTGTGGGGATATTGCATGTCGGGTGGCAGGGCACATTATCACTGCTAAGTACCACACACAGACTGAGGAATTGCTCTCCGCTCTCTGTCCCGAGGAACGCCTCTCGATCTGGGCAGAGGAATTAATGATCGCCATTCATCACCAAACCTCCACGTGAAGAAACAGTGGTATAATGAGATCCCCAGACACTCGCACCTTTCTCTTTCTTTCATTCCCTCTCCCCTCCAGAAAATATGGATGCTTTCTAATTTGGCTAAACAACAGTTTCATTTATACAGGTTTAGACCTGGCTGGCAAAGTCACATACATAGTCAATGAACAGATGTATTTTCCTTTCCCGTCTTCGCTTGTTCCTTAGTTTTTTCTTTTCCTCTTCCCTTCTTGGTGGTGACTGATCAGTTCTTGACAGGGGCTTGTTACCTCTCCTCCTGATGCGACTGATGTCTTTTTTGACTTGGTGATTAATGACCTCGTCTGGCAGCGAAATGAAAAGAATTGCAGCACCAACAACAGACACAGAGGGATAGTGAACACTTCAACGACCTGGTCTCTGATGCACTGACTATGCATACAAAACACTATTAGACTGTAATGTATGAAAGCAGGCAGCCAACAGGAACATAGTTTTTTGTGTCAAAGTAAGTGGACACATCTAAATCACAATAAAACGTTGGAAATGGCCTCTCCTGTTTGGCTACCTGTCCAAGAACCTTGCCTCAGTCACAACAAAACGTCTAAAATACACTTTACTTTCGAACCACACAAACTCTGTAACAGGGCCAGCCAGCCAAGACTCCAACAGCGAGGGAGTTGCTTCAGAGCCAGACAAGTAACATGCCAAAACTCCAGGGATCTAAGAGACCAAACCAAAGCCACCGTGCCAGGAGCGCCTGCCTTCTTACCGCCACATCAAGCAGGGTGTGTGAGATGGCAGCATTGGGCTGAGAACAACAGGTGGTTCAGTTAACAAGCTAATAACACTGACCTCTTGGCCTGGGGCACAGCCCACTACTGAGAGAGGAGCAGACACATACAGAGATAGATGTGGACTGAGGAGAGAGGGAGGGATGGATGGATGGATGGATGGATGGATGGACAGAGAGAGAGAGACTGAGGGATGGAGACAGACAGAGAGAAAGGTGGGAAGACACCAAAGAAGTAAAGACGAGGATGCAAATGAGAAGCAGAAAGAAAAAAAGAGAGAGAGAGAGAGAGAGAGAGAGAGAGAGAGAGAGAGAGAGAGAGAAATCGAGAGAGTGAGAACACAAGAAAGCGAAGCTGATGGAAAGAGAAAATTGAAGAACATTGAGACAAGGTCAGATATTGAAAGACAAAAGATTGAATGAGGAGACTAAACTATTTGAAGTTCATCAAAGTGATACATTCATAATCATCATTAATCCCCCCAAATATGTGTTCTTGACCGTGAATATCAAAGTGAGAAGTAATTTATTTCTCAAGGTGTCCGTCCGACACAACGCTGGCTGAGGTTGAATCACGTTCATCAGCCCCCCTCTCCCCTTCGGTTAGACACGCTCGCTCGCCACTACCTTAGCACTCGAGCGGATAATATGCAGTCACACATAATAACTCTAAAGAACAGCCTCTCTCTGCCTGCAGTCATTATGACAGTTGATATATCCAACTAATTTGTCCTCAATTAAAATGTTAATTGACAGCAATTTAGTATTAAGGCAATGAAGAGGGCAATTTGGGATTGTCGGTGGAGAAGGGAGGCCTAGCCAGCTGTTATCTCTCAGACAATCGCCTACCGCCAACAGATCCTTGCAACAAATCATCTGGCAAGAGTAGCAGCTTTAAGCTAATCACCCGAGTCATTGTGTCGTCTTTCTCTCACCACAGCAACCCAACAGCCATGTTGTGTTCATGCCAAAAAGGTTGAGAACTCAACTTACTACTGCTGACCTCTGGTTGCCCACAATCCCCTTGTAATGAGAGAAGAGGTCAAACGTCCATGCTACCAATGAGACACGAACATGATCACTTTACATCCTATTACAGCTGTATGATGTTACATCACCCTGAACATCCTATTACAGCTGTATGATATTACATCACCCTGAACATCCTATTACAGCTGTATGATATTACATCACCCTGAACATCCTGTTACAGCTGTATGATGTTACATCACCCTGAACATCCTGTTACAGCTGTATGATATTACATCACCCTGAACATCCTATTACAGCTGCATGATGTTACATCACCCTGAACATCCTATTCCAGCTGTATGATATTACATCACCCTGAACATCCTATTACAGCTGTATGATATTACATCACCCTGAACATCCTGTATGATGTTACATCACCCTGAACATCCTGTATGATATTACATCACCCTGAACATCCTGTTACAGCTGTATGATATCACATCACCCTGAACATTCTGTATGATGTTACATCACCCTGAACATCCTATTACAGCTGTATGATGTTACATCACCCTGAACATCCTATTACAGCTGTATGATGTTACATCACCCTGAACATCCTATTACAGCTGTATGATATTACATCACCCTGAACATCCTGTATGATGTTACATCACCCTGAACATCCTATTACAGCTGTATGATGTTACATCACCCTGAACATCCTGATACAGCTGTATGATATCACATTACCCTGAACATCCTGTTACAGCTGTATGATATCACATTACCCTGAACATCCTGTTACAGCTGTATGATATCACATCACCCTGAACATCCTATTACAGCTGTATGATGTTACATCACCCTGAACATCCTGTTACAGCTGTATGATATCACATTACCCTGAACATCCTGTTACAGCTGTATGATATCACATCACCCTGAACATCCTATTACAGCTGTATGATATCACATCACCCTGAACATCCTGTTACAGCTGTATGATGTTACATCACCCTGAACATCCTATTACAGCTGTATGACATTACATCACCCTGAACATCCTATTACAGCTGTATGATATTACATCACCCTGAACATCCTGTTACAGCTGTATGATGTTACATCACCCTGAACATCCTGTTACAGCTGTATGACATTACATCACCCTGAACATCCTATTACAGCTGTATGACATTACATCACCCTGAACATCCTATTACAGCTGTATGATGTTACATCACCCTGAACATCCTATTACAGCTGTATGATGTTACATCACCCTGAACATCATATTACAGCCCGTATGATATTACATCACCCTGAACATCCTGTTACAGCGGTATGATGTTACATCACCCTGAACATCCTGTATGATGTTACATCACCCTGAACATCCTATTACAGCTGTATGATGTTACATCACCCCGAACATCCTATTACAGCTGTATGATATTACATCACCCTGAACATGCTGTTACAGCTGTATGATATTACATCACCCTGAACATGCTGTTACAGCTGTATGATATTACATCACCCTGAACATCCTGTTACAGCTGTATGATATTACATCACCCTGAACATCCTGTTACAGCTGTATGATATTACATCACCCTGAACATCCTGTTACAGCTGTATGATATTACATCACCCTGAACATCCTGTTACAGCTGTATGATGTTACATCACCCTGAACATCCTATTACAGCTGTATGATATTATATCACCCTGAACATCCTGTTACAGCTGTATGATATTACATCACCCTGAACATCCTGTTACAGCTGTATGATATTATATCACCCTGAACATCCTGTTACAGCTGTATGATATTACATCACCCTGAACACCCTGTTACAGCTATTTAATATTACATCACCCTGAACACCCTATTACAGCTGTATGACATTACATCACCCTGAACATCCTATTACAGCTGTATGACATTACATCACCCTGAACATCCTATTACAGCTGTATGATGTTACATCACCCTGAACATCCTATTACAGCTGTATGATTTAACATCACCCTGAACATCCTATTACAGCTGTATGATGTTACATCACCCTGAACATCCTATTACAGCTGTATGATATTACATCACCCTGAACATCCTGTTAAAGCTGTATGATATTACATCACCCTGAACATCCTGTATGATGTTACATCACCCTGAACATCCTGTATGATGTTACATCACCCTGAACATCCTATTACAGCTGTATGATATTACATCACCCTGAACATGCTATTACAGCTGTATGATATTACATCACCCTGAACATCCTGTTACAGCTGTATGATGTTACATCACCCTGAACATCCTGTATGATGTTACATCACCCTGAACATCTTATTACAGCTGTATGATATTACATCACCCTGAACATCCTATTACAGTTGTATGATATTACATCACCCTGAACATGCTGTTACAGCTGTATGATATTACATCACCCTGAACATGCTGTTACAGCTGTATGATATTACATCACCCTGAACATCCTGTGACAGCTGTATGATATTACATCACCCTGAACATCCTATTACAGCTGTATGATATTACATCACCCTGAACATCCTGTTACAGCTGTATGATATTACATCACCCTGAACATCCTGTTACAGCTATTTAATATTACATCACCCTGAACACCCTATAACAGCTGTATGATGTTACATCACCCTGAACATCCTATTACAGCTGTATGAAATGACATCACCCTGAACACCCTATTACAGCTGTATGATGTTACATCACCCTGAACATCCTGTTACAGCTGTATGATTTAACATCACCCTGAACATCCTATTACAGCTGTATGATGTTACATCACCCTGAACATCCTATTACAGCTGTATGATATTACATCACCCTGAACATCCTGTATGATGTTACATCACCCTGAACATCCTGTATGATGTTACATCACCCTGAACATCCTGTATGATGTTACATCACCCTGAACATCCTGTATGATGTTACATCACCCTGAACATCCTATTACAGCTGTATGATATTACATCACCCTGAACATGCTATTACAGCTGTATGATATTACATCACCCTGAACATCCTGTTACAGCTGTATGATATTACATCACCCTGAACATCCTGTATGATGTTACATCACCCTGAACATCCTATTACAGCTGTATGATGTTACATCACCCTGAACATCCTATTACAGCTGCATGATGTTACATCACCCTGAACACCCTATTACAGCTGTATGATGTTACATCACCCTGAACATCCTGTTACAGCTGTATGATATTACATCACCCTGAACATCCTGTTACAGCTGTATGATGTTACATCACCCTGAACATCCTGTATGATGTTATATCACCCTGAACATCCTATTACAGCTGTATGATGTTACATCACCCTGAACATCCTATTACAGCTGTATGATGTTACATCACCCCGAACATCCTATTACAGCTGTATGATATTACATCACCCTGAACATCCTGTTACAGCTATTTAATATTACATCACCCTGAACACCCTATTACAGCTGTATGATGTTACATCACCCTGAACATCCTATTACAGCTGTATGAAATGACATCACCCTGAACACCCTATTACAGCTGTATGATGTTACATCACCCTGAACATCCTGTTACAGCTGTATGATTTAACATCACCCTGAACATCCTATTACAGCTGTATGATGTTACATCACCCTGAACATCCTATTACAGCTGTATGATATTACATCACCCTGAACATCCTGTTAAAGCTGTATGATATTACATCACCCTGAACATCCTGTATGATGTTACATCACCCTGAACATCCTGTATGATGTTACATCACCCTGAACATCCTGTATGATGTTACATCACCCTGAACATCCTATTACAGCTGTATGATATTACATCACCCTGAACATGCTATTACAGCTGTATGATATTACATCACCCTGAACATCCTGTTACAGCTGTATGATGTTACATCACCCTGAACATCCTGTATGATGTTACATCACCCTGAACATCCTATTACAGCTGTATGATGTTACATCACCCTGAACATCCTATTAGAGCTGTATGATGTTACATCACCCTGAACACCCTATTACAGCTGTATGATGTTACATCACCCTGAACATCCTGTTACAGCTGTATGATATTACATCACCCTGAACATCCTGTATGATGTTATATCACCCTGAACATCCTATTACAGCTGTATGATGTTACATCACCCTGAACATCCTATTACAGCTGTATGATGTTACATCACCCCGAACATCCTATTACAGCTGTATGATATTACATCACCCTGAACATGCTGTTACAGCTGTATGATATTACATCACCCTGAACATGCTGTTACAGCTGTATGATATTACATCACCCTGAACATGCTGTTACAGCTGTATGATATTACATCACCCTGAACATCCTGTTACAGCTGCATGATATTACATCACCCTGAACATCCTGTTACAGCTGTATGATATTACATCACCCTGAACATCCTATTACAGCTGTATGATATTACATCACCCTGAACATCCTGTTACAGCTGTATGATATTACATCACCCTGAACATCCTGTTACAGCTATTTAATATTGCATCACCCTGAACACCCTATTACAGCTGTATGATGTTACATCACCCTGAACATCCTGTTACAGCTGTATGATATTACATCACCCTGAACATCCTGTTACAGCTGTATGATATTACATCACCCTGAACATCCTGTTACAGCTGTATGATATTACATCACCCTGAACACCCTGTTACAGCTGTATGATATTACATCACCCTGAACATCCTGTTACAGCTGTATGATGTTACATCACCCTGAACATCCTGTTACAGCTGTATGATGTTACATCACCCTGAACATCCTATTACAGCTGTATGATATTATATCACCCTGAACATCCTGTTACAGCTGTATGATATTACATCACCCTGAACATCCTGTTACAGCTGTATGATATTATATCACCCTGAACATCCTGTTACAGCTGTATGATATTATATCACCCTGAACATCCTATTACAGCTGTATGATATTATATCACCCTGAACATCCTATTACAGCTGTATGATATTATATCACCCTGAACATCCTATTACAGCTGTATGATATTACATCACCCTGAACATCCTGTTACAGCTGTATGATATTACATCACCCTGAACATCCTGTTACAGCTATTTAATATTACATCACCCTGAACATCCTATTACAGCTGTATGATATTATATCACCCTGAACATCCTATTACAGCTGTATGATATTACATCACCCTGAACATCCTGTTACAGCTGTATGATATTACATCACCCTGAACATCCTGTTACAGCTATTTAATATTACATCACCCTGAACATCCTATTACAGCTGTATGATATTACATCACCCTAAACAGATTCATTCTACTACTAAGTCTTGGGCCAGAGTAAAGCGCCAGACCTGCCAAGTCAGCCCACTATACCTGTGTGTGTGTGCCCACACAATGAGGCTGTGGATCTGTTCATACACCACTCTGGACAGAGGCAGAGTTGGAAAAGAGTGTGACAGAGACAAAGTGTGTGGGTTTAAATTGGGAGAGATGTGGGTGTAAATGGGAATTTCATGAATGTTTGTTTTTTATGCATACATGTCAAAATGAGCTTGGGATGTCCTTGTGTACATATGTCATGTCCATGAATATTACTGAACAGACAGTGTGTGTCCATGAATATATCACTGAACAGACAGTGTGTGTCCATGAATATATCACTGAACAGACAGTGTGTGTCCATGAATATATCACTGAACAGACAGTGTGTGTCCATGAATATATCACTGAACAGACAGTGTGTGTCCATGAATATATCACTGAACAGACAGTGTGTGTCCATGAATATATCACTGAACAGACAGTGTGTGTCCATGAATATATCACTGAACAGACAGTGTGTGTCCATGAATATATCACTGAACAGACAGTGTGTGTCCATGAATATATCACTGAACAGACAGTGTGTGTCCATGAATATATCACTGAACAGACAGTGTGTGTCCATGAATATATCACTGAACAGACAGTGTGTGTCCATGAATATATCACTGAACAGACAGTGTGTGTCCATGAATATATCACTGAACAGACAGTGTGTGTCCATGAATATATCACTGAACAGACAGTGTGTGTGCATGAAAATCGAAAAGTAAGAGTCTATATTAGTACGAACACCTGTGTATGTCTATATGTGTGTGCATACATACGAGTGTGCCAGTGGTTTCAACACTCTCCAAACTTGGCCTTGGGCCTTAGAGGAACTCTTATCAGTGAGCAAGACGTTCTATCAGCCCACTGCAGAGCTCACCTCCTGGGCAGAGAGGCAGACAGCGCTGGGTAGAGGAGCCAAGCATGGGGTATGTATTAACATTAGAGTCAGCCTACACACCCCAGAGAGCCTTTAAGAAACCCCTAGCCCAATAAAAAACGGGTTTGAGGCAGGTGCAGAATCCCCATCCCTCATTGCAATATTTATGACTTCTGCTACATTTCTCATTCATGAATTTCAATCGATCAGGCTGGCCAGCTGAAGTTTCAGCCACCGAATTTTAGTTCAAAAGAAGAGTGTCTGTAGCAGGCCTTCATAGGGAGAGACTAGAGCTACCCTTAAATAGAAAGACACCAAAACCAGGTGGAAACAAGTCACAGGGACGTTGTTTTGCCAGCTGCACTTACTAGGTCAGCGTTGCTCTTAGAAAAGAGGGGAGGCGGTGAGAGAGAGAAAGAACTTCTCTTTTAACAGATCTAGTTTAAAATGTCCTTCTCTCTTTCTCTCTCTGCAGAGTGGCTTTCTGAAGAAGAAAAAAAACTGATCCCCAGAGGATCCCAGAGCACTATTGTGTAAATCAGAGGAGTAGATCCCTAGCAACTGATCTCTTGGTGCACAGTGGATCTACTGTAGTGACCACACAAATAAGTAGCAACGCCTTCTCCTTTCAAGTAGAAAGCAAAGCTCAGGGAAAGTGGAGATCAAAGTCATGGAAATCTCTCTCTCCCTCTATCCCTCTATCCCTCTCTCTCTCTCTCTCTGCACAAAAGAGCCTATTTATACAGTATACAAATAACCTTTCAAGGGGACCAGGGAGGCTGTCTCAATCTCCACAAGTTGTGCTCCCTCTTTTAAAAAGATTAGAACAATTATTATGTGCCACACTATCTTTTTCTGCTTTTCTCTCCCACTCTCCCTTCCTCCTTGAAGCCAGTGGAGAAAACTTGAACAAATTCACCAAAGACTTTAGCCCGCGGCCTGTAGCCATCTGCCAAATGCCCTGGACTTGATGGAAGAGTGAGAGGAAAGAGGACAAGCACTACCTATAGTCTCCCTAGAACCAAAAGCAGAGGCATCCAAAGGTGCAGCAATCTACCGTCTTAAAATATTTACTTACAGTCTGTTAGTTTGTCGTTCAGAGGGGAGGGAGGGAGATCTTCAGACATGGTGAGGATTAAAGGGGTTTAGATGATTGTTTGGATAGGCCCCCACAACCCCCCTGAATAACCTTCCTTTAAACCCTGAAGTCCAAAGCCCAAACACCGAACAGACTACCTTTCGCTGGCCTAGCCAAAACAATTACAGTTAGCTCCAAGAGTATCTGCAGGGAGCTGAACTACTTCTCTGCTTTATAAACCCTGTGCTGAAGAGACAGGTGGAGAATGTACAGATAAAGGTATATCAGTAAGTGAGAAGCGCACCAAAGCACTTTGGCCCAGTTTGTAGTGCTGGAAGGAACCATAGTTAGAGCTAACAGAAGTCAAGTACCTACTGGAGATCCAGGAAAGGAGATCCAGTCAGAGATAACAGAAGTCAAGTACCTACTGGAGATCCAGGAAAGGAGATCCAGTCAGAGCTAACAGAAGTCAAGTACCTACTGGAGATCCAGGAAAGGAGATCCAGTCAGAGATAACAGAAGTCAAGTACCTACTGGAGATCCAGGAAAGGAGATCCAGCCAGAGATAACAGAAGTCAAGTACCTACTGGAGATCCAGGAAAGGAGATCCAGGAAAGGAGATCCAGCCAGAGATAACAGAAGTCAAGTACCTACTGGAGATCCAGGAAAGGAGATCCAGTCAGAGATAACAGAAGTCAAGTACCTACTGGAGATCCAGGAAAGGAGATCCAGCCAGAGATAACAGAAGTCAAGTACCTACTGGAGATTCAGGAAAGGAGATCCAGTCAGTTTCACAACTGAATGCATTTAACCAAAATGTGTCTTAGATGTGTTTACTGGCAACAATACGTTATTCCCCCAGTGACACCCGTTTCAAATCGGCCTTCTCCCTTTCCCTTTGCTTATCCCAGGGGATTGGTGTGAAGATCGCATCCCCAGGCAGATAATTACCCTGTCAGGGTGAATGAGAACCCATGTGGTCGTGGATCACTCCCAGATAGAGAGACGGAGAGAGAGAGAGAGAGAGAGAGAGAGAGAGACAGGGAGAGAGAGACAGGGAGAGAGAGACAGGGAGAGAGAGACGGAGAGAGACAGGGAGAGAGAGACAGGGAGAGAGAGACGGAGAGAGACAGGGAGAGAGAGACGGAGAGAGAGACAGGGAGAGAGAGAGAGATGGAGAGAGACAGGGAGGGAGAGAGAGAGAGAGCGAGAAAGGCACTGAAAGAAAGTTGAATGGGATAGTTAGAGGTGGCCTAACTACTTTCATTCATTCTTTACTTTATCCACCATCATTCGTTCTTTCTTCCTGGACATCTATCCCATATCTGAGCAGTTATCTCTTTTGTTCTCTCCTTCTTCCGCTCCTCCCTCTCTCTAGAGATGTTCTGATCCGGAGTGGCCTGGCTGTCGTCTGTCTGTCGGGTCGTCATGGTGATTTGTCGGCCATCACCCTGTGCCAACCGGTTGGCTGATTAATGGGTGAGTGGCGGTGAGTGAGCATTCCTCTGCCCCTCAGTCAATACACCCTGGTATCCCCTCATACATCATCCTGCCCACAGCAGGCACACACATACTGAAACATTCAAACACACACACACAGCCTCATCTGCAGGACACCATTCCCATCCCCGCTGAGGGTGAGATGAGGTTAGTGCTCTCACCATCCTCACTATTCACCCTGGATCAATGACATAACATTAACACTAATGCTATCCTTGACCTGAGCATTCTCTTAGCCATGCAGTGTTCAAGGCTTTCAACTGCAGCTGTGGCCCGTGGGCCCCAGTCACCAGCCAATACAGAGCCAGTCACATAATGGCCGGAACCAATCAGGTGTTACTAAACATAAAGGTTTGGACAAATGGAGTCCCAGTTGAAGAGTACTTACCACTCCGATGCCTTCGAAGGCAAAGATGGCTGTTCCGAAGAAGAAGGGGAACTTGCCCAAGGGGGAAGTGAGAGGGAGACGCTGAAGGTCCCCAAAATCCTGTCAGAGAGGGGCGACAGCAGACAGAGAAGCAGGCGATTAGGAAAACAGGGACACTAACACATTAGTCTGTCACAGAGGGGCGACAGCAGACAGAGGAGCAGGCGATTATGAAAACAGGGACACTAACACATTAGTCTGTCACAGAGGGGCGACAGCAGACAGAGGAGCAGGCGATTAGGAAAACAGGGACACTAACACATTAGTCTGTTGGAGAGGGGCGACAGCAGACAGAGGAGCAGGCGATTAGGAAAACAGGGACACTAACACATTAGTCTGTTGGAGGAGCTACTCCCATAAGGGTCTATAGAACAGAATCAACTTCCTCATCACTGCCAAGGACACAAGAGACACTGGCTCAGAGACACAGTGAAGAGAGGACAAGATTTCCCCTGACTCACAGAAAAAACAGAGTGAGAGACAGAAAGAGAGAGAGAGCGAGAGAGAGAGAGAAAGAGAGAGAGGGAAAGAGAGAGAGAGCGATCAGAGGAACAGATGAATCCCAGGTGCAGAGTAAATACAAGGAGATAAAGAGAGACCATCAAAACGACTGTCCATAACACATCAGTCAGAGGTTAAGAGACAGAACAGAAAGGTTATGGGGTTGACGGCTAGGTGACCTAATTGTGAGGCATAGATGCAGTGTTGTGTTCCCCTGTGGACGCGTGTCATCTACCGCGTCACACAGATGCCCAGAGACTGACAGGGGTCCTAATGAATATTTTTAAAACATAATTCAGCTGGTGATTGATGAGGGCTGTTCACAAGGGCATCTAGACCACTGCCCAGAACACCACCCACATACACACACACACACACACAGCTGAGGGATGAGCTGTGCCACACACTCGCACATACACAACCCTGGCTGGCACAACCTTTTGTGGGAAATCTAAAACAGCAATCAACGCTGGATTACACGACACATCAGGAACACTTACATCTGATGTCAATCTGCTCCAAAATGCCTAATTGTATTCTTAGAATGACCTTGGGAACGGTCCAAGTAGACAAGCTTTTAAAAGTTGTTTCTCATCGCTCATAGAAACTTAGTGCGCCTTTGTCACTAACTGTTCAATCTTTCATTGTAAAGACCAGTCATAGACAAACAATGGACCCTATACTTCATTGGAAATTAAAATGGCCTGGAGAACCATGTCTCACAGGAGACGTGTAGTGGCTACAAGGAGAACCATGTCTCACAGGAGACGAGTAGTGGCTACAAGGAGAACCATGTCTCACAGGAGACGAGTAGTGGCTACAAGGAGAACCATGTCTCACAGGAGACGAGTAGTGGCTATAAGGAGAACCATGTCTCACAGGAGACGTGTAGTGGCTATAAGGACAACCATGTCTCACAGGAGACGTGTAGTGGCTATAAGGACAACCATGTCTCACAGGAGACGTGTAGTGGCTATAAGGAGAACCATGTCTCACAGGAGACGTGTAGTGGCTATAAGGACAACCATGTCTCACAGGAGACGTGTAGTGGCTATAAGGAGAACCATGTCTCACAGGAGACGAGTAGTGGCTACAGGAGAACCTTGTCTCACAGGAGACGTGTAGTGGCTATAAGGAGAACCATGTCTCACAGGAGACGTGTAGTGGCTACAAGGAGAACCATGTCTCACAGGAGACGTGTAGTGGCTATAAGGACAACCATGTCTCACAGGAGACGTGTAGTGGCTATAAGGAGAACCATGTCTCACAGGAGACGTGTAGTGGCTATAAGGACAACCATGTCTCACAGGAGACGTGTAGTGGCTACAGGAGAACCTTGTCTCACAGGAGACGTGTAGTGGCTATAAGGACAACCATGTCTCACAGGAGACGTGTAGTGGCTATAAGGACAACCATGTCTCACAGGAGACGTGTAGTGGCTATAAGGAGAACCATGTCTCACAGGAGACGTGTAGTGGCTATAAGGACAACCATGTCTCACAGGAGACGTGTAGTGGCTACAGGAGAACCTTGTCTCACAGGAGACGTGTAGTGGCTATAAGGACAACCATGTCTCACAGGAGACGTGTAGTGGCTATAAGGACAACCATGTCTCACAGGAGACGTGTAGTGGCTACAAGGAGAACCATGTCTCACAGGAGACGAGTAGTGGCTACAAGGAGAACCATGTCTCACAGGAGACGTGTAGTGGCTACAAGGAGAACCATGTCTCACAGGAGACGAGTAGTGGCTACAAGGAGAACCATGTCTCACAGGAGACGTGTAGTGGCTACAAGGAGAACCATGTCACACAGGAGACGTGTAGTGGCTATAAGGAGAACGATGTCTCACAGGAGACGAGTAGTGGCTACAAGGAGAACCTTGTCTCACAGGAGACGTGCTGAGCGGTAAGTGCTTTTTGAAGTCAGTTCAGTTTCGGTTCGTTAAATGCACTATGCATTATGTGGGTTGAATGCAGTAATACTGAATAAAAAAAAGAATGTATAAAAGTCCTAAGATGGTAGTCATGGACGCGGGAAGTAGTTTGTGGGTGGGGGGGTGCTGTGATTTTTTTGCACACAGGAGGGCGGGGGGGGGGGGGGGGGGGGGTTGACCACGCTACAGACGGCTATATCGGTCCGCCAATACAGGACTATTAAAGGCCCTGTGCACTACTTGTGAGAAAAGTAAAAAATAAAGTTTCCCTTTTTTCCCCCCTCCCCCTCCAGGAGGTGCTGTACCTCTACTTCCTGTGACTGCGCTCTATTCTTCATGATCACGCGTTCCCTCAGTCTCCCTGTCTGCTCTGCACAGACCGGACAAGTTTAAGCGGGCGCGCAATGAATTATGGTCATTGTAGTTTATTACCACGTTTTCTGAGCTAAACTATGTAGAATATTGGCCTGTTGGATACTACAACATTGCACAGTTCAGGCTTGATCTGATTTATCACTACAGAAACTGCTTATCGAGCAAAAAAATAAAAAATGAAATTCAAATAATTAAACAGACGGTCAATTAGATGTGTAAAAATAGTTTAATTGCTCAGCACTACACAGGAGACGTGTAGCGGATAAATGGAAGTCTCATGTTTAAAGAAGCAGACAGTACAGACACAAGGGGTATGATCTTCCACAGTGGCCGTGTGCAGGCCACAGAGTGGTTTAATCTTTTACACACACGGCTACTTCCCAGTTCTCTCTCACACACACACACACACACACACGGCTACTTCCCAGTTCTCTCTCACACACACGGCTACTTCCCAGTTCTCTCACACGCGGCTACTTCCCAGTTCTCTCTCACACACACACACACACACACACACACACACGGCTACTTCCCAGTTCTCTCTCACTCACACACACACACACACACACACACACACACACACACACACGG
>NC_074697.1:18132747-18422747 GCF_029448725.1 Salvelinus fontinalis | reverse complement strand
GCTACTTCCCAGTTCTCACACACACACACGGCTACTTCCCAGTTCTCACACACGGCTATTTCCCAGTTCTCTCACACACACACACTCACGGCTACTTCCCAGTTCTCACACACGGCTACTTCCCAGTTCTCACACACACACACGGCTACTTCCCAGTTCTCACACACGGCTACTTCCCAGTTCTCTCACACGGCTACTTCCCAGTTCTCTCACACGGCTACTTCCCAGTTCTCTCACACGGCTACTTCCCAGTTCTCTCACACACACACACTCACGGCTACTTCCCAGTTCTCTCTCTCACACACACACACACACACACACACACACACACACACACACACACACACACACACACGGCTACTTCCCAGTTCTCTCTCTCACACACACACTCACGGCTACTTCCCAGTTCTCTCACACAAATCAAATCAAATGTTATTGGTCACGGTCATGGTTAGCAGATGTTAATGCGAGTGTAGCGAAATGCTTGTGCTTCTAGTTCCGACAGTGCAGTAATATCTAACAAGTAATCTAACAATTTCACAACAACTACCTTTCCACACAAGTGTAAAGGGATGAAGAATATGTACATATAAATATATCGATGAGTGATGGCCGAACGGCATAGGCAACATGCAGTAGATGGTATAGAGTACAGTATATACACATGAGATGAGTAATGTAGGGCATGTAAACATTATATAAAGTGGAATTATTTAAAGTGACTCGTGATACATTTATTATATCCAACTTTTAATTATTAAAGTGACTAGAGATTTGAGTCAATATGTTGGCAGCAGCCACTCAATGTTAGTGATGGCTGTTTAACAGTCTGATGGCCTTGAGATAGAAGCTGTTTTTCAGTCTCTTAGTCCCAGCTTTAATGCATCTGTACTGACCTCGCCTTCTGGATGACAGCGGGGTGAACAGGCAGTGGCTCGGGTGGTTGTTGTCCTTGATGATCTTTTTTTTCTTCCTGTGACATCGGGTGGTGTAGGTGTCCTGGAGGGCAGGTAGTTTGCCCCCGGTGATGCGTTGTGCAGACCTCACTACCCTCTGGAGAGCCTTGCAGTTGTGCGCAGTTGCCGTACCAGGCAGTGATACAGCCCGACAGGATGCTTTTGATTGTGCATCTGTAAAAGTTTGTGAGAGTCTTAGGGGCCAAGCCAAATTTCTTCAGCCTCCTGAGGTTGAAGAGGCGCTGTTGCGCCTTCTTCACCACACTGTCTGTGTGGGTCGACCATTTCAGTTTGTCCATGATGTGTACGCCGAGAAACTAAAACCTTTACACCTTCTCCACTACTGTCCTGTCGATGTGGATAGAGGGCTGCTCCCTATGCTGTTTTCTGAAGTCCACGATCATCTACTTTGTTTTGTTGACGTTGTTTTTCTGACACCACACTCCAAGGCCCTCACCTCCTCCCTGTAGGCCGTCTCGTCGTTGTTGGTAATCAAGCCTACCACTGTAGTGCCGTCTGCAAACTTGATGATTGAGTTGGAGGCGTGCATGGCCACACAGTCATGGGTGAACAGGGAGTACAGGAGGGGGTTGAGAACACACCCTTGTGGGGCCCCAGTGTTGAGGATCAGCGGGGTGGAGATGAAGCGGCCCGTCAGAAAGTCCAGGACCCAGTTGCACAGTGCGGGGTCTCGAGCTTAATGACGAGTTTGGAGGGTACTATGGTGTTAAATGCTGAGCTGTAGTCGATGAACAGTATTCTTACATATGGACCTATTGGGGCGGTAAGCAAATTGGAGTGAGTCTAGGGTGTCAGGTAGGGTGGAGGTGATATAATCCTTGACTAGTCTCTCAAAGCACTTCATGATGACGGAAGTGAGTGCTACGGGGCGATAGTCGTTTACCTCAGTTACCTTAGCTTTCTTGGGAACAAGAACAATGGTGGCCCTCTTGAAGCATGTGGGGACAGCAGACTGGGATAGGGATTGATTGAATATGTCCGGAAAAAAAACAGCCAACTGATCTGCGCATGCTCTGAGGACGCGGCTAGGGATGCCGTCTGGGCCGGCAGCCTTGCGAGGGTTAACGCGTTTAAATATTTTACTCATGTTGGCTGCGGGGAAGGAGAGTCCGCCGGTTTTGGTAGCGGCCGTGCCGGTGGCACTGTATTGTCCTCAAAGCGAGCAAATAAGTTGTTTAGTTTGTCTGGGAGCAAGACATCGGGGTCCGAAACGGGGCTAGTTTTCTTTTTGTAGTCTGTGATTGACTGTCGACCCTGCCACATTCCTCTCGTGTCTGAGCCGTTGAATTGCGACACTACTTTGTCTCTATACTGACGCTTAGCTTGTTTGATTGCCTTGCGGAGGGAATAGCTACACTGTTTGTATTCAGTCATGTTTCCAGTCACCTTGCCCTGATTAAAAGCAGTGGTTTGCGCTTTCAGTTTTGCACGAATGCTGCCATCAATCCACGGTTTCTGGTTGGGGAAGGTTTTCAATAGTCGCTGTTGGTACAACATCACCGATGCACTTGCTAAAACTCGCTCAGCGTATACATAAATTTTGTTGTTCGACGTTATCCGGAACATATCCCAGTCCACGTGATCGAAGCAATCTTGAAGCGTGGAATCAGATTGGTCAGAACAGCGTTGAACAGACCTGAGCACGAGCGTTTCCTGTTTTAGTTTCTGTCTATAGGCTGGGAGCAACAAAATGGAGTCGTGGTCAGATTTGCCGAAAGGAGGCTTTATATGCGTCGCGGAAGTTAGAGTAACAATGATCCATAATTTTCCCAGCCCGGGTCACGCATTTAATATTCTGATAAAATTTAGGGAGCCTTGTTTTCAGATTAGCCTTGTTAAAATCACCAGCTACAATAAATGCAGCCTCAGGATGTGGTTTCCAGTTTACATTGAGTCCAATGAAGTTATTTCAGAGCCGCCGAGGTGTCTGCTTGGGGAGGGGAAATGTGCACGACTGTGATTATAATCGAAGAGAATTCTCTTGGTAGATAACGCGGTCGGCATTTGATTGTAAGGAATTCTAGGTCAGGTGAACAAAAGGACTTGAGTTCCTGTATGGTGTTATGATCACACCACGACCCGTTAATCATGGTCGTTAATCATAAGGCCCTTGATCTTACCAGAGAGATGTTTGTTTCTGTCGGTGCGATGCAGCTACAGCCCAGTTCTCACACACAGGGCTAATTCCCAGTTCTCACACACACACACACTTACTTGATAATTGCCCAAAGATGCTAACTATTTAAACAACAGGCATTCACTTACATAAGTTACATTATTTTTAACCAGGTCTCTGTCTGTCTGAGGTACACTGCATGGCACTGAGGTACACTGCACTGCAAAAGTATATGGACACCCGTTCAAATTAGTGGATTCGGCTCTTTCAGCCACACCCGTTGCTGACAGGTGTATACAATCGAGCAAACAGCCATGCAATCTCCATAGACAAACATTGGCAGAAGAATGGCCCCGTACTGAAGAGCTCAATGACTTTCAACGTGGCACCGTCATAGGATGCCACCTTTCCAACAAGTCAGTATGTCAAATTTCTGCCCTGCTAGAGCTGCCCCGGTCAACTGCAAGTGCTGTTATTGTGAAGTGGAAACATCTAGGAGCGACAAGGGCTCAGTCACAGTGATAAGCCACACAAGTTCACAGAACGGGACCGGCGAGTGCTGAAAAAAATGGTCTGTCCTCGGTTGCAACATTCACTACCGAGGTCCAAACTGCCTTGAAGCAACAGCAGCACAACAACTGTTAGTCTAGAGCTTCATGAAATGGGTTTCCATGGCCGAGCAGTGTCGGCTGGAGTGGTGTAAAGCTCACAGCTATTGGACTCTGGAGTGATGAATCACGCTTCACCATCTGGCAGTCTGACGGACTAATCTGGGTTTGGTGGATGCCAGGAGAACCCTACCTGCCTCAATGCATTGTGCCAACGATCAAGTTTGGTGGAGGAAGAATAATGGTCTGGGGCTGTTTTCATGGTTCAGGCTAGGCCCCTTGGTTCTAATGAAGGGGAATCTTAATGCTACGGCATACAATGACATTCTAGATTATTCTGTGCTTCCAACTTTGTGGCAACAGTTGGGGGAAGGCCCTTTCAGCATGACAATTCCCCCATGCACAAAGCGAGGTCCATACAGAAATGGTTTGTCGAGAAAAGTGTGAAAGAATTTGACTGGCCTGGACAAAGCCCTGACCTCAATCCCATCGAACACCTTTGGGTTGAATTGGAATGCCGACTGACCTCACTAATGCTTTTGGTCCCAGCAGCAATTTTCCAACATCTAGTGGAAAGTCTTCCCAGAAGAGTGGAGGCTGTTATAGCAGCGAAGGGGGGGACCAACTCCATATTAATGCCCATGATTTTAGAATGAGATGTTCAACGAGCAGGTGTCCACGTAGCATACATTAACCTTTTTGAATAGGGGGTGCTGTTTGCACTTTGTAATAATTTCGTTCCCAAATTAAACTGCCTCGTTCTCAATTCTTGCTCGTACAATATGCATATTATTATTACTATTGGATAGAAAACACCCTCTAGTTTCTAAAACCGTTTGAATTATATCTGTGACTAAAACAGAACTCGAGTTGGAGCAATTTTCCTATGAGGAAGTGAGAAATCTGAAATCTGCAGGCTGTTCTGAGGTCGGTTTATTCATTTGCATGTCTTCTATTGGTTGAGATGCACTGCATACGCCTTCCCCTGGATGTCAGCAAATAGTGAGAATTGAAATGGAGTTGCTAGGCAGATCTGAGGCCTTATAAATGGGCTGGCAACGTGGGGTCCTCTCTTTCTTTCCTTCGCCATGACGCAAGACAGACCTCAGGATGGCGTTCTAGAAAGCTCCCGTTATAGCCCTTAGATATATCCGGTTCTGATTTTATTCGATATAGGTGTTAAAGACATCATAATGTTGTTATTTTAAACCGAGTTATATCAGTTCATATCAGTATATTGCGATTTTCGGGTATTTATTTGTACTGCGTTCTAGTGAGTTGGGCACGTCTGGCCCACATGGCTAATGTTTACTGCTAATTCGAACGTTGAAGGCGACAATCTACAACCGAGCAACGATTCTTTTGGAAAAGGGACAACTTGCCCAAGATTCTGATGGGAGCTCATCAAAAAGTAAGAACTATTTATGATGTTAATTCGTTTTTCTGTTGAAAAATGTAAAACTCATATTCCGCCATTAATTTCGGTGCGGTCTCGCTTTAACGCACGCTGTATGTCGTAGTAACGTTAATTTTAAAAATCTAGCACAGTGATTGCATTAAGAACTAATGTATCTTTCATTTGCTGTCCAACCTGTATTTTTTTGTCAAGTTTATGATTAGTTACTGATTAGATTAGGTGCCTCTCCCAAGATTTCTCCCGACATATTGTTGGCAGCTTGGCTACTATTCTCATTGTATAACCACGATTTGTGCCGCTAAATATGCACATTTTCGAACAAACTCTATATGTATTGTGTAATATCATGTTATAGGACTGTCATCTGAAGAAGTTTGAGAAGGTTAGTGAAAAAATGTATATCTTTTGCTGGTTTATTCGTTATCGCTATTGTTGGCTTGAATCAATGCTGTTGTGTGGTTGACTATTGTAGTAAGCTAATATAATGCTATATTGTGTTTGCTGTAAAACACTTAAAATCTGAAATATTGGCTGGATTCACAAGATCTTTGTCTTTCATTTGCTGTACGCTGTGTATTTTTCATAAATGTTTTATAATGAGTATTTAGGTAATTCACGTTGGTCTCTGTAGTTATTCTAGTTGCTTTGGTGAGAGTTGTGATGGTGGCTGCAATGTTAAAATATGATTTATACCTGAAATATGCACATTTTTCTAACAAAACATATGCTATACAATAAATATGTTATCAGACTGTCATCTGATGAAGTTGTTTCTTGGTTAGTGGCTATTTATATCTTTATTTGGTCGAAATTGTGATAGCTACCTATGCAGGACAAAAATGGTGGGGAAAAAAAGTTGTGTCTTTTGCTATTGTGGTTAGCTAATAGATTTACATAGTGTCTTCCCTGTAAAACATTTTAAAAATCAGAAATGATGGCTGGATTCACAAGATGTGTATCATTCATCTGGTGTCTTGGACTTGTGATTTAATGATATTTAGATGCTAGTATTTACTTGTGACGCTATGCTAGTCAGCTTTTTTACTGATCGGGGTGCTCCCGGATCCGGGATTGTGATGAAGTAGAAGTTAATGACAGGGTTCAGGTCAATATTAAAGCCAACACAAGGGGGCGCCTCTCCACAACACTTTTAGATTGGTTAACCTCTCTGGGATTTGTGGGACGCAACATCCAGTGAAAATGCAGAGCGCCAAATTCAAATAAATTACTATAAAAATTGAACTTTCATGAACTCACACATGCAATACACCAAATTAAAGCTACACTTGTTGTGAATCCAGCCAACGTGTCAGATTTCAAAAAGGCTTTACGACGAAAGCACACCAAACGATTATGTTAGGTCAGTACATAGTCACAGAAAAACACAGCCATTTTTCCAGCCAAAGACAGGAGTCACAAAAAGCAGAAATAGAGATTATTAATCATTAACCTTTGATGATCTTCATCAGATGACACTCATAGGACTTCATGTTACACAATACATGTATGTTTTGTTCGATAAAGTTCATATTTATATCCAAAAATCTCAGTTTACATTGGCGCGTTACGTTCAGTAATGTTTTGCTTCCAAAACATCCGGTGATTTTGCAGAGAGCCACATCAATTTACAGAAATACTCATCATAAATCTTGATGAAAATACAAGTGTTATGCATGACATTTTAGATAAACTTCTCCTTAATACAACCACTGTGTCAGATTTCAAAAAAGCTTTACCGAAAAAGCACACCATTCAATAATCTGAGTACAGCGCTCAGAGCCCAAAACAAGCCATACAGATATCCGCCATGTTGTGGAGTCAACAAAGTCAGAAATAGCATTATAAATATTCACTTACATTTGATGATCTTCATCAGAATGCACTCCCAGGAATCCCAGTTCCACAATAAATGTTTGATTTGTTCGATAAAGTCCATCATTTATGTCCAAATACCACCTTTTTGTTTGCGCGTTTAGTACACAATCCAAACTGACGACGCGCGGGCAGGTCCAGGCGAAAGTTCAGACGAAAAGTCATATTACAGTTCGTAGAAACATGTCAAACTAAGTATAGAATCAATCTTTAGGATGTTTTTATCATAAATCTTCAATAATGTTCCAACCGGAGAATTCCTTCCTCTGTAGAATTGCAATGGAACGCAAGCTAACTCATGTGAACGCGCATGACTAGCTCATGCCACTCTGCCACTCATTCAGCTCCCATTCCCCTCTCCTTCACAGTAGAAGCATCAAACAAGGTTCTAAAGACTGTTGACATCTAGTGGAAGCCTTAGGAAGTGCAATATGACCCCATAGACACTGTATATTCGATAGGCAAAGAGAGGAAAAACTACAAACCTCAGATTTCCCACTTCCTGGTTTGATTTTTTCTGGGTAGAGGGACGGGGGCTGGCACCATGGTGGGTAGAGGGACGGGGGCTGGCACCATGGTGGGTAGAGGGACAGGGGCTGGCACCATGGTGGGTAGAGGGACGGGGGCTGGCACCATGGTGGGTAGAGGGACAGGGGCTGGCACCATGGTGGGTAGAGGGACAGGGGCTAGCACCATGGTGGGTAGAGGGACAGGGGCTGGCACCATGGTGGGTAGAGGGACAGGGGCTGGCACCATAGTGGGTAGAGGGACGGGGGCTGGCACCATGGTGGGTAGAGGGACAGGGGCTGGCACCATGGTGGGTAGAGGGACGGACAGGGGCTGGCATCATGGTGGGTAGAGGGACGGGGGCTGGCAACATGGAGGTGTTGTCGAAGAACTCATCTGCCAGGGTGATGTTTACACCTTGGTATCCCTCAACGACCTAGAGAGGAAAGAATGGATACACACAGGCATACGCACACA
The DNA here is from genome assembly GCF_029448725.1 of Salvelinus fontinalis. Lineage (NCBI taxonomy): Eukaryota > Metazoa > Chordata > Actinopteri > Salmoniformes > Salmonidae > Salvelinus > Salvelinus fontinalis. The sequence continues at coordinate 18,414,773 of NC_074697.1, read as the reverse complement.
CACAAAAAGGTGTGATTAATGGTGATGTCTTCATGAGTGAGGCTCACCTCTCCCCTTCACCCTGTCGACCTTCAGATAGAGATCCCACTACACTAAATCTACAGCAATTAAGGCTGCTGTGTGTTCTCTCCTCGCCAGAGAAAAACATTTAAGGAGCTTATCATGGAAGTGAAGAAGTGGATTGGCCTCTTGCTTGTCGATAAGCAGCTCTCCCGCTCCTACCAACAACAAAAAACTTTCCCCAGAGAAATAACGATCAGAAAACTTTCTGAGATTAATGAATATTCAACACAACACCAGGGAGAGGACTAGAGATGGGAGGGGGATAGAGGAGAGGGAGGGAGGGGGTGATTCCATCCTATCCCACAGCTCAGACAGGCTAGAAAGCAGATCAGGGTTTCATTCAATTAGACTGTCTGCTTATACATTTTAGTCATTTAGCAGACTCTCTTATCCAGAGCGACTTAGAGGAGAAATTAGGGTTACGTGCTTTGCTCAAGGGCACATTGACAGATTTTCACCTAATCGGTTCCATCAGCAGTATATGTATACAGTACTGTATGTATGTAGCTAGCGATTTTTTATTTAAAATGTAGTTAACTAGGCAAGTCAGCTAAAACGGCCTACCCGTCATCGTGAACACATACAGAGATGGGTATGTACAGGTAACAGACAAAATGAAGGAAACATTTTTGTAAATGAAGGATACCAGAGAGGAAGAGGCGAAGCGAAAGTTTTTAATCCGCACAAAGACTGTCCACGAAAATAAGCGGACGAAGTGAGGAATTTTTCTATGGAGGTCAATGAGATAGTGTCGAATTTGATCAACAGATTGAATTGCTCATTTGCTTCGTGAGGCTTATTTGATCGAATAGAAGTTTTGTAATGGTTAGGTTCTTACGAATGCACTGATATAAACGTGAATGCATGTTGGCAACTTTGACTATATGAGTTGCGCCTGTTGTCATAGAGATCTAACACGTTTTAGCATGGACATTGAGGGCTTCCACCATTTTAAAGTAGTCAACTGGGTCGGGATTCCTAAGAGTTGGAAGCAAATCAGACAATGAAGAAGAAAATTGATTACTTGAAAATGGAGATAGCATCTGTGACAGCATGGGCAGCACCATTAAGGCTATAATGCAGATACAAAGGTGAGTCGTCTATCTCTATGGCCGGTTGTTCATATGTCTGCCCTCTCATTGGTTAAAATGGTCCCACCTGATCTTGCCTCCTCCCGCCTGCCTTCCATCTTTGAAGACATGTACTTACATTGTTAGAGTGGGGACTGGAATATCTTGTCAATATAATAGACAATCTTTGGGGATTCATCATATATTGAAAGCAGGTACTTCCACATAGGTTAGATTTCTGAATGAATTAAGCAATTAACATCCATCATGCTTAGGGTCATGTACATTGTTTTGTCTACCATGGCTAGAAGAGATCTCAGTGACTTTGAAAGAAGGGTCTCAAAAGGAGCATAGGGGGTTTAAAGGGTGTGTGTGTGTGTGTGTGTCTGTGTGTGTGTGTGTGTGTGTCTACATTTGTAGAATCTGTGCCGAGATGCATTGAAACTGTTCTGGCAGCTCATTGTGGCCCATCTCCCTATTAAAGACACTATGTTGGTATTTCCTTTACTTTGGCAGTTACCGGCATGTGCTACTGTAGGTTGAATGACACAGTCCCAAGAGCACATTTACTACAGTAATGTACGCCTGCTTGTATAAACTGTGTAGTAAATTGAATACTACTATGTTTATGCTTGTAAGCCTGTTTGTTGTGGATACCAGGATATAAATAATGCAAGAGAGAGAGAGAGGGGGTAGAGACAGAGAGGGGGGAGTAGAGACAGAGTGGGGGGGGGGGGGGTTAAAGAGAGAGTGAGACAGAGAGAGGGGGGAGTAGAGACAGAGAGGGGGGGGTTTAAAGATAGAGTGAGACAGAGAGAGGGGGAGTAGAGACAGAGAGAGAGGGGGGTTAAAGAGAGAGTGAGACAGAGAGAGGGAGGGGGTTAAAGAGAGAATGAAACAGAGAGAGGGGGGAGAAAATACAGAGAGGGGGGGTTAGAGAGAGAGAGAAGGGGGGTAGAAAGAAAGAGAAGGGGGGTATAGAGAGAGAGAGGGGGGACTAGAGACAGAGAGAGGGGGGGTTGGAGACAGAGAGAGGGGGGTTGGAAACAGAGAGAGGGGGGTTGGAGACAGAGAGAGGGGGGAGTAGAGACAGAGAGAAGGGGGAGTAGAGACAGAGAGAGGAGGGAGTAGAGAGAGAGAAGGGGGTAGAGACAGAGAGAGGGGGGTTAGAGAGAGAGAAGGGGGGTAGAGAAAGAAGGGGGGTAGAGAGAGAAAGAAGGGGGTAGAGACAGAGAAGGGGGGTATAGAGAGAGAGACAACGGGGGTAGAGAGAGAGACAACGGGGGGTAGAAACAGAGAGAGAGAAGGGGGTAGAGAGAGAGAGAAGGGGGGGTAGAGAGAGAGAGAGAGAACGAGAAGGGGGTAGAGAGAGTGAGAGAAGGGGGGTAGAGAGAGAGAGAGAGAGAGAGAAGGGGGGTAGAGAGAGAGAGAGAAGGGGTAGAGAGAGAAGGAGGTAGAGAAAGAGGCAGTGAAAGGCAGCGTGTGGTATTGATTTCATATGATAGAGCAGTACAGGGCTTCTAGGGAGAGAAGGGGCGTAGAGAGAGAGAGAGAAGGGGGGTAGAGAAAGAGACAGTGAAAGGCAGCGTGTGGTATTGATTGCATATGATAGAGCAGTACAGGGCTTCTAGAGGGACCGGTACCTTGCTTCCTGACTCTCAGCGCACATCGTTACAGAATGACGCCTCACCAAAGGAAAGCATCAGGGAGTTTTTTTGTTTTTGTGTTGGAGGTGATGTCAGGTCCGGGTGTCAGAACCGAGGCAACCGGGGAGGTCTCAGCCGGCTCTCACTCCTCAGGCCGGTTTGTCAGATTTCTGCACCTCAGAGGACACGACCGGTCCGCTCCTGATCCCCGGGATCGTCCCTGTCGGTGGCGTCCTGCGGCTGGAACCGAACGCGCCGGGGAGGGGGGTACTGTCATATATGCTCTCTCTCCTGCGCTCTAGGTCGCCATGCTCCTGCGCCTCAGCTGGATCGACAGGTTCCCGCGCCTCAGCAGAGATGACCGGTCCGCTCCTGAACCCCGGGATCATCATCTTGGTTGGCGTCCTGCAGCCGGAGCCGCGCGTCGGGGAGGGGGTACTGTCACATGTGCTCCCTCTCCGGCCTCTAGGTCGTTAAGGTGGACACCTGTCACCATCGTTACGCCCATTAGCACAATATGACACTCACCTGGACTCCATCACCTCCTTCATTACCTGCCCTATATATGTCACTCCCCTTCGTTCCTTCCCCATTGTTTCCGTTTCTGTTTCTTTTCTGTGCGTTGTTCGTGTTTCTTGTTTTGGTTTATGTTGTTTTTTCATTAAAACACTCATTCCCTGAACTTGCTTCCCGACTCTCAGCGCACATCATTACAAGAATGGTACCACCTGATCTCCTGTCCTCCCGCCTGCCATCCATCTTTGAGGATATTGTATTTCCATTCTTAGAGCCGTCACTGGAATATCTTGTAATATAAAAGACAATCTTGCCTTTAATTAAATCTTCGTAAATAAAGTACTACAGTATAAAAGACGTGGGCAGACCCCATGTCCTTTAAAGAGGGCACACCTCTAGCATGGACCAATGGCTGTCCAGAATATGATCCTGGCCATGGCATCAAAAACAGTAAAGAACAAAATGCTACATTGTAAAACTGAGAAAATTGCCTATTATAGATTTGAAAAAGAATGAAAGATTATCTACAGAGTGAAAACAAAAGGTATATATTTTATAAGAATCAAAATGGAAGAGATATGACAAACCCTGTCCTCATTAGTACCTAATCTGGGAATAGAGATGTACCCACAATGCAACGGGCCAATCTGACCTCCAGGCCCAGGCCCCAACTGACTGCTGACCTCTCCCCACCCCAGTGTCATTCACACACATGGGCCAAGCCAACCAACAATCGCCATACAGATCATTAAAGCAATCTAAATATTGTATCAGATTCTTCGGTTTACTTTTTCTCATTCAGAATAAACAGACAAACTGACATCTCATCTGCCATGTTTGTAATTCTGAAGCTCTGGTGGCTTTGCCCCGTTCAACCCCTTTGTTTAACAACCAATAAATAGCTTACCTCAGCTTTCGACAAACAAACTATTCTGTGCGTACTACTACATGAGCGTAAACAATTAGTAAATTGAGCACATTAGCCCAAACACACACCCGGGTCAGCAGTAAATGTTTTCTGATGAGCTGGGAACACAGAGGGTATGTGGGAGGTCAGTTAGCAGAACGCCTAATGATGCCACATGTTTGGATTGAGGATTTTCAACCCAATAAGTAACAATCTTCACGCCTCATTGACAGAGAGAGAAAGAGAACAGAGACAAAAAGATAGAGGTACAGGAGAGAGAAATAGATATTTAAAAACTTCAGTCATAACCGTTTTAGAGTTTCAGTGCATTTCCATTTCAATATAAGATTGTAACCATACTTCATCACTCTGATAGTACCACTCCTGGCTATGTCATACCAAATAATCCCATTGGAGTTTTGAATTAAAGAGGTACTGCATGAGGTCTTTATCTTTGTCCATATGTATGGGAATGCTTGGCTATCTATGCTAGTCCATCAGGAGGAGATCACCATCTAATACAGAGAGAGAGAGACAGTTTATAAATTGTGAGGGAGCGATAAAGAAAGAAAGAGAGCGAGAGGCTGAGAAAGTGAGGTAAACAGAGATTACACAGCACTAGCGTCTCCTAGGGAACGGTGTGTGTCACTGCATGTAAACCATTAGAACAGCTCAAGAGTTGGGATGACGAGGGTAACGCTCCAATTACAAACTGGGTGGTTCAAGCCCTGAACCACCCAGTTACCCGGCTGACAGTCGTGGTATATCAGACCGTATACAACGCGTATGACAAAACTTTTATTTTTACCGCTCTAATTACGTTGATAAACAGTTTATAAATCGCAATAAGGCACCTCGGGGGTAGGTGGTATATGGACAATATACCACGGCTAAGGGCTGTATCTTGTTTCTTGTTGTGCTGTGTGTTTTGTCATACATTTTTCATCCCAGCCCGTCCCTTTGGTAGGCCAACATTGTAAATACGAATGTCCATAATTGACTTAAATAAAACGTTAAATACGAATAAAATACTGAGACACTTCCACAGTCATTCATTTTGATTGGAAGGCTTTTTAGAAGACAACACTAAGGCTGGTCGACCAAAATCTCATATCCCGATATAAACTCTGCAAAGAAACGGCCTCTCACTGTCAACTGCTTTTATTTTCAGCAAACTTAACATGTGTAAATATTTGTATGAACATAACAAGATTCAACAACTGAGACATAAACTGAACAAGTTCCACAGACATGTGACTAACAGAAATTTAATAATGTGTCCCTGAACAAAGGGGGGGGATCAAAATCAAAAGTAACAGTAAGTATCTGGTGTGGCCACCAGCAGCATTAAGTACTGCAGTGCATCTCCTCCTCATGGACTGCACCAGATTTGCCAGTTCTTGCTGTGAGATGTTACCCCACTCTTCCACCAGGGCACCTGCAAGTTCCCGGACATTTCTGGGGGGGAATGTCCTTAGCCCTCATCCTCCGATCCAACAGGTCCCAGACGTGTTCAATAGGATTGAGATCCGGGCTCTTCGCTGGCTGGCCATGGCAGAACACTGACATTCCTGTCTTGCTGGAAATCACGCACAGAACGAGTAGTATGGCTGGTGGCGTTGTCATGCTGGAGGGTCATGTCAGGATGAGCCTGCAGCAAGGGTACCACATGAGGAAGGAGGATGTCTTCCCTGTAACGCACAGCATTGAGATTGCCTGCAATGACAACAAGCTCAGTCAGATGATGCTGTAACACACCGCCCCAGACCATGACGGACCCTCCACCTCCAAATCGATCCTGCTCCAGAGTACAGGCCTCGGTGTAACGATCACTCCTTCGACGATAAAAGCGAATCCGACCATCACCGTGGTGAGACAAAACCGTGACTTGTCAGTGAAGATCACTTTCTGCCATTCCTGTCTGGTCCACCGACGGTGGGTTTGTGCCCATAGACGACGTTGTTGCCGGTGATGTCTGGTGAGGACCTGCCTTACAACAGGCCTACAAGCCCTCAGTCCAGCCTCTCTCAGCCTATTGTAGACAGTCGGAGCACTGATGGAGGGATTGTGCGTTCCTGGTGTAACTCGGGCAGTTGTTGTTGCCATCCTGTACCTGTCCCACAGGGGTGATGTTCGGATGTACCGATCCTGTGCAGGTGTTGTTACACGTGGTCTGGGCCTGCGAGGACGATCAGCTGTCCGTCCTGTCTCCCTGTAGCGCTGTCTTAGGCGTCTCACAGTACAGACATTGCAATGTATCGCCCTGGCCACATCTGCAGTCCTCATGCCTTCTTGCAGCATGCCTAAGGCACGTTCACGCAGATGAGCAGGGACCCTGAGCATCTTTCATTTGGTGTTTTTCAGAGTCACTAGAAACATTTACATTACATTTAAGTCATTTAGCAGACGCTCTTATCCAGAGCGACTTACAAATTGGTGCATTCACCTTATGACATCCAGTGGAACAGCCACTTTACAATAGTGCATCTAAATCTTTTAAGGGGGGGGGGTTAGAAGGATTACTTTATCCTATCCTAGGTATTCCTTGAAGAGGTGGGGTTTCAGGTGTCTCCGGAAGGTGGTGATTGACTCCGCTGTCCTGGACAGGTCACCAGAAAGACCTCTTTAGTGTCCTAAGTTTTTATAACAGTGACCTTAATTGCCTACCATCTGTAAGCTGTTAGTGTCCTAACGACCATTCCACAGGTGCATGTTCATGATTTATTGAACAAGCATGGAAACAGTGTTTAAACCCTTTACAATGAAGATCTGTGAAGTTATTTGGATTTTTACAAATTATCTTTGAAAGACAGGGTCCTGAAAAAGGGACATTTCTTTTTTTGCTGAGTTTAGGTCATTTCATATCCCGATAACGATACTGTCACGAACCGGCTCGAAGCCCGTAACAAAAAGGGAGACAACGTGGAGATAAAGAATAACAATAATATATTTATTAACTGAAGTAAAGTAAATACAATTAACAATGGTGTGTGTTTAGTCAGTAGTGTAAGTGAGTGGTCGCATGTATACATGTGATAATGAGGGGTGTTGAAAGGTGCCAACATAAACAAACCAAATAGCCCCAAAAATGCCACAAACAAAATCTATCTGTGTCTGCGTGGAGAGAGTCTCCCCAATGAATGTGGAAGAGGTCTATTTACCCCCGGGACACACCCGGGCCCAGGTGTTTCCCATGTAGCTGACGACCCTCCCAACTCCGCCCACCAGCATCCTAATAAGGAAACAAGAACAAAGAGAGAATACGGCAGACAGAGTGGAAGGGTCGGCACAATACATATCACCATATAGCACATATTCTGTAAATTAAATGAATAAATAGTTTATATAAAATGACCACATGTAAAGGCCTATTTCTTATTACATTTTGAATTATACTCAGCAAAAATAAAAAGGACTTACTCATATTTTATTATTTCTCCTTTTTAGAACCTTTGTGCAAATTTTAATTTAAGCATGTAACAAAATACAAAATAATAATGTATAAAATCTAAAAACGTAAATAGAAAACCCTTCAACTATAGTTGCAAACAAAATAAATATAGGCCTAAAATATATATATATTTTTTAAATATACAGTTGAAGTCGGAAGTTTACATAAACAAGTTTTAATGACTCCAACCTAAGTGTTTCAACCACCCGACAAACTATAGTTTTGACAAGTTGGTTAGGACATCTACTTTGTCTAGTCATGTTTCCAACAATTGTTTACAGACATATTATTTCACTTATAATTCACTGTTTCACAACTCCGTTGAGTAGGAAGTTTACATACACTAAGCTGACTGTGCCTTTAAACAACTTGGAAAATTCCAGAAAATGAATAAGCTTCTGATAGACTAATTGACATAATTTGAGTCAATTGGAGGTGTACCTGTGGATGTATTTCAAGGCCTAACTTCAAACTCAGTGCCTCTTTGCTTGACATCATGGGAAAATCAGAAGAAATCAGCCAAGACCTCAGAAAGAAAATTGTAGAGTCGTCCAATTGACTAAAAATATTGCCGTAAAGAGTGTGATTTGCGACACAACGAAATAAACGCATAATATGAAACGATTGATGTTTTTCTATCGTCACACGATATATATCGTTGCCCTACAACACACTGGTCTGTATTTGATTGGTGGGAATAGAGCCTACCTGTTTGATATTCTCTGCCAGGAACACAAAGTATGCACTGCAGAATCCCAGCTGTGTCCACACCAGGAAGAAGTTGACCAGGTGCCTAAAACAGGACAGAAGGACAGGACAGGGACACATAAACATGTTAAAATAGCTCTGAAACATCTGGATGGCTTCTACAACGTTAGAATACAGTATTTCTGTTCTGTACTATTTTACTCTTTAATATTCTATGAGCATCAGGGCATCTTCAATGCTAGTAAGCCATTTTTCTAAAGTAGCAATAATAACCTAATAAGAATCCTGTCTCGACTGCTCCTCTTGTCTGTGCCTAAATATGTTCCTTACTATAGCTGGTGATAAGCTTAACCTAAATTATTCAGCATATGATGTATAATACTGTTACATCTGGTGAGTACACAATGACAAGACATCTAAAGACTCTCTTGAACAAAAGGTAGATAGTTTTCAACTAAATCAATGACGTGGGTATATTACTGCTGTTGCAGTCAGGTAGCATATTACTGCTGTTGCAGTCAGGTAGCATATTACTGCTGTTGCAGTCAGGTAGCATATTACTGCTGTTGCAGTCAGGTAGCATATTACTGCTGTTGCAGTCAGGTAGCATATTACTGCTGTTGCAGTCAGGTAGCATATTACTGCTGTTGCAGTCAGGTAGCATATTACTGCTGTTGCAGTCAGGTAGCATATTACTGCTGTTGCAGTCAGGTAGCATATTACTGCTGTTGCAGTCAGGTAGCATATTACTGCTGTTGCAGTCAGGTAGCATATTACTGCTGTTGCAGTCAGGTAGCATATTACTGCTGTTGCAGTCAGGTAGCATATTACTGCTGTTGCTTACAATAAGTAATGAAATGTCTCATTAAGATATATTGCATTAATGAAGTCAACCTGAAACATTTAAGGGGAAGTGCCAATCAATAATTCTCAGACCACCACTCAAACCTTTTATTTTAACACTACATTAAAAGCACTTTTTCCTCATCTATAACACTAACCCAACCAGTAAGCAGTATATTGGACCAAAACAGCATCTATGAATCTCAAATGAAAGGCTGTGGTAGTCAATTTAAGGGAATTAAAAAATAATATATACCTTATTTACATAAGTATTCAGACCCTTTGCTATGGGACTCGGGAATTGAGCTCAGGTGCATCCGGTTTCCAGTGATCATCCTTGAGATGTTTCTACAACTTGACTGGAGTCCACCTGTGGTAAATTCAATTGATTGGATATGATTTGGAAAAGCACCCACCTGTCTATATAAAGGTCCCATAGTTGACAGTGCATGTCAGAGCAAAAAACAAGCCATGAGGCCAAAGGAATTGTCCGTAGATTCAGAGACAGGATTGTGTCGAGGGACAGATCTGGGGAAGGATACAAAAAAAAATATTCTGCAGCACTGAAATTACCAAGACTCTTCCTAGAGCTGGTCATCAAACTGAGCAATCGAGGGAGAAGGGCCTTGGTCAGGGAGGTGACTAAGAACCCGATGGTCAATCTAACAGAGCTCCAGAGTTCCTCTGTGGAGATCGGAAACCCTTCCAGAAGGACAACCATCTCTGCAGTACTCCACCAATCCGGGTGGCCAGAAGGAAGCAACTCCTCAGTAAAAGGAACATAACAGCCCACTTGGAGTTTGCCAAAAGGCACCTAAAGGACACTCAGACCATCAGAAACAAGATTCTCTGGTCTGATGAAACCAAGATTGAACTCTTTGGCCTGAATGCCAAGCGTCACGTCTGGAGGAAACCTGGCACCATCCCTACAGTAAAGCATGGTGGTGGCAGCATCATGCCATGGGGATGTTTTTCAGCAGCAGGGACTGGGAGACTAGTCAGAACCGAGGGAAAGATGAACGGAGCAAAGTACAGAGAGATTTCTGATGAAAACCTGCTCCAGAGCACTCAGGACCTCAGACTGGGGCGATAGTTCACCTTCCAACAGGACAAGGACCCTAAGCACACTGCCAAGAAAACACAGGAGTGGCTTCGGAAACAAGTCTCTGAAAGTCCTTGAGTCGCCCATCCAGAGCCTGGACTTGAAACTAATCGAACATCTCTGGAGAAGCATGAAAATAGCCGTGCAGCGACGCTCCCATCCAACCTGACAGAGCTTGAGAGGATCTGCAAATAATACATTTTCCCTATACCCATCATGAGGATGCTACAATCTAGCCTATGAATTAAAGTTCACAACGCAGGTGTGCAGAGGTCAAGAAAAAAATGAGGTGACAGAGTGGACAGACAGTGACACATTCAATACCGCCTAGCATACTCTTGCCTACATCTAGCTGATATAGGTTGGAATCATTAGTCCAACAGTCGCAAACGAGAATTGCTATTGGAAAAATTCAGGTAGGTTTATCCCCGTTTGCTCCTGTTTAAGAAACATTTTTCAACAGAATCGGCGGAATAAATACACCCCTGATCAAACGTAAACACAGTTCACATTCATTGCAGCCACGTTGTACACCTTCTCGTATCTACGCACTCTCCTCCTCTCACATTTTCCCTTCGCTAGTGGACTTCAATACACAACACATCAGCTGTACGTGACCAGGCGAAAAACCTTTCCAAGCCAAACCATGTCATAACCGCTACATACAACCTACATCGTTATCACCATATCAGCTAAAGTAACTTCCTAGTCAACATAGCTAATAGAACTAACAAGTTAGTAAACCCGCTACAATCATGCAGTAACGTTACAGTGTACAGTCAGTAAGCAGTTTAGCACTTAAACCGGCAGGCCCCGGTGGCAATACATTTGTAAAACCAAAAGCTTTCCTTGAGTTCCAGTATTGTGTTGAACAGTCATAGCCAGCTAGCTAACATAGCATCCATATTTTTGAGCAGACTAAACTAACAAGTTGCATTTGCTAGCTAAGTAAGTGAAAAAAATAACAAAATACCTCTCTCTCCATCTTGCTTGTCTTTCATTTTTTAAGAAATTAATTTGTTTTATCTAAAAAGGATAACTTATTTTTATTAAATTCACTGAGGAAGATGGTCCTCCACTTCCTCCTCTGAGGAGCCGCCACTGGTTAACCATCCCTCCTTTGATAGAAATTAAATTATGGCTGCGATCCCAAATGGTCTGATATATCATCATCTATTCTTACCATTAGGCCCTTGTTGACCTTTGTCACAGATATGAGAGATTTGAATAGCTTCTAGGGGCGAGTAATCCATTTGGGATCCGGCCTTTTTCCAACACCTTCAGCACCCATTCGCCCCAAGAGTAGTCATGTGACTATATGGGTGATGGGTCATAGGTTGACCTCCAGATGACTAGAGCGTTCTCATCTCACCTTCCAAATCTGGCACTCTTCCTGAAGCACTGGTAGGAGCTGTGCTCCATGGAGAAGGCCACTGTGTCACTGTACCCCAGGTGAGGTCTCTTCAACCTGGGAGAGGAGAGGTACCTGGTCACACATGTGGTGTCACAGAGAGTCACCAAGAGATACAGCGACAAGAGGAAATGGACCACAAGATCTGAGGGAATTAAAAGACAGAAAGTCTCTCTGTCTGAGTCTACTTCTGCTGTCCTATTCGGTCTTGTCAGGTAGATAGAGAGACAGACAAGAGGACAACACAAGACAGAGACTGAAAGAAAGAAGGGGTGATAGATTGCTGAAAACCAGACAGCGGAAGATTGAGACGGCCATCTGAAAGCGAGTACATTACGTCCTGGTTTGGATGAGAAATGGCCGATTACAATATATTACAGTCCCATCACTCTGCTGTGGATAGTCACTCTTTCCGACACTATATTGAAATAATCACAGTGATTAATACTGTACAGCTGTCATTTGGGGAGACACAGTTTTTACTTTGCAGTGTCCCTGTACCACAAACAAGACAATGTTATACTGTAGAGGTCTTCACGGTCGAATCTGGGTCAGGTCTGATAATTGCCACGGGTCTCGGATATGTGCAATTAAAATGTATTAACCTGTCCTCTGTTAATGTAGTGTTTGTGTCATGACAACTGTGCGAGCTGTGTCAGCCGATTGAAGCTCAATAAAATATATAGCTTGTATCCAGCTGAAACTGGTTCTGGCTGCTCACCTCACATACGCCTGCGAAATAAAGAAAGAGAGAGAGACAGAAAGAAGAGAAGGAAGAGAAAGAGTGTAAAAGGACCCTTACCTTTGATTACTCACATAAAGTTCATCAACTTTTGTGAAGGTTTGGCTATTACTAGGTTTAGCTATAGCAGGCCTATGAAGGCACACAGGCACTCCAGCAGACTCCGACAGTTGAACTTGAGGTGAGGAAGAAGGCTTTAGGCCTGCAAGAGTTAAACAATATAATCTTATCTTCATAAAAAATATATTCTGAGCAAAAATAAATGAAGTAGCATCCTTCTGTACGCCTATATCTGAATAGCAGTAGTAGCCTATCTGACACGTATGTCGGGAACATGGCGCTGGTATATCTCCATCTTTCTCTCGGTCTCTCCATGGCTAGGCCTAAGCTTGTCTCCTTTCATGTTAATTTAGTAAATATGAATATCACACAGTGTAAGCCTAAAGGCCTACAGTATATGCATGCAACGCTGCATTTATCACTCAACTCTCCCGCCAGCTGAACCGTGAGGTAGTCTACTATTGCTTTAGTAAAGTAAAAAACAATAGACTATAAAGTGTAGAATAAATTACACATCGAAACAAGTTTTTTTGTAATTTGTTCTAGGCAGTTAAGGACACGTAACTGTGGATCATTTGACCAATATATCTTGTTTATTGGTGGCGCTGGCAGCGCCCAGTTGGAGGCTTCCTTTGCTCTCTCCTTCTTTCTGATCTGAATGGGTATCTTGGATCTGAACCAGCACGTGTCTGTTTGGGTTTGTTTTCCAAGGTCCTTCTCAGAACGGGTACGACTGTTTTCGGGTACATTCGGAACAGGGCTACATATTGAAATGACGCATATCGGGTCAGGTGAGAAAGCCACGGATCCAAAAGAAGACCTCTAGCTGGTTGTTATCTGCTCCCAGCACTAACCGGTACACACGCTGAGGACACAATAAAAAGGTAAATAACTGATAATGATTACATTACAATGTTTCATACTCTCCTCCCCCAACACTCAGTTGGAATACATGACACACTGTTTGTACCTATTGTGTGTGTTTAGGGAGGTGGGTTGATGTTGTTGCTAGAGCACTTGTCAGTAGAGTAATGGAGATGTGGGTGGGCCACCTCCAGGGCTCGTTTACACCCTGCAACAGCCAGGAAACACTTAACGCTCCCTTTAACATCTCACGTCTGACCACCCCGTCATTAGATCCGCCAAGGGAAATGACTGCACATTAGCCACCATATTAAGCAGAGCGGTGTGCTCACAGACTTTAAGTGATGCGGAGAGTTAGAGGGAGAGAGACAGCGAGAGAGAGAGAGAGAGAGCATTTGAGTAGACATAGCGGCTGGGTCCCTTGCGGTTAAGTGTTTTTATTACTGTAATTGTATTGAAAAAGAAAGTATGTGTGAGGACAAACACAACGAGACAGGTGTTGATGACGGCTATGAAACACCATGACACACGAGTGGCTTGTCTGTCTGTCTGTCTGTTTGTCTGTCTGTCTGTGTGATAGCATGGTTATTACCTCTCGCACAGGTGGTGGCTACAGTGGACCAGGATGTGCATACATTGAACACAGACCACATCCATCAGCACCAGGCAAAGAACAGACTGAGAACATACTGACAGTAATGTCAACACCAACTGAAACCAATTGTGAACCAGACAGGAACACTCATCAGTCCATATTAATGCAAACGCATCAGATATAACCCAGAGAAATAGGCTCACTTACACACCATCAGTAGTGGGATAGCTCTTTGCTGTTCTATGTATGTCCGCGAAAACCTCATATCACGTAACGGTGTTGTGATCATTATTTTGTTCTGTTCTGTCATCCAGAAAGAAAATCTCTCCATCATGTGACATGATCACACCATCATCATGAGACAGCACAAAGGAGGGGAGATTAAGCAAGAGGACACAACAACATTTTGGGTTCTCTCCTCAACCAATACAATACTAGCACTGGAACATCATCTAGTCTATGGAGCCTGCAGATTCTCTGGAGAAAGTCGAGCAAACGCAACGTAACCTTGGCAACGTGATACATGTGACATGCAGGCTACATCTGTTTCACTGGTAGGGTAACAGTGATCATGTGTGCCTGCTGTTGGTCTGAAGCTAACCTCGTTCTCAGTCTCCATTACAACAGAGCCGGCTGGGAGACGACATTAGTCTGAAGTGTACAAATTGACCTGATTGTCCTTTCAAATAATGACACTTGTCTAGCCTGATCCTATCCTCCTTTTGTCCATTTGGGAAATGGAGAAATCAGGAAACATGTGAGGCTATAAACTGATTTGAGCTCAACCACTAGCCAGTGCCACAGCTGCAAAGCAGGCAGGTTTGTACCATGGTGCTGAAGCACTTGTGGTGGGGACTAGTTTGATGAACACCTCACTAACTGCTTAACCAGGCCTTGGTTCCGAGAAGAAGCTGCAGCAATCTACGTATTCAAATATAATCTGATAACACACCAATTCCATGACACACACACACAGTACTTTAAACCAATGTACACGATCATATAATTACGCACTCACATCCATCTGTAAAACTCAGAGATAAGGGTTATGTGCCCAGTCCAGTTAGCAGGAGTATGCAGGTCAATAAACATATGAGTTATTATGACCTTTAGACTCTTGTACGACGCAGAGGTCCAAATATAAAACCCCAAATCAACTTAACATGAGCCAGGATCCACAGCAGGGAATCATTGTCTATAGACAGAGGAATCTAGCAGGTCCACTGACACCAAACTTTTCCACAACCCTGAATTAACACACCTGAAGACTTGGAGCTTAATTCCTACGTGTGTATTCATTTGTACAAGGCGTGCTAATTTCTGCTCCCATCGTACACACTGGTCCAGTAAACCTAGAAACTGAACTGCTGGGTAAATCAAACAATGGAATAA
Organism: Salvelinus fontinalis; assembly: GCF_029448725.1. Taxonomy (NCBI): domain Eukaryota; kingdom Metazoa; phylum Chordata; class Actinopteri; order Salmoniformes; family Salmonidae; genus Salvelinus; species Salvelinus fontinalis. The sequence continues at coordinate 18,399,403 of NC_074697.1, read as the reverse complement.
TAAGAATGATCTTGTACATTGGTGTTTTATGTAATCACTTCCAATAAACATTCAGATCACAGATAATGAATACATATTTATGCATCATCCATAATCATGCCCAGCCCATTACTTTTTCATTAGCGAAATTCCAATTATTTTTTACCAACCAATATCAATGATGTATAATGTAATGCTGTAGGGATGACACATCAACGCACAAGTTCTCTCATTAACTTTACTCTGCCTCGACTCTAACAAGAGTGTGTGTATTTTTCCTACTGAATAAACCAAACCAATGTACATAAAGCAGTACACAAGGACACTAATGTAATGTAAAGTGTGACCCAGCCCTGTTTGTGTTATGGTGTGAACGGTGCAAGACTGCAGGTGGTTAAGAGTGTTGGACCAGTAACCAAAAGGTTGCTTGTTCGAATACCCGAGTCGACTAGATGAAAAATCTGTCGATGTGCCCTTGGAGTAAGGCACTTAACACTAATTGCTCCTGTAAGTCACTCTGGAGAGTCTGCTAAATGACTAAAATGTAGTATCACTAATGGGGCATTAGTTATTCACTATGACCCCTGTGTTGCGTACTGCCAGGGGAAGACCCAGCAACCCAATCCCAACGTTTCCCTTCAGCAGGTGGATGAGAGCCTGAGTAAACCTGTGGAACACAGAGAGGGTTAGGGGTACACTCAGAGACCAATGTAATTTGATCTTGAATTTTTTATTTGATCCAACTCAATTCCTCAAGGGCCGCAGTGTCCACTAACACAGTAGAACGGTAAACAACTGTAGCCACTAATAGTGTTTCATGGTTGAGGTGGGTAACTTAAGTCAAATCAAATGTTTTGTCACATGCGCCGAACAGGTGTAGACCTTACCATGAAATGCTTACTTACAAGCCCTTAACCAACAATGCAGTTCAAGAAATAGAGATAAGAAAATATTTACTAAATAAACTAAAGTAAAAAATAAAATAAAAATCAAAAAGTTGACAAGAAAATGACAAAACAATAACGAGGCTATACACAGGGGGTACCAGTACCAAGTCAATGTGCGGGGGTACAGATTAGTCACTTTACAAATGACCTTGACTATGTATAGATAATAAACAGCGAGTAGCAGCAGCGTTAAAACAAGGGGAAGGGGTGTCAATGTATATAGTCCGGGTGGCCATTTGATTAATTGTTCAGCAGTCTTATGACTTGAGGGTAGAAGCTGTTAAGGAGCCTTTTGGTCCTAGACTTGGCGCTCCGGTACCGCTTGCCATGAAAAGCAAAGAACAGTCTATGACTTGGGTGACTGGAGTCTTTGACAAATTTTTCGGGCCTTCCTCTAACACCGCCTAGCATATAGGTACTTTCAGCCCCATCGATGTTAATGGGGGCCTGTTTCGGCCCTCCTTTTCCTATAGTCCACAATCAGCTCCTTTGTCTTGCTCACATTGAGGGAGAGGTTGTTGCAAGGTCTCTGACCTCCTCCCTATAGGCTGTCTCATCGTTGTTGGTGATCAGGCCTACCACTTTGTATCGTCAGCAAACGTAATGATGGTGTTGGAGTCGTGGGTGAACAGAGAGTACAGGAGGGGACAAAGTGTTGAGGATCAGTGTGGCGGATGTGTTGTTGCCTGTCCTTACCACTTTGGGGCAGCCCGTCAGGAAGTCTAGGACCCAGTTGCAGAATCCTGTTTCCATTGATCGTCCTTGAGATGTTTTTACAACTTGATTGGAGTCCACCTGTGTTAAATACAATTGATTGGACATGATTTGGAAAGGCACACACCTGTCTATATAAGGTCCCACAGTTAACAGCGCATATCAGAGCAAAAACCAGGCCATGAGGTCGAAGGAATTGTCCGTTGAGCTCAGAGACAGGATTGTCGAGACACAGATCTGGGGAAGGGTACCAAAACATTTCTGCAGAAGAACTCAGTGGCTTCCACACTTCTTAAATGGAAGAAGTTTGTTACACCAAGAACCCGGCTGGCCAAACTGCGCAATCGGGGTAGAAAGACCTTGATCAGGGAGGTGACCCCCCCCCCCATCAACTGTAGAATAAGGCTGTAACAAAATGTGTTCAAGGTCAAGGGGTCTGAATACTTTCCTAATGCACAGTACATGGGCAATTATGTATGTATCATCTTCAATAGCATACCACCCATAGCCATTACATTTGTCATTTAGCAGACACTCTTATCCAGAGCGACTTACAGTTAGTGCATTCATCTTAAGATAGCTAGGTGGGACAACCACATCACAGTAAGTACAATTTCCCTCAAAGTAGCTATCAGCAAAGTCAGAGCTAGCAAGGGGGGTGCTGTGGGATTATTATTTAAGATACTCTTTGAAGAGGTAGGGTTTCAGATGTTTGGCCAAGGTAATGACAAGGGGCAAAGATCAGTTACACATTCTATTGCAATCCTATTCTTTAACCTTTGAGCACGTTCACTGACAACCTCAAACTCCAGCCACACACAGGGAAAAGAGAAGTGACTATGCCTTGATTTCTTTCTTTGCAAACCTCTTCACGCACTTTACCCTTTCAAGAAACGACAATATCAACATTGTTGCTCTGACTTTCTCTGTTGACAATTGACATTTAATGTCAATGGACTGTTGACATTGAAATACTACCAGGAAAATGTATTATCAGAGAAGGTGACTCAATTGTAAACTGTAATTGTGTGCTTTCTTTGTCTATGTCTTTGAGAATCTTTTCTTGACACTAAGAGCTGGTCTAAGGCTGAGGCAGCACAGAGGTGTAATTTTTTCTAGAGCAAGTGAGAGGATGTGGCTCACTCACACTGTTGGAACAATTTAGAGAATGCTTCAACTGCCTGTCACAGATCGATTTAGCCCACTTAAACTAGTCCGCTAACATTCTTCACTAACATACAAAGAAGAGCATTGAGGTGGAAACTCAAGGCTATAAAGACACCTCAACAGGGACTCTTTCATTTCACTGGATCCAATATTTTTCCTTCAGCAACTGATCCATAGGAATCTCTAACAAGCAGATACAATGCAAAGAAAATGGACAAAGATAACATACAAAGTGTTGGAACCAGGAGTGTCAGTCAACAAGCTTTGAATGTTGAGTATAAGTCTCTCATATTACTGTGCCCAACCTTTCCGGTTACGGTATCACCAACTGAATTTTTCTATGCCCAGAGTACCCCTCATGTCCATTTTATGAGTAGGCCTATGGTCTCAAGTACCCCCTGTGGATAGGCAAAGTTCCACCAGGGGTCCAAGTACCCCTTGTTGGGAACCTAGTCTAGCACCAAAAAAATATGCTACTGTGATGGAGGGAATAAATAGTACGGATGCATCCGTTTCCACCCAAACTTTGATTTGACGGTTGTTCAATTTAATTCCAGCTAGTCCAACTCCTAAATTATAGCGTCATCGGGATCATCATCATTCCCAGATGCTAGTAGCTACCTATCTGTTGTGAAGGCATCCTCCACCGGGCATCTGGGCAGCAGTCGACACAGACAGTCCTGTCCCTGTGCTGTGGTTAGCCCTGGCCGGGAATGGGCGAGATGGGTAGGCTTGCAGTTGGCCTACGGACACGATAATATAAGGAAACATCAACAATGTTATTGGATCGCTATTGACGCGTTTTCTTGCTCGTACTCACCAGCAAGCTTCCGTAATATTAAAGACATTGTAGCTAAATAAACTAATAGAAGTTTAGGCTTATAGCCTAATATATTGCAACTGTGGGGTTTTTATAAGGTTTTTTGACATGCTTAACTAACTATTCTTATGCATTAAAGTTTGAATTGCTGACTCTTGTGAACCTGCCTTTTCCATTGTTCTCTACTCTTACCAGTGCTCTGTCTAACCATGAATATCAGCCTGAAGTGTGTGTGTGTTAGAGAGAGCGCTGTATTGTATGAAATATGTGTGTGTATGCAACAAATGTATCAGTAGTGTGGGCGCTGTACTATGTGACCGAGACTGTGCTAATCTTAGAGAGACACAGGAGGGGGGTGAATCAGGAGACTGCTGAATAGACAATAACAGATAAACTATACACACGAAAAACATATGTGAGGTTCTGAGTTATGCACTATAACCCAATACTATAACAAACGTGATTAGCAACTATATCATATGTGATTGAATAATAACAGATAAACTATACACACGAAAAACATATGTGAGGTTCTGAGTTATGCACTATAACCCAATACTATAACAAACGTGATTTGATATTGACAAACTGTTTGAGCGCCTGGATGTCTGTGTGTGTGTGCTGGAAGTAACAGTTAGCTCAGATAAGAAGCTGGGAAGCTGTAGTTAGCCTTGAGCGAGAACAGAGGCCATTGTATACAGGTGCAGATATCTCAGATAATGTTATAAAACTGTCTGACCTCAGTCTCTGGGGTGAAGGGGGGTAATCTACACAGCAACAGCGTTGGGACATCATATGCGCTAAGGGGCCAGGACTGGTTTAAGGCGCCAACATCAACGATAGGCTGGGTGAGTCTAAACCACGCCCAGTCTCTACTCTGACAGGCCGGCTCGGAAGCGGGAACAATCTCTGTTACGAGTATAAAATATTATCTTTGTCAGAAACAAATCAGTTCTCTGTCTTATCCTGCGTGATGAAACATTGAACCCGTATATACGGAAATTGTATTTGCCATTTATTAACTTTTGAATTAAACAATTATTTTAACCAAGTTCAGGTGTTCCTATCTCAGTTGAACTTTCGCAACCCTAACACAACGTATCTAAATAGAACGTGCAATTTAGTCGATTTGCAGTTAAAGTTAAGGGCTAAAATATGCCGTCAATGTAGCAAACGATGTAAACCAGTGTTATTGTTGGCGAACAGACAAGAAATAGAAACGTAGCCTAAACCAGCTGTCAAATCAGTAGCCGTGCTATCATGGATCAAATGTAACAGAGACAGCAATGTTATCAATATAACGTGGCCATGTGAATTATGTTAGTTAGAGCTAGTTACATTGTAGTCAAATCAGTCATAAGCATTGTGGGGTTTCTGAATGGTCCTACCAAACTATCTCGCGGTTCAGAGTCAGGGCAAAGATAACTTGCTACTGTACTTCGGTTGAAAACTGTCAAAGCCCATACGTTCCTGTGCAACTGCGAGCACTCGATACGTTATTGTTGTATGGATGTTGAAATGACGGGAACACTTCCATTGAGATTATGAATTCATAGCTGTCCTCTTTGGATACAATTTCATTACCAGGTTGAAAAATTAATTCTCCGGATTAGAAGGTGTAGCACAGCACATTTTCCTTAGCCGACGATAAATGTGGAAAACGGTCACACCCGCTATAATAGTCAACCCGGGAGGGAGGGTCTTAAAGGAAAAGTGTTCACATATTTACGATTCCACTTGCAGTTCTGAAAACTTATTTCGCTTGTGCCTGAAGTAGGCCTAATTAGAGTTGGGTTGACAGTCCTCAACTCTTCACCCATGGCTGGCTGAGTCCCTTGCAGTCCCTGTACCAGACTGATGGCATGCCAGCGGAACTAATGCCCTGTTCCCATATTGGTAAAGTACAGTACAGCAGTGTTTCCCAACCCTGGTCCTCGAGTACCACCAACGGTACACATTTTTGTTGTTGCCCTGGACAAACACACCTCATTCAGCTCATTGAGGGCTTGATGATTAGTTGAATCGGGTGTGCTTTTCCAGCGTTACAATAAAAAACTGTGTGTACTGTTGTTAGCACTCAGGACCAGGATAGGGAAACTGCAGCCTGGTCTCAGCCTAGACGTAACATAGTGCATGTAAATCTGGGACACGCAGCAACATATTGAGCTTTTGGTGCACTCAAGTTGGTGGCAGAACAAGGGGAGTTCTTATAGAATGCCAGCAAAAATAGCCTCTAGTTACATTGCTTATGAGTTAAGTTTACACTACTTTTGAATTATAATTGGATTTTAAGGCTCATATGAATGTCCTGCTTAATACAATGTTTGTGTCATCATTGCAAATCAACTACATTATACTCTTTTTTTTTAAACTAAACTTCAAGCAGTAAAATGGCTGTTTGGCCAGCTTTTGCTACAGCCCATATCAATGAGCATTATCATTCTAGCTAACAACTGCTGCATCCAAAATAGTTATTTTGCAAAGATCACAACCAAATATAATCTTAGCAACTTTTCAGACAAGAATCAAAACATCATTGAGCACCCAAAAAAGTTATTTTTGTTTACAAGTAATAAAAACGTAAATCTAGGCTATGTTGAATGGGTGCAGATGGCGATTGGCTATCTTACTGCCGCCAAGAGTCGCATGCATCTGTGTGTGACATCAGTGTGTCGTACTGAAAAAGGGTCTATACACTATGCATTTATGTACACAATAACACAAAATGCTCTGAGACCAGGTTGAAGCCCAGCCAGCAAGAACAACAACATATAGAATATGTAAAAAAATGCTGATGAATGAACAGATTTTAGCTGTGAAATAGGCAGCTGATCACATATTGACCATACAATGTTATTGATGTTTCGTACAAACAAACAATTGAATTCCCAGAATGAAAAATGGTCTCTTACACTGTTATGTACTGTCACCTACTGTATGTGCAACTGAACTCTCTGTTTGAGCCTATGGCTTGGGGGTTAATGTGAGGGCAGTAATTTAGTGATGATGAAAGCTGAACATGGTGTTTTATTACCATCAGGTGCATAATAATGACATTGTAACATACTGCTACAAGTTTTTCTATGATTGACTCTCACAAGGTTGTTTTCCATATTATTCAGTGTCCTAGTGAGGGGAGAGCACAGCACTTTCACCAAGAGGCCTACAGTACTGTATGTCCTGACATATCCAAGAGGTTGGTTCCTAAAGAGAGGTCTACAGTACTGTATGTCTTGACATATCCAAGAGGTTGGTTTCTGAGAGAGGTCTACATTACTGTATGACCTGACATATCCAAGAGGTTGGTTTCTGAGAGAGGTCTACATTACTGTATGACCTGACATATACAAGAGGTTGGTTTCTAAGGATTGCATTGTGTCCATGACTTTATGGCGTAGATCATAATTCTTATGATTTCTTGGGGGTTTGACACTGTGCTGATGAAAGTTATTATATGAAAAAAGATATATATATTTTTTACCTTTTATTTAACTAGGCAAGTCAGTTAAAACCTTTTCGGGCTAGGGGGCAGTATTTTCACGTCCGGATGAAAAGCGTGCCCAAAGTAAACTGCCTGCTACTCAGGCCCAGAAGCTAGGATATTAATATTAGTAGTAGATTTGGATAGAAAACACTCTGACGTTTCTAAAACTGTTTGAATGATGTCTGTGAGTATAACAGAACTTATTTGGCAGGTGAAACCCCGAGGACAAACCATCCAGGAAAACATTTATTTTGAGGTCACTCTCTGTTCAATGGGATTTCAATGGGAATCTAGAATTCTAAGGCAGTTGCTTACAGTTCCAATCGCTTCCACTGGATGTCAACAGTCTTTAGAAATTGGTTGATGTTTTTCCTTTGTGTAATGAAGAAGTTCAGAACGAGGGTCGAGTAAAGTGTACTGTTTGATAGAGGCGCATGACCTGAAAAGCACGCTCCACTTTGTTTTCCTCTGGTATTGAATGCAGTTTATCCTGTCTTTAATTTTATTGATTATTTACGTAAAAAATACCTAAAGTTGTATTAGGAAAGTTGTTTGAAATGTTTGCACAACGATTACAGGTAATTTATGAGATATTTTGTAGTCATCGGAACACCGGTTCCTAGCCGTATTAAGAACAAATTCTTATTTTACAATGACGGCCTACCCGGCCAAACCCTCCCCTAACCCAGACGATGCTGGGCCAATTGTGCGCCGCCCTATGGGACTCCCGATCATGGCCAGTTGTGATACAGCCCAGGATCAAACCAGGGTCTATAGTGACACCTCTAGCATTGAGATGCAGTGCCTTAGACCGCTGTGCCACTCGGTAGCCCTTATATGGGTGCCCTGCATGGTTTTAAACTGTATGCTTTAGTAAATTAATAAAGATAAATCAACTAGTGAACACTGACTCTGTACTCCTTAATATACTAGCCACTTTTTCTCATCACTATCAACAAATTAAGAAATGGCACTCAGAGTCAGTCATTCTATGTGTTTTCAACATTTGGGCAAATATTACATTTAGCGAAAGTGTATTTATCCAAATTGAAATAAATCTGCTGCATACAGAATCAATCTGCTTATTATAATAGTTTTGATTCATTGAGCGCAAAATACATAATTTGAGTCAATCAGACCTCAGAAAATAAATTGTAGACTTCCACAAGTCTGGTTCATCCTTGGGAGCAATTTCCAAACGCCTGAAGGTACCACGTTCATCTGTACAAACAATAGTACGCAAGTATAAACACCATGGGACCACGCAGCCGTCATACTGCTCAGGAAGGAGACGCGCTCTGTCTCCTAGAGATGAACGTACTTTGATGTGAAAAGTGCAAATCAATCCCAGAACAACAGCAAAGGACCGTGTGAAGATGCTGGAGGAAACGGGTATAAAACTAATCTATATCCACAGTAAAACGAGTCCTATATCGACATAACCTGAAAGGCCGCTCAGCAAGGAAGAAGCCACGGCTCCAAAAACGCCATAAAAAAGCCAGACTACGGTTTGCAACTGCACATGGGGACAAAGATCGCACTTTTTGGAGAAATGTCCTCTGGTCTGATGAAACAAAAATAGAACTGTTTGGCAATAATGACCATTTTTATGTTTGGAGGAAAAAGGGGGAGGCTTGCAAGCTGAAGAACACCATCCCAACCGTGAAGCACGGGCTAATGTTGTGAGGGTGCTTTGCTGCAGGAAGGACTGGTGCTTTTCACAAAATAGATGGATCATGAGGAATGAAAAGGATGTGGATGTATTGAAGCAACATCTCAAGACATCAGTCAGGAAGTTAAATCTTGGTCGCAAAGGGGTCTTCCAAATGGACAATGACCCCAACCATACTTCCAATGTGGCAAAATGGCTTAATTAAGGACAACAAAGTCAAGGTCTTGGAGTGGCCATCACAAAGCCCTGACCTCAATCTTATAGAAAATGTGTGGTCAGAACTGAAAAAGCGTGTGCGAGAAAGGAGGCTTACAAACCTGAGTCAGTTACACCAGCTCTGTCAGGAGGAATGGGTCAAAATGCACCCTACTTATTGTGGGAAGCTTGTGGAAGGCTACCCGAAACATTTGACCCAAGTTAAACAATTTAAAGGCAATGCTACCAAATACTAATTGAGTGTATGTAAAATTCAGACCCACTGGGAATGTGATGAAAGAAATAAAAGCTGAAATAAATCATTCTCTCTACTATTATTCTGACATTTCACATTCTGAAAATGAAGTGGTGATCTTAACTAACCTAAGACAGGAAATTTTTACTAGGATTAAATGTCAGGAATTGTGAAAAACTGAGTTCATGTATTTGGTTAAGGTGTATGTAAACTTCCGGCTTCAACTGTATATATTTTGTCCATATATTCTGCTTATTGTCTGTCTGTGTATTCTGTTTATTGTGACAGCACCATTCCAACAAGTCAAATTCCTGTAACGGAAATGTATTTGGAAAATTAAGGTGATTCTGCTCTATACTCTCTCTTGTCTTTGAAATCCGGTTTCATTTCAGACGTCTAATTCATTCACAACAGTCCTCTAAAAAGAATCAGACTTTTAAAATCCATGAATCAGTTTTCTGGCGCATCTAAGATGTAATGTCCCTTCAGAGTACAGCGCTTCTCTAAAATTGAATTTGCTCTGTGCATTTGTCGGTTCAATCGGCATGTAAAATCAAATCAGTTTTCAGCTGAGCTGACTAAAACAGGAGGCCTAAACAGTTGCTACAGGCCAGACACATTATGAAGATATGACTAGAATAGGTAGATTATTCAAGCCCCAGACACTTAATGACAGTATAATAAATAACACATTAACTGTAACAATAGATTTAAATGTTTTGAGCTGCTCCCTCCTAATAGGAAGGCTTTTCACTACAGCAGTATCTGACCAAGTCTCACTGTGCTCTTGTGCATGCCAGTGTGTGTGCGTGTCACCTTCATGAACTCCATGAGAGTAATATTGATAACAAAACTGTTATTCTAACAGCTTTTCCCGTTTCTTATCTTCCCAATTAGAGAGATATGAATCAGACAAAAATGTGCTATTAGCATTTACAACATTACAAAATAGCTTTAATATGTTAATCCTTGGAGAGTTAATCTTGTAAGGAGTTCTTAATTGAATGATGGTTGAATTATAGTGGTTGTATGAAGGTAAGACCCATATGCAGACAATGTTGAATTAACAATGGTTTAATAATTCAACAGGGGCAGGCAATAGACATGTCAAGGCAGGCAGGGGTCAGTAAACCAGAGGTGGAGCAACGGTACCGGACGGCCGGCAGACTCAGGGTCAGGGCAGGCAGAGGTCAATAATCCAGAGGTGGGGAAAAGGGCATAGGTCGGCAGGCGGGCTCAGAGTCAGGACAGGCAAGGGTCAAAACCAGGAGGGCGAGAAAAAGAGAGACTGGGAAAAGCAGGAGCTGAGACACAAAACCGCTGGTTGACTTGACTAACAAGACGAATTTGCAGCAGACAAACAGAGAACACAGGTATAAATACACAGGGGATAATGGGGAATATAGGCGACACCTGGAGGGGGGTGGAGACAATCACAAAGACAGGTGACACAGATCAGGGTGTGACAAGTTGCGGATAATTGTAGACTAACAGTTCAATTTTATTATTGAAACCTGCTTTTTCAGAGGACAACAAGTTTAGATTTGCAGTGTAAAAACTTGCAGGCCAAGTACCCCTTTTTAAAATGTTCACCTAAAATGACATACCCAAATCTAACTGCCTGTAGCTCAAGCAAGGATATGCATATTCTTGATACCACTTGAAAGGAAAAACTTTGAAGTTTGTGGAAATGTGAAATTAATGTAGGAGAATATAACACATTAGATCTGGTAAAAGGTAATACAAACAAAAAAACATGAAATGCAAGAGAAAGGCCATACTTTCAGATAGGAGTCTAGGTGTAATTTAGATGTTTGCCATCAGATGGCAGCAGTGTGTGTGCAAAGTTTCAGACTGATCCAGTGAAGAATTACATTACTGCACAATATTTTGTATCAAGTCTGCCAGGAGTTTGCCCAAATGTGCCAATAGATACATTTTCAAGTACACAACTATAGAGAACATACAAAAATGCTATGATAATAAAACATTTAAGATTACACACTCCTAGGAATGTCATACATGATGAATCATTAGCTTATACACTAACTCTCACACATCTAGATGGCCGCTCAGGGTGGTTGGGGAGCTAGAGACAGCAGTGGGGTCAAACTGTAGACACCAGTTCCTACATTTGAACATAAAAATGGATTTTATCGAACAAACTATGCTACATTTTATCTCTGGGACCCTCGGAAGACAAATAAGAGCAAGATTAATGAATGTTAGTACATTATTTACCTTCAGAGGTGAATGTGTCAAGCCAGTTGCCGTGATAAAAGTTGTGTTGTTGTGCACTCTCCTCAAACAATAGCATGGTGTTTTTTCACTGTAAAAGCTACTGTTAATTGGACATTGCAGTTTGATTAACAGGAATTGAAGCTTTCTGCTCATATAAGACATGTCTATGTCCTGGAAAGTTGGCTGTTGTATACAACGTCATTCTAGTCATATTAGAACATGTTAGCAACAATTGTCCAGGTTTAGGGACACCCATCCCGTAGAGGTTAAAAGTCTTTCATTATATTTGTTTAGCAAACTTAGCTGAGGGCAATGACCAACAATGGAAACAAGTTCATTTAAAAAAAAATGGAATGAAGAAAAGCTATCAGTACCAAGTTTTATATCCAATACTTGTTTGCTTCTTACAATTGGAAATTCATTGGTTGTGAAAGAGAGAGATAGAGAAATGCTATCAGAGAGACATTGAGACGGTGTGGTAGAGAGACTAACACTTTTATTTTATTTAACCTTCATTTAACTAGGCAAGTCAGTTAAGAACAAATTCTTATTTACAATGACGGCCTACCCCGGCCAAACCTAGACGACGCTGGGCCAATTGTGCGCCGCCCTATGGGACTCCCAATCACGGCCGAATGTGATGCAGCCTAGAGTGCTACAGAGAGATAGAAAGACAGAGGAGGACAGAGTAAGGATATTGTTGTGCCCTTTTGACCCTACCATGCCCGACCAAAACCTTACTATGCTAGTTTGGATATTTTCTTTTCACATTGACTTTTCTAGAATGGTTCTGTGCCTCAGTTGTGCTCTTGAAAATGCAGGTGGGAGCCACAGAGAGAAACACTGAAAAATAAACTGTTTTGAATCTGATATAGAGGAACAGAGAAAAATCTATGAAAAAGTGACTCCAATGGCCATGGCAAAACCTGCTTGGGGTCACTAGCTTCACCCCTATTGGGATACACTTTAAATTAGGCTAGACTATCTCTACACTATTTTACCTGCTCCTGTCTGTGGAGACAAATCCAAACTTTGTAATTAACTTCCATGAACCGAGGCTGAACAAACAGCCTTTTCCTTATTTCATACTCATGTCTTTTAAGTGCTCTTTGAGCAAGACCAGAAAAACTATAGAATTTCATCCTCCCGCTTCTCTCCCTCAAACTGTAATTTCTCGCATCTCAAGAGCCAGACAAATTAGAGAATAAAAAAAAGACATTTAGGGACCCCCAGCCAAATTCGGCGACTTATCGCGTTTGCAATTGGAATTACCTTCTGTAATGATAATGAAACGTGAATTTTCAGCCTATTGCAATTTTAATTAAAGCCTATTTCCCATAAATTAAAGGTTAAATGTAATTGTACTCGTGGCTCGTAGCTGGTTCCGCTTGCAACTGGATGGTCTCGTCTAGCCGAAGAATGCCCATGCATCCCTGAAATGGACCTCCACGGTTTGATCTAACCGGAGAATGCCCATGCACCCCTGAAATAGAAGTCCAGGGTTTGATCTAGCCGGAGAATGCCCATGCACCCCTGAAATAGAACTCCATGGATTGATCTAACCGGAGAATGCCCATGCACCCCTGAAATAGAACTCCAGGGTTTGATCTAGCCGGAGAATGCCCATGCATCCCTGAAATAGAACTCCAGGGTTTGATCTAACCGGAGAATGCCCATGCACCCCTGAAATGGACCTCCAGGGATTGATCTAACCGGAGAATGCCCATGCACCCCTGAAATAGAACTCCAGGGATTGATCTAGCCGGAGAATGCCCATGCACCCCTGAAATAGAACTCCAGGGATTGATCTAGCCGGAGAATGCCCATGCACCCCTGAAATGGACCTCCAGGGATTGATCTAACCGGAGAATGCCCATGCACCCCTGAAATGGAACTCCAGGGTTTGATCTAACCGGAGAATGCCCATGCACCCCTGAAATAGAACTCCAGGGTTTGATCTAACCGGAGAATGCCCGTGCACCCCTGAAATAGAACTCCAGGGTTTGATCTAACCGGAGAATGCCCGTGCACCCCTGAAATAGAACTCCAGGGTTTGATGTAGACGGAGAATGCCCATGCACCCCTGAAATAGAACTCCAGGGTTTGATCTAGACGGAGAATGCCCATGCACCCCTGAAATGAACCTCCAGGGTTTGATCTAGCCGGAGAATGCCCATGCACCCCTGAAATAGAACTCCAGGGTTTGATCTAGCCGGAGAATGCCCATGCACCCCTGAAATAGAACTCCAGGGTTTGATCTAGCCGGAGAATGCCCATGCACCCCTGAAATAGAACTCCAGGGTTTGATCTAGACGGAGAATGCCCATGCACCCCTGAAATAGAACTCCAGGGTTTGATCTAGCCGGAGAATGCCCATGCACCCCTGAAATAGAACTCCAGGGTTTGATCTAGACGGAGAATGCCCATGCACCCCTGAAATAGAACTCCAGGGTTTGATCTAGACGGAGAATGCCCATGCACCCCTGAAATAGAACTCCAGGGTTTGATCTAGCCGGAGAATGCCCATGCACCCCTGAAATAGAACTCCAGGGTTTGATCTAGACGGAGAATGCCCATGCACCCCTGAAATGAACCTCCAGGGTTTGATCTAGCCGGAGAATGCCCATGCACCCCTGAAATAGAACTCCAGGGTTTGATCTAGCCGGAGAATGCCCATGCACCCCTGAAATAGAACTCCAGGGTTTGATCTAGCCGGAGAATGCCCATGCACCCCTGAAATAGAACTCCAGGGTTTGATCTAGACGGAGAATGCCCATGCACCCCTGAAATAGAACTCCAGGGTTTGATCTAGCCGGAGAATGCCCATGCACCCCTGAAATAGAACTCCAGGGTTTGATCTAGACGGAGAATGCCCATGCACCCCTGAAATAGAACTCCAGGGTTTGATCTAGACGGAGAATGCCCAAGCACCCCTGAAATAGAACTCCAGGGTTTGATAATAATGAAGCTTCTCATTTTCCTCTTCCTTTATTTTAATTCATCTAGCTACTCCCCATCCTGTGTACATTACACATGTCACTGGGAGAAAGTGTTTTTTATTCCCCAAATGTCCTCTCAGCTTGTGTCTGTAGCAAAAGTGAGTTTAATCTAACACCACACAAGTTGAGGCTGAAGTAGGTTCAAAATGTGGGCACACAACTTGACTGCTAGAGCCAAGGTAAATGTGTTCGATCAGGGTTTCGAAACTTGGGTCTTCTGTGTGCCCCAAGACTGTGTTATCCCTCTGAGCTAAACCACACACAGAACTCCATGACAGTCTAAGACAATCCCTTTGAAGTCTGACTCACTGTAAACCCACACGATTGCAAATCACCAAACAAAGTAAGTTGTGTGTTGGGGGAGCGTGCAGGGTGACACTCAGAAATATCTATTCATTTCTACTTCAAAGCAAATGAAACCTTGACGGGAGAGACGTTAGTGTGTTTACCTTCAAAGGACTGCAGGGACTATCTGTGGGAGTTAATATGAAAAAATACATTATTTGATCAATTAGGATTAATACATGATTTCACAAGCACCTATTGATTTACTGAAATACTTGACAAAGTCATAATTTCTTTAGAGTAAACTTCATAAAACATACTGGTTTTTTTGCATTATCAAGAGCAAGAGCCACGTTTGTGTCTCATTGAGAGAAGAAAGTTGAACTGACCAAGTCAATCCTATTGTTGAATCTGTGGTCGTTAAATATAAAGAGGGTTTGAAATGTTTAAAATTGTTCAATTATTTAACTGTTGAACTGGGGGGAGGGGGGGGGTCAGCTTGATTAGCCATCTCCTCCACTGAAATCTGCATACATGGCTTTAGTAGAGATGAGTCAGTGGTTTTACTTTGAGCGCCAGTTTCCTGGACCCAGATTAAGCATTGTCCTGCTGATTTTCTATTGTGCGTACTTTTTAATCCAGGAGTAGGCTGAATCTAGGTCTGGGCAACTGGCAGTGTTTCTATACCGTCATTATAAACAGCCCTTTATTCAAGGATTAAATTCTACATTGACTCCTGGGAGTTCCCGGGGGTGTCGGACATCAATATCTTTGACCATTGTGGGGGATTAACATTCATATTTTCATTCTCATGGGGTGGGCTTAATGAGCTTTGGATGCGCCTAGCCCCCCCCCCCCCCCCCCCCCCCCCCCCCCCCCCCCAGATGTGTCAAGGGGCAATCAATTCAGAGTGCAGCAAGCTTCTGCTCCAGTTGGGCTGTTATCAAATTGCTCAGTCATTTACTCTATCCTGTCTCCTGCTGTTTTCTGTTTTCAAAGGAATAAGTATTTCTTACTCATATTCTTCTCTATAAAAGCCTTTTCAAACGTAATAGTTTGGAGCTCTGATGGTGTGAAATGTGTCTCCTGCTGTTTTGAAAGTAATCAAAGCATCTCTAATGTCCTCTTATTCATTAAAAGTCTCTTGAAATTGCATCATTGGTCCCATTATAAAAGTCACGCCTCCATAAAGGTGTTAGCTGTGAGCAGGTAATTCATGTTCCAGTGCCAACAACCCTAATTCCCTGGCTATGAGCTGACTAAACTGAGCACCCTCTGAAACAAACAATAGGACTTTGCCTGTGACAAGCTAATTATGAAACGCCACAACTCAGCCGGTACTATAATGAACCAATTTACTAAGAGAACAACACGACCCTGCCTGTAATTAACTGATTGGGAAACAGCAGATAGTGCTCCGTGCGTATTTAGACTTTCACAGCAGAGCTGACTGGTGAGCTGCTGTGACGTACACTACTGTTCAAAAGTTTGGGGTCACTTATACATTTCCTTGCTTTTGAAAGAAAAGCACATTTTTTGTCTATTAAAATAACATCAAATTGATCAGAAATACAGTGTTGACATTGTTAATGTTGTAAATGACTATTGGAGCTGGAAACAGCTGATTTTTAATGGAATATCTACATAGGCGTACAGAGGCCCATTATCAGCAACTATCACTCCTGTGTTCCAATGGCACGTTGTGTTAGCTAATCCAAATGTATGTTTAAAAGGCTAAATGATCATTAGAAAACCCTTTTGCAATTATGTTAGCACAGCTAAAAACTGTTGTTCTAATTAAAGAAGCAATACAACTAGCCTTTAGACTAGTTGAGTATCTGGAGCATCAACATTTGTGAGTTTGATTACAGGCTCAAAACGTCCAGAAACAAAGACCTTTCTTCTGAAACTCATCAGTCTATTCTTGTTCTGAGAATTGAAGGCTATTCCATGCGAGAAATTGCCAAGAAACTGAAGATCTGGTACAACGCTGTGTTCTACTCCCTTCACAGAACAGTGCAAACTGGGTGTAACCAGAATAGAAAGAGTGGGAGGCCCTGGTGCATAACAGCAATAGGACAAGTACATTAGAGTGTCTAGTTTGAGAAACAGATGCCTCACAAGTCCTCAACTGGCAGCTTCATTAAATAATACCAGTCTCAACGTCAACAGTGAAGAGACAACTCCGGGATGCTGGCCTTCTAATCAACCTACCAGGGTGTTTACAAACATTACAGGAACAAGATCATCCACATGTATCGATCACATTTTTACTAATACTGTAGAACCTAGCTCTAAAGCTGTATCCGTACTCATTGGATGCAGTAATCACAATATAGTTGCTATATCCAGGAAAGCCAAAGTTCCAACAACTGGGCCTAAAATTGTGTATAATACAAAAGATTTTGCTGTGACTTATGTGGATGATGTTAAAAATATTTGTTGGTCTGATGTGATTAATGAGGAGCATCCAGACGCTGCACTTGATGAATTTATGAAATTGCTTCTTCCAATTATTGACAAACATGCACCTGTTAAGAAACTGACTGTTAGAACTGTTATCGATCCATGGATTGATGATGAATTGAAAAACTGTTTAGTTTAAAGAGATGGGGCAAAATGAGTGGCTAATAAGTCTGGTTGCACATCTGACTCGCTTACTTACTGCAAATTGAGAAATGATGTGACTAAACTCAACAAGAAGAAGAGACTGTATTATGAAGCCAAGATCAATGACATGAAGAATGATGTAAAAAAAAAAAAAAAACTTTGGAGTACTTCAAATAAATTATGGGCAGAAAGACAAATTCAACTTCATTTTTTGTTGCCAATTATTTTAATTATTATTTCATTGGCAAAGTGGGCAAACTTAGGCAGAAAATGCAATTGTATTCATGCATAAAAAAAATAATGAAAGAAAAGCAGTGCAAGTGAATTTTGTAAAGTTAGTGTGGGATAATTGGAAAAAATATTGTTATCAATCAATAATGAAAAGCCTCCTGGCATTGGCAACTTAGATGGAAAGCTACTGAGGATGGTAGCTGACTCTATAGCCACTCATATCTGTCATATTTTTTTATCTGAGGAAAGTCTTTGTCCTCAGGCCTGGAGGGAAGCCAAAGTAATTCCGCTACACAAGAGTGGTAAAGCGGCCTTTACTGGTTCTAACAGCAGACCTATAAGCTTTCTGCCAGCTCTTAGTAAACTGTTGGAAAAAATTGTGTTTGACCAAATACAATGCTATTCCGCTGTAAACAAATTAACAACAGAATTTCAGCATGCTTATAGAGAAGGGCACTCAACATGTACTGCACTGACACAAATGACGGATGATTGGTTGAAAGAAATTGATAATAAGAAGATTCTGGGAGCTGTACTGTTAGATTTCAGTGCAGCCTTTGATATTATTGACCATAACCTGTTGTTGAAAAAATGTATGTGTTATGGCTTTTCAACCTCTGCCATATCGTGGATTCAGATTTGTCTATCTAATAAAACTCAAAGTTTTCTTAAATGGAAGCTTCTCAAATATCAAACATGTAAAGTGTGGTGTACCACAGGGCAGCTCTCTAGGATCTCTACTCTTTTCTATTTTTACCAATGACCTGGCACTGGCATTAAACAAAGCATGTGTGTCCATGTATGCTGATGATTCAACCACAGCTAATGAAGTCACTGAAACCCTTAAAGAATTGCAGTCTGGTTTTGGAATGGGTGGCCAGTAATGAACTGGTCCTGAACGTCTCTAAAACTAAGAGCATTGTATTTGGTACAAATAATACTTAAGTTCTAGACCTTAGCTGAATCTGATAATGAATGGTGTGGCTGTTGAACAAGTTGATGAGACTAAATTACTTGGCGTTACCTTAGATTGTAAACTGTCATGGCCAAAATATATAGATCCAATGGTTGTAAAGATGGGGAGAGGTCTGTCCGTAATAAAGAGATGCTCTGCTTTTTTGACACCACACTCCAAAAAGCAAGTTCTGCAGGCTCTAGCTGTCTAATCTTGATTATTGTCCAGTCGTGTGGTCCAGTGCTGCAAGGAAAGACCTAGTTAAGCTGCAGCTGGCCCAGAACAGAGCTGCACATTTTGCTCTTCATTGTAATCAGAGGGCTGATATTAATACTATGCATGCCAGTCTCTCTTGGCTAAGAGTTGAGGAGAGACTGACTGCATCCCTTCTTGTTTTTATAAGAAACATTAATGTGTTGGAAATCCCAAATTGTTTGCTTAGTCAACTTACACACAGCTCTGACACACACACTTATCCCACCATACATGCCACCAGGGGTCTTTTCACAGTCCCCAAATCCAGAACAATTCAAGAAAGCGTATAGTATTATATAGAGCCATTATTGCATGGAACTTCCATCTCATATTGCTCAAACAGCAAACCTGGTTTCAAAAAACAGGTAAAGCAACACCTCACAGCACAACGCCTCACCCCTATTTGACCTAGATAGTTTGTGTGTATTCATTGATATGTAGGCTACGTGTGCCTTTAAAAAAAATGGATGTAGTTCTGTCCTTAAGCTGTTCTTGTCTATTGATGTTCTGCATTATGTCATTCTGTATTGTGTTTCATGTTTTGTGTGGAACCCCAGGAAGAGTAGCTGCTGCTTCTGCAACAGCTAATGGGGATCCCAATAAAATACCAAATACCAAAAAATTATATTGTGACCCATCTCTGTTACATAGCCAATCATGTAGCTTGGTAATTGGATGCCAAGTGGGCAATGCATGCCATCCCTATTAGTGCCTTAGAAAGTGTAGCATAATCAGAGCGTCATTATCAATAGGGTGAGCACACATAAGGAGTTAGGTCATGATAGGTCATGGTTAAAGGACCAGCGCAGTCAAAAACGTGATTTTCTGTGTTTTACAGTGTACATATTTCCACACTATGAGGTTGGAATAATACTGTGAAATTGTGAAAATTATGCCTTTTTAGTGTAAGAGCTGTTTGAAAAGACCACTTGAAATGTCAGCCTGTTTTGGTGGGATGGAGTTTTGGCCTGCCTGGTGGTAAATTAGTTCATAGACCAAACCTCTGTTTTACCCTCCCAACTCAGACCACTCACAGACAGTCCAAGCTAAATTCTTGCTTGAGAAATTGCTATTTTTGTTTCTTTTTGACCATTTTAATTGAAAACAATCACAGTAAGGTACTTAAATGTTACCCAGAAATGATTTGACATTGAGATAAAATCAGCTAAATTGGGCCTTTAAAGGGTGGTTTAGATAAATCAAAAGAGTTTTTACAGTTGTGTGAACAATATGAATAAATGCATTTATCATTTACTAATAATTTCCATATGTGTAGTAAGCCATATGATATGGTTTATAAATATTAATAATGGAAGTTAAGTGGGTATTTCTTTATGATTCACGTATACATGTATCAGACACAGGATAGCACAATACAGACATTTGTTTATATTTAAACAGTTTTTTGGGAGTATTAAACACTTTGATTTTGTGTGAAGTGAGCTATCCTGGGGGATGAATAGAAAGTAAATGTAATGAATAGAAACAGAGTTTTATGAACTAATAATTATATATTTTTATGATACAAATATAATACCCTGGAAAATAAAGTTTATAGTCTGATTTGGAGAGAATAGCTAAGAGCATAAATTATTGATGGGAATCAGGTTTCCAATCCCAAAGCTACCATGGATGAAACAAAAGTGAGAGAAAGAAACGCAACAATGGACCCGAACACTTCTACATCACTAGATTAAAATGCTGTCGGGTGTCTACTGAATACCCTTTGATGGGAGGACAATTCACAGACAAGAGAAAACAACATCATAGAAATCCCTGGCCTTATGTATCTGTGGTGTTGTACTTCTTGGTTGGTTTGGCAACCGTGTGCTTTATCAGAGAACCTAGCTTTACCCAGGTGTGCACACACTGCATTCAGAATTTGAAGGTAGAATTGATTTGTTGACTTTGAGCTCTTGCAAGGAGACCTTGAGGATGTTGTGAGGTAAAAATGTGTCTTCTGGCACCACCTGCTGACTACTACACAACATGACATCTGGTTGGCGCTAGAACTGTAGACAGGAATCACAAGTTTGTTATAATCCAAAGTAAATCATGTTTACTTTTTTCTGATAAGTCAGCTGTTCAGAGAAGAGTGAAAGCATACATAGTGTAGTCCTTATAGATAAGTGTTTGGGACCCCACAAATGTAGTATTTGTAATTGTATCTGCATGCTACAGATGTGGAAGACTGATGTAGAATCCTTTATGCAGATCTGCCTGTTTTATGATACAGTATCAGAGTATCATTAAAATAAGGAAAATATTGTATTAATAATAATAATTAGATTGTTATTATAAGTGTATTGCTGTGCAAATGTGTTGCCTATTTTATATGTAACCTTTATTTAACTAGGCAAGTCAGATTAGAACAAATTCTTATTTACAATGACGGCCTACCGCAGTCAAACCCGGACAACACTGGGCCAATTGTGTGCCGACCCTATGCATTAGGCCGGACTAGGACATCATACCTGATGATCATACACCAGAGGCTAAACATGAGTGAATTCAAAGCCAACAACAGAGACACATTTTGTGACCAGACTACTACCAAGTGCATTGAAAGAATTGAGGAAGGAATTTGTTTCCTTTGTTCATTTGAATATTATGAAGATAACAACAAGAGATTTCGCAGATGCAGGAACACAGAGAGGCAGACTCACCACCAGAATATAATGGTCGGTCCAGATTAGTAGCTCAGTCCTGAGTAAAGTTTGAAGTGATAACTCCCTCTAAAACTCTCAGTCACCAGACAGACAGTCATCTAACTGTTATTAGACCACAGATTCTTCAGCTAGCTAGGCTATAAACCAATACCACATCACATGGATTAGATTAACCTCTAGGTAAATCACCAGGCTACAGGCCTTGATATTATAGATAGTTCTCCCTTATTTTGCTCAAACTGTGTGTGAAAAGATGTGGCCTTTTTACAGTGTCACCTACAATTAAGGACTATATCTATGGACTAGTTCTAAATAGGAAGGTAGCCCTACTATGTGTCCTTTGAGTGAGGGAAGTCCTTAAGTAATTATGTCACTGAGGTTTACTTTATTTGGATAGGACCCCTGAGTGAAGGGACAGACTGATACAAGAGTCCTGCTGACTTGTTTTACAGAATCCTAATTCCTAGTGTCCTACCATGATTAAAGTGTGTTTCACTGTGATGTATTTTCTATGACCACTGCATTCCAACACAAATCTGTTCCAACATATTTGTTGTTTTATAATAGAAACTGCCTTGATATCCCTGCGTTTACCTGTGAAATCATGTACTACGAATCCCCAAATGAAATTGCTCAATTTAATAAAAAGGTAGTCCATTGTGGACATCAAATCTGTCTTCAAATTAAAGTTCTTCTTCTTCTGAGATTTTTATATGGCAGTTGGCAACCAAAAAGTGCATTAACGCCACCAACTGGACTGGATTGTAATTCCATTACACTGTGAACAAAAGGGGAAATAAAATCACCCTTCCATGTCCAACTAACCCTTCACTCATTAACACCCACCAACCCATTCCACTACTTGAACCCTATCTGCTCCTACACCATGCTAATGGCCTGGGAGGACAAGACACGACCACTCAACACACCCTGTAACTGTTCTGAAGTTAAATCTCGTACAATCAAGTAGCCTACTTCTCTGCAGCTGCCACCACAACATCTATTTTCTGTGATTACATTCAACTTCTGCGGTACAGTTGATAACCACTGCTATAAAAGCTAAGCAAACCTTACTGAAGCATATATCACTCATTGGCCTATCCCTCTGCGCTTTTGTACCTTTTTCCTCCAGCATCTTCACAAGGTCCTTTGCTGTTGTTCTGGGATTGATGTGCACTTTCCGCACCAAAGTATGTTCATCTCTAGGAGACAGAACGCGTCTCCTTCCTTAGCGGTATGATGGCTGCGTGGTCCCATGGTGTTTATACTTACGTACTATTGTTTGTACAGATGAATGTGGTACCTTCAGGCATTTGGAAATTGCTCCCAAGGATGAACCAGACTTGTGGAGGTCTACAAAATGTTTTCTGAGGTCTTGGCTTATTTCTTTTGATTTTCCCATGATGTCAAGCAAAGAGGCACTGAGTTTGAAGGTAGGCCTTGAAATACATCCACAGGTACACCTTCAATTGACTCAAATGATGTCAATTAGCCTATCAGAAGCTTCTAAAGCCATGACATAATTTTCTGGAATTTTACAAGTTGTTTATGTATGTAAACTTCTGACCCACTGGAATTGTGATATAGTTAATTATAAGTGAAAAAATCTGTCTGTAAACAATTTTTGGAAAAATTACTTGTGTCATGTGTAACAGTATAACTTTTACGTCGTCCCCTCGCCCCGACACGGGCGCGAACCAGGGACCCTCTGCACACATCAACAACTGACATCCACGAAGCATCGTTACCCATCGCTCCACAAAGGCCGCGGCCCTTGCAGAGCAAGGGGCAACCCTACTTAATGTCTCAGAGCAAGTGACGTAACTGATTGAAATGCTACTAGCGCGTACCCGCTAACTAGCTAGCCATTTCACATCCGTTACACTCACCCCCCTTTCAACCTCCTCCTTTTCCGCAGCAACCAGTGATCCGGGTCACGGCACCAATGTAACAGTATAACTTTTACGTCGTCCCCTCGCCCCGACACGGGCGCGAACCAGGGACCCTCTGCACACATCAACAACGGTTGCCCACGAAGCATCGTTACCCATCGCTCCACAAAGGCCGCGGCCCTTGCAGAGCAAGGGGCAACCCTACTTAATGTCTCAGAGCAAGTGACGTAACTGATTGAAATGCTACTAGCGCGTACCCGCTAACTAGCTAGCCATTTCACATCCGTTACACATGCACAAAGTAGATGTCCTAACCGACTTGCCAAAACTATAGTTTGTTAACAAGACATTTGTGGAGTGGTTGAAACACTTAGGTTGGAGTCATTAAAACTTGTTTAT
Organism: Salvelinus fontinalis; assembly: GCF_029448725.1. NCBI lineage: Eukaryota > Metazoa > Chordata > Actinopteri > Salmoniformes > Salmonidae > Salvelinus > Salvelinus fontinalis. The sequence continues at coordinate 18,375,633 of NC_074697.1, read as the reverse complement.
GTAAACTTCAACTGTATCTGCCACTATAAAGCTATAAGTCAGAGACAGACACAAAACTGATAACTAAGCTTAGCTATACCTCATAAGAATGTGTCATGACGTGTTGCCATGCATAAATTACAGTATTGTGATAATCTGATTCCATGTGAGGCTAAGTTATTTACAAGATGCATTCTTTCTCTCACTCTCATACGAGCTAGCTAGCTACTTCTCTCTGTCACTCACACACACATTTACACACAAACACACACAGCTTCAATTTAACAAGCTTAGGAAACACCATCCAGTGGGTTAACATTATTTGTTATATAGCTAGCTAGCTAGAAAAGCGAAGTGGCCCATCTGGTCAGCATCTAAAACAGCTAACCAAGCTAAATCAAACTTCATGATTTGCGATAAACTTGAGTTTAACTTGGCTAGCTAGCTAACGTTAATGAGAGATTTGTTTGAAATGTCTCTATTCTTTTGTAACTTTTGTGAGTGTAATGTTTACTGTTCATTTTTTAATGTTTATGATCTATTTCACTTGCTTTGGCAATGTAAACATATGTTTCCCATGCCAATAAAGCCCCTTAAATTGAAATTGAGAGGGAGTTAGATAGCTAACCACAATGGAACCGAATTGAATGTAATCTATCTAGCTAACTAGTTTGTTTAACTAGCTGCTGTTAGCATATAGCTTGCTACAGTTAACTCGTTAGCTAGCAATACCAACTAATTACAATACTGAACCAACCAACCAAAACAATTAAGCAATTTTAGCAGCAAGTGATCACAACATCAGACCTCATACCTTCCTTTCTGTCCCCTGGACTACACTTGCTAGTCATTCCACGTAACATAAGCTTCCACTCAACATACCATAGCAATCTGAGCTGTTGCTACACATTGTGTCCCCTACCGTCTCCCTCCCTCCACTTCGCCACAACAGTCTTCCAAAGAAGTTTGAACTGAAGTTTGCACTTACAATTGTCCACTCTCCTCCCCTCTGGATGAGGGCAGTAGTCGGGTGAGTTGCTTCTGCCGTTTGTACATTGCACGTTGTTCACTGTTGCAATTTGTAAAAGTTGAAGTGAACTAGGCTACTTGTAAACGTTAGACAGTGTTGTAAAGTACTTAAGTAAAATACTTTAAAGTACAACTTAGGTAGTTTTTTGGGTATCTGTAATTTACTTTATTATTCATATTTTTGACAACTTTTACTTTTACTTCACTACATTCCTAAAGAAAAGTATATACATTTTACTCCATACCTTTTCCCTGATACAAAAAAGTACTTGTTACATTTTGAATGATTAGTAGGACAGGAAAATGGTGAAATTCACACACTTGTTTTTTTTTTTTAAATGTCTTTATTTTTATTTCACCTTTATTTAACCAGGTAAGCTAGTTGAGAACAAGTTCTCATTTACAACTGTGACCTGGCCAAGATAAAGCAAAGCAGTGCGACACAAACAACAACACAGAGTTACACATGGAATAAACAAGCATACAATAGAGAAAAAAGAAAGTATATATACAGTGTGTGCAAATGGCGTGAGGAGGTACAGCAATAAATAGGCCATAGTAGTGAAATAATTACAGTTTAGCAAATTAAACACTGGAGTGATAGATGAGCAGATGATGCTGTGCAAGTAGAAATACTGGTGTGCAAAAGAGCAGAAAAGTAAATAAAAACAATATGGGGAGGAGGTAGGTAGATTGGGTGGGCTATTTACAGATGGGCTATGTACAGCTGCAGCGATCGGTTAGCTGCTCAGATAGCTGATGTTTAAAGTTAGTGAGAGAAATAGAAGTCTCCAGCTTCAGCGATTTTTCCATTGGCAGCAGAGAACTGGCGGTCAAAGGAGGTGTTGGCTTTGGGGACGACCAGTGAGATATACCTGCTGGAGCGTGTGCTACAGGTGGGTGTTGTTATCGTGACCAGTGAGCTGAGATAAGGCGGAGCTTTACCTAGCATAGACTTATAGATGACCTGGAGCCAGTGGGTCTGGCGACGATTATATAGCGAGGGCCAGCCGACTAGAGCATACAGGTCGCAGTGGTGGGTGGTATAAGGGGCTTTGGTGACAAAACGGGTGCCACTGCGATAGACTGCATCCAGTTTGCTGAGTAGAGTATTGGAAGCTATTTTGTAAATGACATCGACAAAGTCGAGGATTGGTAGGACAGTCAGTTTTACGAGGGTATGTTTGGCGGCGTGAGTGAAGGAGGCTTTGTTGTGAAATAGGAAGCCGATTCTAGATTTCATTTTGGATTGGAGATGTTTAATATGAGTCTGGAAGGAGAGTTTACAGTCTACACCTAGGTATTTGTAGTTGTCCACATATATATATACACGTCCAGAGTAGTGATGCAAGTCGGGCAGGCAGGTGCGGGCAGTGAAGGGTTGAAAAGCATGCATTTGGTTTTACTAGCGTTAAAGAGCAGTTGGAAGCCACGGAAGGGGTGTTGTATGGCATTGAAGCTCGTTTGGAGGTTAGTTATTAACACTGTGTCCCAAGGGCCAGATGTATACAGAATGGTGTCGTCTGCATAGAGGTGGATCAGGGAATCACCCGCACTTATCAAGAGAACATTGCTGGTCATCCCATACTGCCTTTGAACTGGTGGACTCACTAAACACTCATGCTTTGTTTGTAAATGATTGTTGGAGTGTGCCCCTGGCTATCTATAAATAAATAAAATAAGGAATTAGAAAATATTTATACTTTTACTTTTGACACACATATATTTTAGCAATTACATTTACTTTTGATACTAAAGCATATTTAAAACCAAATACTTTTAGACTTTTACTTAAGTAGTATTTTACTGAGTGACTTTCACTTTCACTTTATTCATTTTTTATGAAGGTATCTTTACTTTTACTCAAGTCTTGCATGTGCGAACAGCATTTATTCTTTCTATTCCTGTTCCATTCTTCTTTGTTAGAGAGACTATTGGGACTAATCATATGGTAACCATTTCAACAACTTGTTTGTCTAGAAAGGTCTCTGTCCTGTGTGTGGTTGGTGCCCTTTGCTCTCGCACAAACACATGATAGGCTAAGTGCAACTCATTATCAGGAAGGTGTTCCTAATGTTTGGTATACTCTGTGTATATTGTTAGCCATAGAAGCTACAGGCAACCTAAGAGACTGCATGCAAGTTAGCTAAATGCAACTGAATCAAATGGTTTTCCTGCGCATAATGAGAATTCAATTGTTGTAGGTTACTGTTTATCCCTCATTCTCTATGACATAGACAAGAAGAGGAAACTGGTCGCAGCCTGTCGGAACACGTTTTGGAGGACACCATGAATAACAAAAAGAGACGGACCATTGCAAAGACGCTCAATCCAAAGGTTAGTCAATGGCTCTCTGTAATTCTAAAGTTAAAGGAACATTGTATGTATTCTCTTCATTTTGAAAAACCCACATTGACACAGATGTTTTATGAGTTATGTGTATTGCTAATTTAATGTAATCATAATGTAACTTTGTAAAGCGTTCATTGAGCCTATACAGTATATAGCCCATATTACGACTAATGTTGATGATTAAACATGTTTTTTCTGTCTTTGAAATCTACTATTCTTATCAAGTGTCATATAAACAATGATGTCGTCAGTCATCTATCATCGAAAAGATCCGTACATTTGGCAATAGAGCATATTGTTTCTTCTAACAACTTTTTAAACACTACAAATAACACAAACACACATTTTGTGTAGGCCAATTCTTATACGCCATGGTTGGATTTTAGACTAGATGAAACTGTAATAACCTTATTGTTGCAGAAACCTAAGTGGAACAAGAATCTCCTTGGCACCAAGCCATGCATTAGAAAGATTTGGGGCCAATCTTGCCGACTGTCAGCATCTTGTCCCCAGTGTAGGGAGAGGCTTCTGCGTTCCCCCCTCACTGCCACGCCTGGACAGATACTACGAGAACACAACGACCCAACCACAAGCAACAGAGAAACGAGTAAGCCATTTAACAGTCAGATGTTTTTGTAAGTGTCAAATGTGTAGTATCCAACTCTCTCTGTCCTCTCTCTAGGTCTAGGAGATCAACCAACCACTGAGCAGACAGAAGCGTCACTACCACTCCCATCTTCTTATTTTTCATCAAACTGCCAGCTTCTCCATTCCTCCATTTCGCCACACCCCCTACCACCCTGCACTCATCCCCACCTTTTCTCTCTGTCGTCCACAGCTTCACCACACAATCCCTCTCTCCCATCCTCTGTTTTATCTGACCCTCCTTCTCTCTCGTCACCCATTTTACCAGTCTCCCCATCCCTCATGTTACCACCACATGCTCCCAGCCATTCCTACATTGCCCAGTCTGGAGGCACTAACTTTGCACCTCAACTCAGCAACAACTTCTTTGCGGGCCCTGTTAATATTAGCATGCCATCTCAGCAGAGAGGTAGGTGTATCTGCTATGATTCTAATCAGCATCTGAATGGTTTCTAACAGGCATTTTCATGGTTCATGACATTTTAAAATTACTCATATGAATAACATTAGCTCCATTAGGGAGACCTTGTGCTTTTCTTTCTAATTTCTTATAGAATTTGTCCCTCTCAAATACCAAATGATTTGTATCCTAAACAATATTTATGTTTTGTATATTCCAGTAGACTTGTCACAGGCTCCACAAGGCAGTGATCAAGGGTAAGACAAATATCTTTTTTGCTATTTTACACAAATATACTTGATAGATTACAGTATATTATGTAAATTACTAGTGTACCTTTAGTAGCAGTAACAGTATTAATAGTAGCAGTAGTAATAGTAGCAGTAGTAATAGTAGCAGTGTTAATTAGTAATAGTAGCAGTAGTAATAGTAGCAGTAGTAATAGTAGCAGTAGTAGTAATAGTAGCAGTAGTAATAGTAGTAGTATTAGTGGTATTTATTTTTTTATAAATAAAAAATGTAAGTAATTTACAGACATTTTTATTCAGAGCGACTTACAGGAGCATTTAGGGTTACGTAGCGTGCTCAAGGGCACATCGGCAGATTTTTCACCTAGCCTGCTCGGGGATTCGAACCGGCATCCTTTTGGTTACTGTCACAACATTCTTAAACACTAGGCTGCCTGCCCTGAACTGGATCAAAATGGAGTCATCATTTGTATTCTGCATTTAATTGTAGCACCATAAACTGACTGCGTGTTTTTGTTTTCATCCTGTGCCTACAGTAAGTGAAGGTTGGCCTGACATCCTTTTCCTGTATCTGGTGCACATCGAAGCTAAAGCAGAGCAGGCACAAAGAAGACCTTCTACTGCTAAGTAGATATCCATGTTATGCATTACTGGAAGACTTGACAATATGATTATTTGACTTGTGCTATTTGTCATCACCTCATACATACTTCATCTGTGTTTTGTGTCCCTGTAACTTCCTCCTTGCAGAGGATGGTGTCCTACAGAGAGTCAAAGCGAATCTTAAAGCCAGAATGAAAAGTTGCTGTGAACACCTGTTTGAAGGCAACTCCAGAAATGAAACTCCTCTCAAAAATATTTACACAGAACTCTACATCACAGCAGGAGAGACTGAAGGGGTCTGTAATGAACATGAGGTGTTGCAGATCGAGACAGCATCCAGAACATGCACATCAGACGACACTCCTATCAATTGCAATGACATCTTTAAACCTTTACCTGGACAGAACAGAATAATCACAACTGTGATGACCAAGGGCATTGCTGGGATCGGAAAAACAGTCACAGTCCAGAAGTTCATCCTTGACTGGGCAGAAGGAAAAGCCAATCAGCATCTGGATTTTATATTTCTGCTTCCATTCCGGGAATTGAATTTGTTCAAAAAGCAGTCCAGTCTTCATAGCCTTCTGTGTGGCTTCTACCATGAACTTGGAGATATAGAGGATGCAAATACAATTGCAGGTTGTCAAGTTCTGTTCATCTTCGATGGTCTGGATGAAAGCCGATTTGCACTTGATTTTAATCAAAACGAAACATTGTTTGACATAGCAGAAGAAGCGCCCATTGATGTCCTATTGACAAATCTCATTAAGGGGAATCTGTCACCCAGAGCTAGCCTCTGGATAACCTCCCGACCAGCAGCAGCCTATAAAATCCCCAGGAAGAACATTACAAAGATGACAGAAGTGCGTGGGTTCAATGAATTGCAGGAGGAGGAGTACTTCAGGAAGAGATTCTGTTCGGATGCAAAGCTGGCCAACAGAATCATCTCACACATAAAGACAACAAGGAGCCTCAACATCATGTGCCACATTCCTGTCTTCTGCTGGATCACTGCTACAGTTCTATGGGAGAAGTTCAGAGATGACTGCAAAGAAATCCCTAAAACCCTTTCTGAGATGTACACACACTTCGTGCTCATTCAGACAAACCTGAAGAACCAGAAGTACCATAACATCGAAGAGACAGATGCGCGGAGGATCTTGAAATCAGATAAAGAAATCATTCTAAAGCTGGCCAAGCTAGCTTTTGAACACCTGACGAAAAGCAATTTCATATTTTATGAGAAGGATCTGAGAGAGTGTGGCATTGACATCAAAAAAGTTTCAGTGCAATCTGGATTGTGCACAGAAATCTTCAAACAAGAGGTTGGGCTCTACAGCAAGACAGTCTACTGCTTTTTGCATTTGACCATCCAGGAGTACTTTGCCGCACTGTATTTGCTTTACTGCTACACAACTGATAACATGGAGGTGCTGAAGTCTTTCCTCAATGACACGTTGGTTGAGGAAGACTCTCTGTTGAGCAAACACATTGGATACCATTTAGATGCTTCACAGAGAGATGGGCCTGGAGAAAGTCTGGAGTCTGACCAATTGGAATACTGTGAAGAAATCTCCACTCTGGAGGAAGAGCCTGAGGAACATTGTCTTTTGGATGATGAGGCTGTAGAAGGGTCTGACTCTGAGTCTTCAGAGCTGGTTCTACATGAAAAACCAGCCTTTCATGTGTTACTGAAGAGCGCAGTGCTCAATGCCTTGGAGAGTGAAAATGGACATCTGGACATTATGCTCCGCTTCCTTCTTGGCCTCTCACTGGACTCCAATCAGATACTCCTACAAGACCTACTGCCAGAGATGGAGAGCTGTGCACAGAGTGTTGAGGAAACAAAAAAATACATAAAGGAGATGCTGAGGTATTACAAATCGCCTGAGAGATGCATCAACCTTTTATTCTGCTTGGCTGAAATCAATGACAATACCCTTCTTGAAGAGGTTCAAGCATACTTGAGGCCAGGAAATCATGGAGGAAAAAAGCTCTCACCTGAACAATGCACAGCTCTGGCTTATGTACTAATGTCAGCTGGGATTCTGCATGAGTTTGATCCAAAGAAGTACAACACTTCTGAGGAGGGCCAATGGAGGATGATTCCAGTTGTGAAGTGCTGTATAAATGCCCTGTGAGTGTTAAGTAACTTTCACACATACCTGTACATTTGTACAGGAAGTAAGTTTGAATGTATACTCACTCTGTATTTACCCTGCCATTATAGACTTTCTAACTGGAACATCACAGAGAAATTGTGTGGAGTAGTGGCTTCAGCTCTCAAGGCATCAAACTCCCCACTGCAAAAGCTGGACCTGAGTTACAATTACCTGCAGAACTCCAGTATGGATCTAATCTGTGCCGGGTTGAGTAGTCAACACTGTAAACTGAAGATATTGAGGTGAGGAATTTTGTTTGTTACACTTTTTGGTGTAATTATATGTAGTCTATTACTCATAATCTGACCATGATTTATTGTCTCCATTTCCAAAGGCTAAATCGATGCAATCTAACAGCGGAATGCTGTTCAGCTTTGGAGTCTGCTCTTAGCTCAGACTCGTCACACCTGAGAGACCTGGACCTGAGTGACAATGATCTCCAGGATTCTGGTGTGAAACTGCTCTCTGCTGGACTGCAGAAATTGGAAACATTGAGGTAGGCCCTTTTGTTTTCAAAATTAGAAAGGAAAATAGATACGTTTTGAAAATCAGTGGAATCATCACAGTTATATTAGCAAATACCAGTCCAATTTTACTACACAGAAAGGAATCTCACAAATGGTTTGTGTCACGATCGTCTTGCTGAGAGAGAGTGGACCAAGGCGCAGCGTGTGCAAAATACATTCTCTTTTATTTTTAGAGAAAGGAAAAAAACACGCAACGAACACTTTAACAAACTGAAACAAAACAACAAACGATCGTGAAGCTATAGACGTAAGTGCACACACAAGCTACAAACGTACAACATAGACAATTACCCACATTAACCTAGTGCCTATGGCTGTCTTAAATATGGCTCCCAATCAAAGACAATTAATGACATCTGTCTCTGATTGAGAATCATTCAGGCAACCATAGACACAGCTAGACACCTACACTAAACACAAACCCATCTACTCTACTTAACCCCCTAAACCATACAACCACCCTAGACAATACAAAAACACATACCTTCCCAGTGTCACACCCTGACCTAACTAAAATAATAAAGGAAACAAAGAGTACTAAGGCCAGGGCGTGACAGTTTGGTACTTAAACATTTGGCCATTTCAAGATTTCTCTGACCTCTTCTTGCAGGTTGTCATCCTGTGGCGTGACAAAGGAAGGTTGTACCTCTTTGGCTTCAGCTCTACGTTCAAATATCTCAAACCTGAGAGAGCTGGACCTCAGTGACAATGACCTGTATGATTCAGGCGTGAAGCTGCTGTCTGCTGTACTGGGGAATCCACATTGTAAACTGGAGACACTGAGGTAGTTAACTTATCACCCAATAAGAGATTATGAAATTACCATACACAGCACATTTCATTAGGTTATATTTAGAAATAAGTTATCCATTCACATATGTCAAATATGCAGGTAGATGTCTTCTTTTGAAATAGTGATGTCTTCTCTTTGGAGGCTGTCTGGCTGTATTGTCTCAGAGGAAGGATGTGCTTCTCTGACCTCAGCTCTGAGGTCAAACGCCTCAAACCTGAGGGAGCTGGATCTGAGCTACAATCACCCAGGAGACACAGGAGTGAGACTGCTCTCTGCAGCACGGGAGGATCCACATTTCATACTAAAGTAAATCAAGTAACTTGAAAGTTCTCCTTAGTCCACGGCTAGGCTTAATCTGTGTGTGCAGGTTTCACTGAGTTACAGGTCACTAAATCACTGTTCCTCGGCTTCCCTTACAGTGTGGAACACAATGAAGAGTGCTACTTAAAATCAGGCCTGAAGAAGTGTACGTTTGACATTGTTAACTTATCCTCCTGTCTCCTATATGCATAAATTAATCTTGGCACGTCTACCCTCCTTCCTAACCTCAGTTCTTTCCTGCAGATGCCTGTGCACTCACACTGGACCCTAACACAACACACAGAAAGCTGTCTCTGTCCAACAGCGGAAGAACTGTGATATGTGAGGCTGATGATCATCCGTACTGTCCTCACATCGAGAGATTTGATGACTGTCCTCAGGTGCTGTGTAGAGAGGTTCTGACTGGGCGCTGTTACTGGGAGGCTGAGTGGAGTGGGAGAGCGGTTAGTGTAGGTGTGGCATATAAAGACATGAGCAGGGTTGGAAAAGGACATGACTGTTTGCTCGGTTACAATGACAAATCCTGGAGCCTGAGACTCCTCAAACGCAGACTATATATCTGTCACAATAATACGAACAAGGTCATACCTGCACCCTCTTCCTGCGCTGACAGAGTTGGGGTATATCTGAACTCTTCACAAGGCACTCTATCCTTCTACCTAGTCTCCTCTGACACACTGACCCACCTGCACACATTCCACTCCACCTTCACTGAACCCCTCTATCCAGCATTTTCAGTCAATGACTATTCATCAGTGTCCCTGTGCTAGGTCTAGAATGAGGAGTAAAGGAGGGTGATGTTGAATGTTTACTAATAAACTGCTGTTCGTCTGAGTCCATGACAGAGTCAAGACCATATCCTGTTCAAGGGTGATCAGTTGGCCCGAGAAAATACATGGAAATACTCAGTTCATATTTTCTATAATGGTTTGATATTTTTTGAGTTTATTAAAAAAATTACAAACATTTCAGTGTTTTGAACGACCTCCATTCCTGAAGTGTTCGTATCTCTGAGGTCCTACTGTATTTATACTGTATATTTCTTATTCAATATAGGAAAGAGGAAGACTTTGTTTTACAGCGTTACGCTAGTTCTGTGAAAGTATGACCTATTCTGTATAATATGTCGTTGCGTTCAGATACAAGGGGAACTTCTCCTTTGTTTTGTTTCTTTACATTGTTATCAGTGTTCGAGGTGTTTTTATTTTTGAATAATGAAAATGGAAATTAAATCTATTAATTCTACTGTATGCATGATTGTGGTCTTATGTGTTATAATACACAATAAATATGATTTTTAACCAATAAAAAGTTATTTAATTTCTTAATCTCGTTACCTCAACATGTTTTGTACTTTCATCTCACCAACCGTTAGGAAAACATACTCGCCCTCGGGGCTAGAGTGAGAAAGAGGGAGAAGAGCGTCAAAGGCTGGGCTCAGCAGGTCTTTTTCAGAGCTGATCTGATAGGTCAAAATACCAATTAGTGAAAAAAAATATCAGAATTGGGCTGCCTGTCTGAACACAGCCTAAGAGTTACACGAAACAGCTCACACAGAGATAGAAGCCGACATATGAAGTCAGCCATGCTTGACTTGCACAGCACCATCTGTCTCCCTCCAACTTTTAATGAGATATGAGGAGACTAGAGCATAGGGAAGAGGCTGGATTCATTCAAGAAGACATCTTGTTTTTAGACTAGAGCCCATCTCATTGCCTACTGGGTAGTTTTACCACATAGCGGAAAGATAGAGGAAGGAAGCAGATATATCCCCAACACACCCTTTGATAACAGACAAGAGGAAACAAAGTAATAGAAATCCCTGGCCTTTTGTATCTGTTGTATTATACTTATTGGTTGGTTTGGCAACCTGTGCTTTAGCAGGGAACTTCGTTTGACCCAGGGGTGCACACACTGCATTCAGAATTTGAAGGTTAAAATTGATTTGTTCACTTTGAGCTCTTGCAAAGAGGCCTTGAAATGTAAGGTAAAAATGTGTCTTCTAGCGCCCTCTGCTGACCACTATACACAATGACATATAGCTGATGGCAACAACTCAAGACAATACTCACTAATTTGCAATTAAGAAAGTCATGTTTACTTTTTTGTGGTTAAATCAGCTGTTCAGAGAAGAGTAAAAGCAGCCATGTTGTAGTATTGTCAGTGCTATCTGGGATCCTTGACGTCCCTACCCTAAACTTAACCATCTTAATGTTTTATTTTTTAAATATTAAAACATACAATCTACCTGCAGTGAAGCCGCTCAACATTTACACTACATTCAGTCATCTAGCAGACTCCCATCCAGAACGACCTACAGGAGCAACCAGGGTGAAGCGCCCCGGCCAAGGGCACGTTGACAGATCTCCCACCAAGTCAAAACGGACCCGAACCAGAGACCTATCGGCCACCGGCCCAAGTTCCCAACCGCCATCTTAAATTTAAACTTCAATGTGGTTGGGATGTCCCAAGGGTCCCAGATAGCATGGACTGTTGTAGTACCCACATGCTATGACTGTAGCCTCCTTTTGCAGATCTGCCAATTTTATAATACAGTATCAGGGTATTGTTAAAATAAGGAAAATATAATATAATAATTACATTATTAACATTGTATTGGATATAAAAAATATTAACAAAGTATCGTGCAGATGCAGAAAAACAGACCGGCAGACTCACCACCAGAACAAATTGATAGGTCCAGGTTAGTAGCCTAGTCCTGACTGAGGTGATAACTCCCTCCAAAACTCATTCACCAGACAGACAGACAGACAGTCATTTGAGTGCTATTAGCTTCTGCAGCTAGCTAGGCTTTAAACCAAAACCACGTCACATGGATTAGATTAACCTCAAGGTCAAGTAACCAGGCTACAGGCCTTGATATTATGCAGATACAGTAGCTACCACTTATTTTGCTGCTGTAAACTTTGTGTGGAAACATATGGCTTTTTTTACAATGCCACTTAAAAGTGGAGGACACGTCTAGGCTGTGACCATATTGTGAGGGGAAGTCCTTTACAACAATGTCAAATGGATTGACTTTGTATAGGACCTTCATGGTAGACAGGGGTCCCCTGAGTGAAGGGATAGACTGACAATAGAGCCCCTTCTGGGCTGGTTTTACAGAATTCGAATTCCTACTGTCCGACTATGATTAAATGTGTTTCACCATGATAATATCTTCTCTGACTACTGCACTCAAAAACAAAAACATCTTGCTTTATAATAGAACCTGCCTTGCTATCACAGTGGTTGCCTGTGAAATTGTGCAATATAACACAAATCCCCAAATAAGTATTCTCAATAGAAAATAAACAAATATTTGTTATTATTAAATTAAAATCTAAATGTATATGTATGCTGGAACATTGTTACATTGTGGGAGGCAACCCATCTACCTGGAGCAGCTATTCCCAAAACCGGGGAACACAATGCCGTCGGGAGTACGCCAAATAAAAAAGTGATTCACATTTTTTTTAAATAATAATAATAATACTAATAAAAATATATATTTTTAAATCTTCATATTTTCACAGTCCATTTATATTTTCCAACGGGGCTATACATTTGGGGGAGTTTTTTTTCTCTCGCCCGAGTAGCCTCATTTCACTGCCAAAAATAAAATGAAACCATCTAGCGTGTTCAGCGGAATAACAACACAATGTCAAATACAGGTAGCCTAGTCAAATAATTAACATCCAATCACATGAACTGTTATTCTCTTGGGGGAATTCCACTAACAGTCAGTATGTAGCCAAACGTAGCTGCTGCTCATTCCGTTTGCTCGAAAATTGATAAATGGTTATAAAAAAGTAAGGCCCTACTCTACTGCTACTGCTACTACCAGCAGTACTACACCTGCACCTGTCGACGACACAAGTTCTTCTGCTTCCACGAGCACATCCAATGTAAGCATCAGATATTCTACATTTGTTGTTAGCCCAGCTAGCATGGACACTGAGTTGTGAATCTGATGCAGCCGAAGAGCTACTGCCCCCTGTAAGAAATTGTAATAGATACTGGAAACTTGTAATAACAACTTCTCAACATAAGCCATCTTTTATACAAAATACACACACCCCCGTTTTCCCTTGGACATATGCTGGTCTCATTAGACACCAACCACAGACACACACAACTCCCCTCCCCCATGAACAAGTCTCTGTTAAAACAACTCCACACACACAACCACACACACACACTATATTCGAAGTTGGAACTCAAGACAAAGAACTATGTTAAAAGCCAATGGAACGTCGACACCAGGTCCGCACAGGACTACCCACGACCCAGATCGACCAATCGGAAGGCCAGACTACAAGATCAACCTACTTTGCTTGTTGCCTATATAACCTGTACAAACTGTTTAGAGCGGCCTCTTTTCCGACGATTCCATACGAATCAGACAGAAGGGGCCGTGCTGCACGATTTACTAAGATATTTTTACATGTGATTAAACGGCTTTATTATACAAATATCCACCTCGTCCTATGTCTCCACTTGATCTCCTGTCTCCAGTAAACGTTTTATCAACACCCCTTACCCGGGAAAGCACCGAACAACAGACAGGGAGGTTGGACCATCGAAGAAGCGCAAATATGATGAGAACTACATTGACTTGGGGTTCACTTATATTGGGAGTAGTGCCTTTCCTCAGCCACAGTGTGTTATAAACTCAGCAAAAAAAGAAATGTCCTCTTACTGTCAACTGCGTTTATTTTCAGCAAACTTGTGTAAATATTTGTATGAATATAACAAGACTCAACAACTGAGACATAAACTGAACAAGTTCCACAGACATGTGACTAACAGAAATGGAATAATGTGTCCCTGAACAAAGGGGGGGTCAAAATCAAAAGTAACAGTCAGTATCTGGTGTGGCCATTAAGTACTGCAGTGCATCTCCTCCTCATGGACTGCACCAGATTTGCCAGTTCTTGCTGTGAGATGTTACCCCACTCTTCCACCAAGGCACCTGCAAGTTCCCGGACATTTCTGGGGGGAATGGCCCTAGCCCTCACCCTCCGATCCTACAGGTCCCAGATGTGCTCAATGGGATTGAGATCCGGGCTCTTCGATGGCCATGGCAGAACACTGACATTCCTGTCTTGCAGGAATTCACGCACAGAACGAGCAGTATGGCTGGTGGCATTGTCATGCTGGAGGGTCATGTCAGGATGAGCCTGCAGGAAGGGTACCACATGAGGGAGGAGGATGTCTTCCCTGTAATGCACAGCATTGAGATTGCCTGCAATGACAACAAGCTCAATCCGATGATGCTGTGACACACCGCCCCAGGCCATGACGGACCCTCCACCTCCAAATCGATCCCGCTCCAGAGTACAGGCCTTAGTGTAATGCTCATTCCTTCGACGATAAACATGAATCCGACCATCACCCCTGGTGGGACAAAACCACGACTCGTCAGTGAAGAGCACTTTTTGCTATTCCTGTCTGGTCCAGCGACGGTGGGTTTGTGCCCATAGGAGACGTTATTGCCGGTGATGTCTGGTGAGGATCTACCTTACAACAGGCCTACAAGCCCTCAGTCCAGCCTCTCTCAGCCTATTGCGGACAATCTGAGCACTGATGGAGGAATTGGAATCTTGCGCAGACATTTTGAAACAAAACAAGCCAATTTGAAAAATTAGCCACAGAAGTTTTTAAGACAACTTTCGAGTAGTAAGACATACAGTATATGAAAGCAACAGATACTGTACCATTAATAAGAAGGGGCTAGAATCATCATATGGACAGGCAAGCCCCATACTATTGTGGAGGACTTAATTCTTCTTGCTGCAACAAATATGGCTGGGACAATGCTGAGGGGAAAAGTAAAAAAATAAAACAGACAATGACTTCATCAAACAACACTGTTTCACGACGCATCAGTGACATGGCAACAGATGTTTTGAAACAATTACTGCTTCGCATACAAGCCAGTGAACTCTATGCGTTACAGCTGTATGAGTCAAAAGACATGGCAGGCCTGGCACAGCTCCTTGTATATGTCTGTTACGTTTATGGGGGGTCAATTAAGGAAGACATCCTCTTCTGCAAACCACTGGAAACCAGGACCACATGAGAGGATATTTTTTAAGTACTGTACAGCTTTGTGACATCAAATGGACTTTGGTAGTCAAGATGTGTTGGTATCTGTACTGATGGTGAAATGCGCATGTGTAACAGTATAACTTTAGTCCGTCCCCTCGCCCATACCCGGGCTCGAACCAGGGACCCTCTGCACACATCAACAACAGTCACCCACGAAGCGTCGTTACCCATCGCTCCACAAAAGCCGCGAGGGGCAACACTACTTCTAGGTTTCAGAGCAAGTGACGTAACTGATTGAGACGCTATTAGCGCGTACCCGCTAACTAGCTAGCCATTTCACATCCGTTACACATGCAAGCAGTTGCTCCCGACGCCCTTTGGGTACACTGCAGCATCCACCAAGAGGCTCTTGCTGCCAAGGGAATGCCTGAGAGCTTGAAAGACATTTGACACTTTAGTGAAAATGGTTAACTTTGTTAAAGCAAGGCCCCTGAACTCTCGTGTATTTTCTGCATTATGCAATGATATGGGCAGCGACCATGTAATGCTTTTACAACATACAGAAGTGCGCTGGTTATCAAGGGGCAAAGTATTGACACGTTTTTTTAATTGAGAGATGAGCTTAAAGTTTTCTTTACTGACCATAATTTTCACTTGTCTGACCGCTTGCATGATGACGAGTTTCTCACACGACTGGCCTTTCTGGGTGATGTTTTTTCTCACCTGAATGATCTGAATCTAGGATTACAGGGACTCTCCGCAACTATATTCAATGTGCGGGACAAAATTGAGGCTTTGATTAAGAAGTTGGAGCTTTTTTTCTGTCTGCATTAACAAGGACAACACACAGGTCTTTCCATCGTTGTATGATTTTTTTGTGTGCAAATGAACTCAAGCTTACGGACAATGTCAAATGTGATATAGCGAAGCACCTGAGTGAGCTGGGTGCGTAATTACACAGGTACTTTCTCGAAACGGACGACACAAACAACTGGATTCGTTATCCCTTTCCTGCCCTGCCTCCAGTCCACTTACCGATATCTGAACAAGAGAGCCTCATCGAAATTTAATCAGAAGCCACTGGCAGATTTCTGGATAGGGCTGTGCTCAGAGTTTCTTGCCTTGGCAAATCGCGCTGTTAAGACACTGATGCCCTTTGTAACCATGTACCTATGTGAGAGTGGATTCTCGGCCCTCAATAGCATGAAAAATAAATATAGCCACAGACTGTGTGTGGAAAATGATTTAAGACTGAGACTCTCTCCAATACAACTCGAAATTGTAGAGTTATTTGCATCCTTTCAATCACACCATTCTCATTAACCTGTGGTGAGTAATTCACAATTTTTGATGAACAAATAAGGTGTTATATGTAAGATGGCTAAATAAAGTGCAAAATTAAGAGCTCTTTGTCACTTCCCACTAGCCGGGTGGTGACAAAAACTCACACTCATTATTATGTTTAATAAATGTATCGTAAAGTGTGTGTGTGGCAGGCTTACAATGATGGCAAAAAACATTTGAGAGTGCGCTGACCATGGTGCTAGAGGGGGTACGCAGCTGGAGGTTGAATGTTTGAAGGGGTACGGGACTGTAAAAAGTTTGGGAACCACTGTTCTAGAAAATACATGGAAATACTCATTCTTTTCGATAATATTTTGAATCCCCACCCCTTCCTGTACATTTAAAAATTACAAATATTTCAGTGTTTTCAAACGACCACCATTCCCGAAGTATTAATATCTCTGAGGTCCAAATGTATTTGTACTGTATATTTCTTATTCAATAAAGGAAAGAGGAAGACTTTGTTTTACAGCTTCGTGCTAGTTCTGTGAAAGTATTCAGACCCTTTGACTTTTCCCACATTTTGTCACGTTACAGCCTTATTCTAAAAATGGATGAAATCGTTTTTTCCCCCTCATCAATCTACACACAATACCCCATAATGACGAAGCAAAAACGTTATTTATTTTAGCAAATGTATAAAAAATAAATGTAATTTATAACATTTACATAAGAATTCAGACCCTTTACTCAATACTTTGTTGTAGCACCTTTGGCAGCGATTACAGCCTTGAGTCTTCTTGGGTATGACGCTACAAGCTTGGCACACCTGTATTTGAGGAGTTTCTCAAATTCTTCTCTGAAGATTCTCTCAAGCGCTATCAGGTTGGGTGGGGAGCGTGACCCAGGGGCGAAAATCTGATATCAACCTTGGAGGGGACAATTACATTACATTTTCTCAAGAGCAATTCCTGAGGGGGACAACAAAAGTAGTGCTGTAACACATAGCCTACGTTGTAATATGTTAAATGTATATTGAGGGACCATAATTCCTACAACTGAATAATTGATAGGTACAGTAGTTAACTGAAGGGTTTAACCAACTTGTTCAAATGTTTAAATCATTATAATACTACTACTAATAATAGTTATAGCAGTGCTCCTTACCAGTCCAGTATGTATGCAGGTATTTGTACTTACAAACAGCAATATCAAGAAAGGCCAGTAGGTGACAATGGTACTGTACACTGTATGGGTGCAGTTTTCATAAATACAATGAACATGGTGTGATCTCATCTAAAAGAGTCTCCATTGAGAACCATCACAAAGTTAGTCTCCGTATTGAATTGACCTTTTAATTAGACTTTTTCTGATACATTTATATAGTCATTAAATGTGCCACTGGCCTGAGTCTAATACAATATCTTTACAAGAACAAAAAGCTTAAAATAAGTACAGTTCTAAAAGCAAAATAACTACTTCAATGAAAAACCCAAATAAATCAAACAAAATATCCTTCAGTCAGTGTCTCAACTCTTCAAACAGCAGCTATGGACAAGTATGTCGCACAAAGTATGCAATTTTAAATAAAATAACATGAAATAAATAATTTGTAAGTGTACTGTCGTGTACTGTCATGTACTAAAAACTACTCTCCTCTAGGCTGCTTAGTACCCGCTCATACTGCCCTAGCACAGCTCTAATAGCAGTATTCCGCACAGTCCACCTTGTTGGACATAGGGGTTTCCGGGTGGGCAGATGTGTTTCTTTGGACGTGGCAATTGATTCAAACATGCTCTTAAACTTTCCTGACTGGCCATAGAGGACACCTAACTGATGGACCCAAGAAAGGGGATCCCGGATCAGTGGGGAGGCTGAGCAGCCAGCCTGTGTAATCAGATTTACACAGTGTGCTCCACAATGGACATATAGGGCTAATGGCTGCTGCCTTCTCACAATTGCCTGTGCACCTGTGTATTTTCCTGCCATGTTTGAGGCACCATCGTAACTCTGCCCACGTAAGCCAGACATGGGCAAATTGAGCCTCAACAACACTTCAGTTGCCACTTTCGCAATGCCCTCGCCTGTTGTCTCCGACACCCTGTATAGCCCAATGCCCTCGCCTGTTGTCTCCGACACCCTGTATAGCCCAATGCCCTCGCCTGTTGTCTCCGACACCCTGTACAGCCCAATGCCCTCGCCTGTTGTCTCCGACACCCTGTACAGCCCAATGCCCTCGCCTGTTGTCTCCGACACCCTGTATAGCCCAATGCCCTCGCCTGTTGTCTCCGACACCCTGTATATCCCAATGCCCTCGCCTGTTGTCTCCGACACCCTGTATAGCCCAATGCCCTCGCCTGTTGTCTCCGACACCCTGTATAGCCCAATGCCCTCGCCTGTTGTCTCCGACACCCTGTACAGCCCAATGCCCTCGCCTGTTGTCTCCGACACCCTGTATAGCCCAATGCCCTCGCCTGTTGTCTCCGACACCCTGTATAGCCCAATGCCCTCGCCTGTTGTCTCCGACACCCTGTACAGCCCAATGCCCTCGCCTGTTGTCTCCGACACCCTGTATAGCCCAATGCCCTCGCCTGTTGTCTCCGACACCCTGTACAGCCCAATGCCCTCGCCTGTTGTCTCCGACACCCTGTACAGCCCAATGCCCTCGCCTGTTGTCTCCGACACCCTGTATAGCCCAATAAACTCCTCGTGAGGGACAAGGTCATGGTCAACATAACGCAGACAGACACTCTCCTGTTCAGCACCAGAGACATCTTGAGTACCATCAACAATTAATGAAAATTGTACAATCGGAAGAGACCTAATCTCAGCTGCAATGCCTCGAATGATTGTATTGGCCATGATGTTCAGAATTTCATTCTGTGCTTTGGGGCCTCTTGAAACGTCAGCACTCTGTTGGCAAGAGTTTGCGGTTCAAAAATTGTGGGTGTGGCTGATATGGTTTTGTGCCATCACTGAGGTAACTGGACAATGCTGTGCCACTGTCCCCTATACTGGTGCTGCTGGCAACAAGGGTGACACCTGGTCCTGCCGTGGCTGTGACATTGTTCTCTGAAGTCTCTCTCCCTGGCTCTTTCCCTTTCACCACCCTCACAGACTCAGTCTGTCTCCTAGAAAAGAAATAAGGTGTTTGCCGTACTCCTAACTACCGGTACCCAAAACTACACAATTAATCACAACAGCAATACCATAGTCATAAACAAATCTTAGTTTAGTCATCAGTTTAAGTTGAGAGCGGGGGTATCCATGGCATTTTCCAATTATGTCCCTATTTTACAAGTAAAAAAAATTGAGAACCTTTCATAATGTTGCCAAACAAAGACTCAACAAACTTACCTGAGACTCCCTGTCTCTGCCAGTCTGTCCCTGCATATCTGTCCCCAGCTCTGCTGTCTGTGTGCCATCTGTTGCCTCCTCTGCCTAATGACATCATTGTGAAACATTCCATTAGCATTTCACTTCTTTCTTATGAACATTTTATCAACTCGTCTTTGAGATATTAGGCTACTAGAGTTCTTACTTTGCGTTTTGGTGTACTGAAAAATACTCTGATGTCCGTCTTTTTACTTTTTTCTGCGATTTTTCTACCTGGCTGGCTGGTCGGTCTAGCTGCACACACACACATTTACACAACATATGCTACAACCTTTTCTAATTTTAATATAGTTTGTTTCATATTGGCTGGCTTCCAACAATAGCTGAATTTGTAAAGCTAGCGAGCACCAACTCCGTTTCTGTGGTGTTTGCTATAATCTTAAAAAAAAAAAGGTGAAATAAAATAAATGTAAAAAAGTTCACTAGCGACAATTTAGCTTTTGCAACGAGACCATTAAATATATTTAAGACAATGGTATAAGAGAGTGTAGTTCTGTTCAGTTTGGACTTCAGTTTATCGCTAACCTTATCACAGGGACTTTGAAGCACTACAGCTGCATGCTGATCTTGGAATAAACTGACGATAGCAAAGATTCCATCTTTGACGACGCCACATTAATGGAATAGGTACTAGCTAGCTTGCTAGTTAATGTTTGCTTTAGTTTGCGCGCTAGCTCTGCAAATTCAGCTAGTGTGTGAACCCTGCCAACATAAAAATGTAAACATTGCTATGGCGCGATTGACTGGATTAACCTCACGTCAGTTATGTACATGTGCCTTTCGGACAGTAGATACGAACCCTCTATTACCTTGCCAGCTAAAGAACTGGCAGTGGATCAAACCATTGTGAGGCAAAGGGCGGGGTGGTCGCAATCTTTTGAAACTTAAAAAGGCGCTATTAAGTGTCTATAATCAGCACAACTGCTTTCATTGCGTATTATTAATATTATTGAAATTACATAGTTATGTTTACAGTGATAGATTGGGGGGGACAAATCATATTTCTCCCAGGATGGGGGGGGGGTCGTGTCCCCCCCGTCCCCCCTGGGATTTCCGCCTATGGGAGCGTCACTGCACAGCTATTTTCAGGTCTCCAGAGATGTTCGATCGGGTTCAAGTCCAGTCACTTGCTGGGCCACTCAAGGTCATTGAGAGTTGTCCCCAAGCCACTCCTGCGCTGTCTTGGTTGTGTGCTTAGGGTCGTTGTCCTGTTGGAAGCTCAGCCTTCGCCCCAGTCTGTGGTCCTGAGCGCTCTGGAGCAGGTTTTCATCAAGGATCTCTCTGTACTTTGCTTTGTTCACCTTTCCCTTGATCCTGACTAGACTCCCAGTTTCTGCTGCTGAAAAGCATCCCCACAGCATGATACTGCCACCACCATAGTAATGGTGCGTGAAACGTATGAATACTTATGTAAAGGCGTAAGGCATCTGTTCTTTATTGTTAATAAATGTGCAAAAAATTAAAAAACTGTTTTCGCTTAGTCATTGTGTTATTGTGTGTAGATTGAGTTTAAACAATTATTTTATCAATTTTAGAATAAGGCTGTAATGTAACAAAATGTGGAAAAAGTCAAGGGGCCTGAACTTTCCAAATGCTCTGTTCTGTATGCTATGTTGTTGCGTTCAGGTACAAGGGGAGCTTCTTCTTAGCTTTTTTCTTTATATTGTTCTCAGGGTTATTTTTATTTTGGAATATTAATGACAATGGAAATCCTATTAAAACTGTTATCAAACTCAATGTATACTGAACAAAAATAAAGCAACATGTAAAGTCTTTTCCCCATGTTTCATGAGCTGAAATAAAAGATCCCAGATGCATATCTGTATTCCCAGTCACGTGAAACCCATAGATTAGGGTCTAATGAATTTATTTAATTGACTGATTTCCTTATGAGTTCCTTCTGCAGTCAGCACACTGTCTAATTAGCATCAAAATCATTAGCATCAAAAATTAATTGGCATCAAAATCCATCTGTTTAAGCTAGACTTGTTTTTTCCCCCCATGGCCTGCGTCTCACTCCACCGCATCTGCCGATGTCGGCCGTCCACACCTGAGGTGGAAGGTGGCCTAGCTACAACCCGGAAATTGGTCTTCTCATGAAAACGCTTTGGGCAATGAACTACTAGTAAATATGGAACAAAAATATAAAATGTAACATGTCAAATCAAATTTTATTGGTCACACATATGGTTAGCAGATGTCAATGCGAGTGTAGCGAAATGCTTGTCGTAAAGTGCTAGTCCCAAATTTCATGAGATTAAATAAAAGATGGAAAACAGAAAGGAAAATGCCACACACTGCTGCTCATGCTCCCAGATGGTTTTATTTATAACAAACGTGTCGACCCTTTGGTCTTCATCAGGCACCCCAAAAATGTTCCATATGCACAAAAAGCTTATTCTCTCAAATGTTGTGCACAAATTTGTTTACCTCCCTTTTAGTGGATCTGGATCAAACGGAAGGACCCTTGCTGGGCTATAATTTCATGACCCGCCCCACCCCCACCTGAGAACCCAATTCAGATCCCTCCAACTTGAGGGCATATGAGGTATGTGGTCAGCTGTAGGGCTGGCTCAGGGAAGAGGACGCCCCTTCCTTGCATAGTCCCGTGGGAAATCTTAATTGGGCATGGGACACAAGCTAAGGCTTGATCACCCTTTAGCTGGCCACCTTTGATGAGGGTGTTTAGTGATTAAAGGCCGAAACACCCACTGATTCGAAGGCACACTACTGAGGATGTGTCCCAAAATTGACATCTTAACCCAGTCTAAGAAATAAACCTCCCATGCCACTGTCAACATTATGGCAAATATCATGTGAGTGCATACCATCTATTGGCACAATGGACAGCTTTAATATCTCGTCCCGTGTTTTATGATTCTAGTGAGCATTTCTCCTTTGCCAAGATAATCCATCCACCTGACTGACTGGTGTGACATATCAAGAAGCTGATTAAACAGCATGATCATGACACAGGTGCACCTTGTGCTGGGGACAATAAAAGGCCACTAAAATATGCAGTTGTGTCAACACAATGCCACAAATGTCTCAAGTTGAGGAAGTGTGTAATTGACATGCTGACTGCAGGAATGTCCTTCAGAGATGTTGCCAGAGAAGTATGTTAATTTCTCTACCATAAGTCACCTCCATTTTAGAGAATTTGGCAGTATGTCCAACCCGCCTCACAACCGTAGACCACGTATAACCACGCCAGCCCAGGACCACCACATCCGGCTTCTTCACCTGCGGGATCGTCTGAGACCAGCCACCAGGACAGCTGAGGAAACTGAGGAGTATTTCTGTCTAATAAAGCTCTTTGGTGGGGAAAAACAAATTCTAATTTGCTGGACCTGGCTACCCAGTGTGTGGGCCTATGCCCTCCCAGGCCCACCCATGACTGCACCCCTGCCCAGTTATGTGAAATCCATAGATCAGGGCCTAATTATTTTATTTGAATTGACTGATTTCTTTATTTGAACTGTAACTCAATAAAATCTATGAAATTGTTGCATGTTGCGTTTATATTCTTGTTCGGTATAATTGCTCACCCTTTTGTAAAGGAACACAGTTCAGGTTGAGTTTGTTCCTCACTCAAGCTATGCTGCTCTCACTTCACCACCTGGATCAGTTGGAATAAAAGGAAAAAACAAATACAAACAGTGATAGAATGGGACCGAAGATGTTTGCTCTGAGCATTTCTCTGTGAAAATACAGAAGGGCTTGAGGGGTCATTGCTACAGCGACAAGACAAACGATTAGCACCACTGACATTACTTATGATAATTTGCTAATAACTTTTTAACCCTTTGGAGAATCTTGGTGTGTAATAGCAAATCACTGAGTAGATTTTTTGAGTGGAGGTGAGTTGCAGCTGATCCAGGGCCTTCAGGGAAGTGGAATGTATTTGCATTCTTGGTTGTTCTGGTCTTCCAGTTTAATCCAACGTAAAAGATTAAGGTAAAAAAATCTGCATTGTTGTACAAACAAGCTGATTTGGTGTTACCAGATCATAAGTGGCATTTCCTGAATAAAGAAATATATTTAAAAAAATCGTTAAAATGTTTTTATTCAGTCATTCATACATTGTTTGTGCGCTGTCATAAATTATTTTGGTATTTGACAATTGAAATTTGGTCTCTTGATTTATTCCATGAGCAAAAAGCTGAGAAAATCTTGTTCCAAATGTGAAATTTGAGATAGATTTAGGAATAGACTAAATACTGAATGACACCATAGAATTTGATGGTATCTGACAATTGAATAAAACAATTTTATTGAAACGGAATAAACATAAAAAGTTATGAATACAAACAGAGAAACTGCTATGGCTTCCCAAAGAAAACATAGGAAGTTATTGTACCAGCAAAAAAAAGGATAATTTACCTCTAGAAATGCTAGACACACTTTTAGGTAAAAGTGATTTGTGAGTTAAAACATACGTCCCATGTAACAGTGAGAAAGGATTCAGAAAAACAGTTACATTCACATCTAGAGGCCAAAATACAATTCCAGCAGATTCTGGGGGTCTGACCACTTTTCTCTCTCAGTGATGTTTATTTTCTTCGTGAGGGATGGAGAATAAAAAGTCAAAAGAATTGCAGCCAAATGTTTTTTTTCGGGGGGTATTTCTGTTGTTGTACTTTTGTCAAATGCCTTTTTCATGTGTCTTCTTCATTACCTTAACCATAGTTACCGGAATAGTCGCCACCTTGCTGCTGGGCGATGGGCTGAGACCCCCAGTTCTACTAGTTGGTCTGCCGGCGCTTTGAGTCAGGCTGGACGAAGACGTCTGCCTTCCTCTTCCCGCCCCCATGGTTCCCCCTGGCTTTTCGGTTACCGCGGCCCCTCTGTGGCTGGAAGGGTCCCCCACGGGCCCTTACTCTGCCATCCCTGGGCCCTCCAATGGGTGGACCCCTCTGCGCATAGCCCTGTGTGGGTGGTGGTCTGCGGGCCCTGGGTGGGGGTAGGCCTTCCCTGCTGGGCAGTCTGCCATGGCCCCTCATGCTGTACAAGTCCTCGTAACCGTAGTGGGGGTCCTCATAACTGTAGTAAGGGTCCTCGTAACCGTAGTAGGGGTCCTCGTAACCGTAGTAGGGGTCCTCGTAACCGTAGTAGGGGTCCTCGTAACCTCTGCGGGGGTCGTGATAGTCAAAGCCGTAGTAGTCATCGTAGCTGTTGTAGTCTGGGGGATAGGCGGCATAGACCCTGCTCCCTCGGCCACGGACCCTATCTGCTGGAGGTATGCGTGGCGGTGGGTGGTTGTAATCAGCATCATTCCTGCAGAAAACATATCAGCTTCAATGTAATCCCATGATGGGAGATCTACTCAATCAGATAATAGATTAGTAATTCCCAGTCTCTCTGTAGCCTCACCTTCGGTTTCTGGTGGCCTGGCGCTGAGCATTTCGTGCTTTCTTCCTCTTTGCCATTCTTATCTCAATCTCCCCTCCCCCCAGCTCCTTCCCATTCATTTCTGCCATTGCCTAAGACAAACAGGAAAATTGTTACATAGCCGAAGCAAGGCAAACCCCCTCCCACAAAAAACTGAAAACAATATGTTTTAACCCACCTTCACAGCTGCGTCCTTGTCTTCAAAGTGGACAAAGGCGTAGTCTTCTATCTTATTCAACCGGTCCACTTTGCCAAAGGCAGAGAAGGTCTTCTCCAGTAGCTCCTCTGTGACTGAGGCGGCCAGCTTCCTGACAAACAAGACCTTCACCTGCTGACTCACACAGACATCAAAGTTCAACTCAGTTTAGAAAAGTATAAATAAAAGCACAAGTTGAATAAAAGACAACAGAAGTGGAACACAGAGGGGGTAAAACAAAAACAAGAGATGGGGAGAGAAAGAAAGAAGTGTGAGAGCGAGTGAGATCCACAAAGTGAGAGAGAGAGAGATGAGACTCACCTGGGCCAAGGCACCCGCATTGCGCTCAGTGACCGGGTTAGCCCACTCCACAGTGACCGGGTTCCCCCACACTGTCACCGTGTCACTCATTAGGCAGAGGCGGGCCTCGGCTGCAGACTTGTGGTCCTCGTACTCCAGGAAACAGAAGCCACGGTTCTTCTCCTTGTCATCCGTCTGGGGGTAGAGGATCACTTCCTGAAGCCCCTCTGGAGGAAGAAGGAGAGTCCCATCACTGATATCTGACCAATGATGACCCAAAGAATATAAAACAGTGTAAACAAAATTGGTCTGCACTTAACTGACCTGTGACTTTGCTGAAGTCCTCCAATATATTCTCTCTGGTCTTGTTCTTTGGGATTGATCCGACAAACAGGCGGTTGTTTGCTACGGATTTGCATACTCCAAGGTATTTCCTAGACCGGATTTCATAGTTGTCACACTGAAAACAAGAGTAGAGGAAAGATGGCTTTGTAGGGTTGAAAAGGTAGCTGAAAGTGGTCCGACAACTGCTCCAATGAAATATGTATCACATCTTGGGTCGGTTTCTCAGACACAAATTAACTCTGGCCCTAGACTAAAAAGCACACCCAATGAAGATTCCCTATTGAAAGCGATTTTTAGTGCAGGACCAGGCTTGATCGGTGTCTGGGAAACAGCCCCTTGGTTCTTAGAAGATAAACTAAGACTATAGACTGGCTGCAGGGACTTACAAGTTTCACTGCCTCAGTTGCTGCATCCTTGCCGCAGAAGGTGATGAAGGCGTAGCCCCGGTTCTGACCTGACAGGGGGTCCATCATTAACCTCAGGTCCCAGATTGGGCCCGCCTTCTCAAACAAAGGCACCAGCTCATCTTCATACAGGTCCCTGGGGATCTTTCCCACAAACACCTAAAGGCAGAAAACAGAGCCTGAGTGAGGGTTACACAATGTGATCGGGGAAGACTGCTGTAGTGTTGCTATCAACTTTTCTGTTGACATTCTTCCAAAGTCTTGCAAACTCATTTATCTTCCCTATATCAGTCAATGGCTTGCCACGATGACCATGACCCTTTCAAATAATGTTACTTGAAAACGAAGCAACTCCGGCAGCTTTACCTCAGTTCCAATCCCAGGCTGTTCACCTTTAAACACTTCCTCTGGGGGGGGCCCTCCGTATTTCCTCTGTTCGGTGGTGACGTCCAGGGTGTATCCTGTCCGCTCCAGCAGTGCCTGGGGAACACGTAGACATCAGCATAACCACTACATAACTACACAACCTGAGCAGGTGTACAGACACACACAGGAAGTTCTATTGACGCAACTGAATGAACTTTCAAACTGCTGCATTTTACCTTGATCTTGGACTCAGCAGGAACCTTAGTGGATTCTTGTACTTTACTTCCTTGCTTTTCCCTCTGTCTGTACGTCTTCATAGCTGCACAAAGAAAAGCACTTTTGTTCTGGAAATTAAACCACAGCAGAATTGATTTATGTATTGGTGTTATGAGCAGAGGAAAAATGATAGACCTCAATGTCAACTTCTTAGACTCTAATGCATCATCGTTTAAACTGACTTCCATTCATTCTCGTTCATTCAGCTCCCCCTGTAACTCACCTGCACATGAGATAGGTCACTTTCTTTGAATTGTGAGAGTACAGACAGCGCTCCCTCTTCATTGAATGCCCGCAGAGCATCGATGACCCCCTCTTCTAGGTCAGCGTACGCCAGCAACCCTGTGGGTACAAGACAGATTACTACTATTACAAACTGGCCTTTCATGGATCCTCGAGCAACATCACGTATCTTTAGAAAATAGATTAGACTCAGCCATTTTATGACCGATGCCCCACCGGTTGAGAATATGTTGTCGAGACTCTCAGCCACGTTCTGCCGCAGTCCAGCATCGATGAGTGTCTGGTAGTTCTCTGTGTGCTCGCCTTCGGCCGCGACTTCCATAGGCTCATTTTCCTCCTTCATTGGGGCAGAACTCTCGTTCACCTCGGCAGCAGCCATTCTCCTGGGAGAAAGGGGAATAGAGATATGATAAAAAACAGAATTTCAGTTAAAATGTTGCTTATTAGAACATAATATTTGACATTCTAATCTAAAACACAATCATATTGTTTCAACTGCTTTTTACAGATCATGACACAAGTAACTTGTAGAGAACACAAACGCCGCCATTTCTAACATGCATATTTGCAAATGCTGTCCTGTTGCAATAGTTACTCCCATTACCTATCCCCCCGAAAGTACTCAACAGTTCGCAAGAATATACCGTTATGCTTGTTAACGCTGCAGCTCAGTGTAAACAAGCGTAACGGTTGGTATCTTCTGGCAATCTTAACAGTTTGTATCTTTCAGATGGTAGCTAAAGATGTTGTAAATGCATCAGAAATGCTTAAACATTCATTTCAATGCGAACAACCGTGGTCTGCAATAACAAATACCTGGATACAAGTTAAAGGTACGTTTATATCGGGGGCATGCTAGCTACAGTACCTAGTCAACTAGTCAAGCCAAAGTACTGTATATAAAATGTTGCGCTAAAGATGGCTTTGCGGTGTTTTTCTTGACTTAGCACCGTCCCGCCCCCTTCCAACAGCCAATGTTAGCTAGCTAAAAGACTCGATTGCCACAATTTGGAACTTTCACAAACAACCAAATAATCGTTTTAGCGTTAGAAATACCAACATTAAAAAAACATAACCTAGTATCAAGATTCATAAGCTTGGCTACGCAAATAGCTAGTTAGCAGGGCTAACGTTAGCTAGTTAAAGCCAAGGCCTGTTAGCTTGCTAGACACCTTTCAGAATTCGAATAAACCATCTGCCAAAAGAGGTGAACAATTAATAGTTAACAAACACTTACCTATCTTTTCCAGGAAAATAACAGTATCGTAAAATATATTTTTTCAGCGGTTACCCAGAAGAGTGATCCAATATGGCAAATATGAATAAGATGTTTGAGAAGAGTCGAAGCGAGAGGGATTACTTCTTCTTCGATAGGGTTTAACGGCGGTTGGCATCCAATGTTAATGGTGCATTACCGCCACCAGCTGGACGGGGTATTGAATAAGCAACTTTTTAAAAAACATTCCGGGAAAGATGGAAAACGACATCATACAAAATAAAACATCCCTACACAGGCTACATTCACCAACAGGATTTATTGCACCGCCTTGGCTGTGAAATCATGAAGACCCAAAAAACGTTCAGCGGCATTCACAATGAATCCAATTTTCGTAGACTTCTTCTCCAATTGTGCTGTACAGTTTGACCATAGCAATAAATAATACAAAGTCCACCTTTTTAACATGTAGCATTTCACTATCCCTTGGTTGATGAGAAACATTCACAGGTCGTGGTGGCTCTACTATCATTACTTCTTCCCCGCCACTGGTTCCTTCCAATTTTCTCACTGCCTCCAGATAGGAGACACCCTTGCAACCTCATTCTCCTTCACCCTAACAAGGCACACCAAAAATTCAGGCGCATTCAGGCGCAATTCAGGCTCCACAGTTGCAGCATTTCCCTTCATCTGGCATATACTCTTCCCTTCTGCACACACTTGACACAAGACAAAATCTTTTACATTAATGACACTGAAGGGGCTTGTGCACAAAAGCTCTTACAGGATATCTCATGAATCCTAACTTCATGTGTTCATCAAAGAACAGTAGCATGGATGAAGTGAACTTCTTTTCTCCATCCACCATGCAGGTGCATCACTCCATCGATGTCTTCAGTTATATCCTCTGCTTTTATTTCTTACACCACCCCAGAAATAACCCCATTGATAGGCGCCCTGCTACGAAAATCCATGCAGGAAACATTCCACTCCACAGACCCACAAAAAATCGAAATGAGACCACTTCTTGTGACTCTCACCGACTCCACACTTTCTTCCAACACATTCCAGATTTTCCTGGAGATGTTAAACGGATTTCCAAGTCGCATTGATTCAAAACCCTGACTCCAACTAAAAACAGGTCTAGCAGTTCCCTATTTTCCAACATAGCTTTACTACTAGTTTCCCTTTTTCTTCGCCACTGTAACCTACTCATTTTCACTTTCTGTACCATTAGCTTCACTTGACTCACTAGCAGTTTCAAACAAAACCTCAATTTCCACCATCTTCCCGGGCCCCCAAAATCTGTCAGCGAAAGATTTCGTCTTCTATGATATAATGGCGGTCCACAAACAATCGTTTAAGTAAATGCCGCCACCTACTGTGCTGGAATGCACGATCAATCATGATCTGCCCAATTCTGTACTACCATGAAAATAAAATAAAAACAAATAAATCCCTACTGAGGTATACTACACCGTCCCCCTCCCCAATGCCATGAAACATTATCATGCTGAAACACTCCACCATTAGGATTGTTCAGCATGCCAACAACCATTTCAACAGTAACATCTGTTACCCCAATCTCTCTTTTGCAGTCTCCACAATAACCTTCAACCTGGCATTTCTGCTTTCCACAAACCGAGTCGTATTGATAACCTTACCAATAAAAGCTATTCAGTCAACTTTACTCATTATCAAAGTGTCCTTTGACACTGCACATTCATGAGGACACGATTTCTGAACAGACCACCAAATCTTGCCAGGACCAGCAGAAACACAAGCCCCAACATTAGGTCCACTTACTACAGGAGCAGCCATGGAAGCTCCATCAATCCACACTGTTGTTTCACTAATCTGTCTTACAGCCTCTGCATACGATAGATCATGATTAATTATATATCTCTGAACCTCTCTCTGCACCTGGAATCCACCAAATGCTGCACCATGTCCCCCCCACAATTACAAGACTTAACCTTCACATTGCTCCCATATTCACCGTAAGCATGTTCCCCTCCACATCTCTTCCTTCCTTTACAATAAACAGTTACATGTCCCATTCTTTGGCATTTAAAACACCGCAATGGGGATGGGACACATTCTCTGACATTGAAACTAAAGAATCTTATCTGTACTTTCACAGGCATAACCTTCTCAAACTTCAGAAGCACTGATAGGATTTCACTTCTTTGAACTATTCACTTCCTGTACTCCGTGTTCACACATGACTGCGTGACCAAGCACGCCTCCAACACCATCCTTAAGTTTGCTGACGACACAACAGTGGTAGGCCTGATCACCAACAACGATGAGAGAACTGGCAGTGTGGTGCCAGGAGCAAGACGAAGGAGCTGATCGTGGAAGACAGGAAAAGGTCTGAACAGGCCCGGGGCTGTAGTGGAGCGGTTCGAGAGTTTCAAGTTCCTTGGTGTCCACATCACCAACAAACTATCATGGTCAAAACACACCAAGACAGTCGTGAAGAGGGCACAACAACACCTTTTCCCCCTCAGGAGACTGAAAAGATTTGGCATGGGTCCCCAGATCCTCAAAAAGTTCTACAGCTGCACCATCGAGAGCATCCTGACCGGTTGCATCACCGCCCAGTATGGCAACTGCTCGGCATCTGACCGTAAGACGCTACAGAGGGTAGTGTGTACGGCCCAGTACATCACTGGGGCCTACTGTATATAGTAGGTAGTGTCGGAGGAAGGCCCCAAAAAATTTCAAAACCAGTCACCCAAGTCATAGACTGTTCTCTCTGCTACCGCACGGCAAACGGTACCAGAACGCTAAGTCTAGGTCCAAAAGGCTCCTTAACAAGCTTCTACCCCCAAGCCATAAGACTGCTGAACAATTAATCAAATGGTCACCCAGACTATTTACATTGACATCCCACCCCACCATTTGTTTTTAGACTGCTGCTACTCACTGTTTATCTATGCATAGTCACTTTACCCCTACCTACATGTACAAATTACCACAACTAACCACTACCCCCGCACATTGACTCAGTACAGGTACCCCGTGTATATGGCCTCGTTATAGTTATTTTATTGTGTTACTTGTTATTTAAAAAAATGTCTGTAGTATATTTTGTAAATATTTTCTTAACTCTAGTCCTTGAACTGCGTTGTTGTTTAAGGGCTTGTAAGTAAGCATTTCATGGTAAGTTCTACACCTGTTGTATTGGGTGCATGTGACAAATAACATTTGATTTGACATATTGTTTCAGCACAGCTGTTGCTACACCAACTTCTCCATTTCGTCAACACTTTTTATTTTTTTATTTCACCTTTATTTAACCAGGTAGGCCAGTTGAGAACAAGTTCCCATTTACCACTGTGACCTGGTCAAGATAAAGCAAAGCAGTGTGACAAAAACAACAACACAGTTACATTTAAACAAAAGTACAGTCAATAACACAATAGAAAAGAAAAATGGAAAAATATATGTACCCTGTGCAAATGTAGAAGAGTAGGGAGGTAGGCAATAAATAGGCCATGGAGGCGAAATAATTACAATTTAGCATTAATACTGGAGTGATAGATGTGTAGATGACGATGTGCAAGTAGAAATACTGGGGTGCAAAAGAGCAAGAGGGTAAGTAATAATATTTCGGATGAGGTAGTCAGGTGTGCTATTTACAGATTGGCTGTGTACAGGTCCAGTGATCGGTAAGCTGCTCTGACAGCTGATGCTTAAAGTTAGAGAGGGAGATATAAGACTCCAGCTTCAGTGATTTTTGCAATTAGTTCCCGTCATTGGCAGCAGAGAATTGTAAGGAAAGGTGGCCAAAGTAAGTGTTGGCTTTGGGGATGACCAGTGAAATATACCTGCTGGAGCGCATGCTATGAGTGTTGCTATGGTGACCAGTGAGCTGAGATAAGGCGGGGCTTTACCTAGCAAAGACTTCTAGATGACCTGGAGCCAGTTGGTTTTTATTTAAATTTAACCTTTATTTAACTAGGCAAGTCAGTTAAGAACAAATTCTTCTTTTCAATGACGGCCTAGGAACAGTGGGTTAACTGCCTTGTTCAGGGGCAGAACGACAGAATTTTACCTTGTCAGCTCAGAATTCGATCTTGCAACCTTTCGGTTACAAGTCCAACGCTCTAACCACTAGGCTACCTGCCGTCCGTTTGGCGACGGACATGTAGTGAGGGCCAGCCAACGAGAGCATACAGGTCACAGTGGTGGGTAGTATATGGGGCTTTGGTGACAAAACAGATGGCACTGTGATAGTCAGTTTTACAATGGTATGTTTGGCAGAATGAGTGAAGGAGGCTTTGTTGCGAAATAGGAAACCGATTCTAGATTTCATTTTGGATTGGAGATGCTTAATGTGAGTCTGGAAGGAGAGTTTACAGTCTAACCAGACACCTAGGTATTTGTAGTTGTCCACATATTCTAGGTCAGAACCGTCCAGAGTAGTGATGCTAGTCGGGCGGGAGGGTACGGGCAGCAATCGGTTGAAGAGCATGCACTTAGTTTTACTAGCATTTAAAAGCAGTGGGAGGCCACGGAAATAATGTTGTATGGCGTTGCAGCTCGTTTAGCACAGTGTCCAAAGAAGGGCCAGATGTATACAGAATAGTGTCGTCTGCGTAGAGGTGGATCA
This sequence comes from Salvelinus fontinalis, assembly GCF_029448725.1. Classification (NCBI taxonomy): domain Eukaryota; kingdom Metazoa; phylum Chordata; class Actinopteri; order Salmoniformes; family Salmonidae; genus Salvelinus; species Salvelinus fontinalis. The sequence continues at coordinate 18,342,482 of NC_074697.1, read as the reverse complement.
GGAAATCACCAGCAGCTAGAGCGGCATTATTGATATATACAGAGAAAAGAGTCGGCCCAAGAATTGAACCCTGTGGCACCCCCATAGAGACTGCCAGAGGTCCGGACAACAGGCTATCCAATCTGACACACTGAACTCTATCTGAGAAATCGTTGGTGAACCAGGCAAGGCAGTCATTTGAGAAGCCAAGGCTATTGAGTCCGCCGATAAGAATGCGGTGATTGACAGAGTCGAAAGCCTTGGCCAGGTCGATAAAGACGGCTGCACAGTACTGTCTTTTATCGATGGCGGCTTCTCACCGCCATTTCCGACTCCTCGGCTTGAGCAATCACCCAGCTCAGGATCGAACCCAGATCTGTAGCTACGCCTCTAACACAACTCTGACCCTTGTCACCTCGACCTGCCTCTCTCGCACCGAATAATTCCGATTCCCAGCAACATGGGCACCCCTACAGTTGACACACGCAACTTGTTCCAACGAAACGACACATTCCTCTGTCCCATGCCGTCCTGCACACTTCTCACATCTTGGAATCTCCCTCCTACACACTGCTGCAACATGATCATAAATGTGCCACCTGAAACACAGCAGTGGGTTCAGCACAAAAACTCTAACAGGATAACTGATACTGTATATCCTAACATGACTTTGTCAGGTAAAGACTGATTAAAAACTCAAAAGTACAGACAGTGTCTCCTTTGTTTCACCCACTCGCCACCGGGTCTGCCTCGCTCCAAACGATGGGCGTCACAAACACTGGGAATCTTGAACGTCAACTGATCCACACTTAACACTCCCCAAGAAACCATTCCTTTCAATGGTGCCCTGTTTCTAAGAGCAACGCAAGAAACAGATGTTGACCTGAGCTGTGTGGCATAGAGCACCAGCTCTATCTTGGCAAAAGAAATACAAAAAAAAACATCACAAGTCTATCTTGGGTTACCGATTTAACAGTACCCAACTTCTTTCCCACCCAACGTGATACCACATATGAATCAGCCAATAGGCAAGGATCCACTTTCTCCAAGAATCTTACTCCCACTGGGCCAAAATAATCTTTATCATAACCATCGGGACAAGACTCTGGGATTTTCAGCACACTTGCCACTTAGGTAATTCCCCCTCACTCTCATCAACTTCACCATCTGCACAATAGGACCATGCCTTACTTAGCGCTTTTTTTTACGCTTTATGGTCGCCATCTTCTTCTGTGTGTCAAACATACTCATAATGCCGTCCTCATGGACATTGCCCATAGCCTCGGCTCCGACCTCAGTCAAAAAAAATGCACCTAGCTCACGAAAATAAGACCACAAAGTAAATCATTTTTTGTATGGATGTCAATGAGAATCGTTGTTTTCTTCTTCTGTATAATAGCGGACTGCAAACAAGCATTAGAGGTGCATGCCGCCACCTGCTGCACAGTGGTAAACTATAGAAAAAAATATCCAGTCTAGGAAAGGGGGAAAAACATAATACAAAATACTAAAATAGACACACAAAAAAGCACCCCACTCCTTCAATCATATTCCAAAACAAGTCCCATCCCTGTGCAGAAGCAGGGGCCGTGAGGACAGAAACATCCTTTGACAGGATTTCTTCTTAGTTTGTGAAGTGCAGTTCATGACCATAGTAATTAATTATACAAATTCCACCTCTTTCACATGTTATATATCAGGATCCATTGATTGCCGAAAAACCTTCACTGGTGCAGTCTCCTCTTCACTGGTGCAGTCTCCACTCTTCTCAACACTTCCAGATAGGAAACAAACTGCACAGTCCTTATTATCGCAACCTCTGTCTCCTTCACCCTAACATGAAAATCCAGGGACTCGGCGCATGTTCGCCACCACAGTTGCAGCATATGACGTCAGCTGGCATAGGATATTCTTCCTGTCTGCGTACACTTGATACATGCCCAAATCTTTTGCATGTATTAACACTGGAGGGGCTTGTGCAAAAAGCCTAGCTTTACATGAAAAGGGAGATTTAGCAAAAAAAAACTATAATATGGACAAAGTGGGTCAGGCAATGTGCACCAATCATTTCACCTACTTCCTCAGGTATATCATCTGCATCCATTTCATGCAAAACCCCACAGATAAACCCCATGCTTCAGGAAATCCATGCACAAGGCATTCCATTCAAAAATCTTTTTGGAGGCATAATGCACACTTCTGTTCCGCGGACACAACAATTCTGAATAAGACCAGCTTGTGACTCTCACCGACCCCACCTCACCCAACGCATCTATGACACTCCTCGTGACTTGCTCAAAACCCTCACTCCGACTAAACGAATCTAGGGATTTCTTAGTTTCCATCACAACTTTACTTATTTTGTTTCCTTTTAGTTTTTCACGACTGTAGCCCCCTCGTTCTCGCTGTCTGGTGAGTGTCAATTTGCAACTTGAGACATATTTGATAGAATTAAGCACTGCACGTTTAAGACCACATTTACCCATTGTTCTCCCTTTTTACATCTGGTCTCAACAAGAGATGGGTTACCGTTGTTTGATACTGTTTTCCTTCGTTTATTTGGCGTGGGTTACGGCCAAACAGTAGCCTGTGTTGAGTTTGGTTAATAAACCGGGAATTCATATACACAATCCTCTGTCTGGACATTTGTTCATTTATGCTCTAGCCAGGTCATTACAGTATGTTTATGTAGCGCCATAATACCATAGAAGTAGGAGAATGGCCCCACCTAATCGGTCATGGCTAAAAGGGATACAGCATTTGTTGTTGCATCAGAGCTAACCCTAACCCTTTTCCTAAATGTACCTAATTCTCCTAACCTGCTACGTTAGTTCTCTAACCTGCTCCAAAATTCAAATCTGACAAAAGATGTAGCCCATCTAGTCAAAAGCCACATGATCTCACATCCTCCAGCCTGCCTTCCATCTTTGAAGACAGAAAATCTGTGCAAAAATCAGAATCTATATCACAAAGAGATTTGATGAGTGTCCACAGGTGCTGCGTAGAGATGGTCTGACTGGGCGCTGTTCCTGGGAAGCTGAGCGTAGTGGGAAAGAGTTTCATGTAAGTGTGGCATATAAAAACATGAGCAGGGTTGGTAAAGGCCGTAACTGTTTGCTTGCTTACGATAATAAATTCTGGCGCCTGAGACTCACCCATTTCTCCTTCTCCCAAATCCAGTCAGCTGATGTTCTGAAAGAGCTGCAAAATCTGGACCCCTACAAATCAGCCCGGCTAGACAATCTGGACCCTTTCTTTCTAAAATTATCTGCCGAAATTGTTGCAACCCCTATTACTAGCCTGTTCACCCTCTCTTTCGTGTCGTCTGAGATTCCCAAAGATTGGAAAGCAGCTGCGGTCATCCCCCTCTTCAAAAGGGGGGGGGGAGACACTCTTGACCCAAACTGCTACAGACCTATATCTATCCTACCCTGCCTTTCTAAGGTCTTCGAAAGCCAAGTCAACAAACAGATTACCGACCATTTCGAATCCCACCATACCTTCTCCGCTATGCAATCTGGTTTCAGAGCTGGTCATTGATGCACCTCAGCCACGCTCAAGGTCCTAAACGATATCCTAACCGATAAGGTAAGAAACAATACTGTGCAGCCGTATTCATTGACCTGGCCAAGGCTTTCGACTCTGTCAATCACCACATCCTCATCGGCACTCGATAGCCTTGGTTTCTCAAATGATTGCCTCGCCTGGTTCACCAACTACTTCTCTGATAGAGTTCAGTGTGTCAAATCGGAGGGCCTGTTGTCCGGGCCTCTGGCAGTCTCTATGGGGGTGCCACAGGGTTCAATTCTTGGACTCTCTTCTCTGTATACATCAATGATGTCGCTCTTGCTGCTGGTGAGTCTCTGATCCACCTCTACGCAGACGACACTATTCTGTATACTTCTGGCCCTTCTTTGGACACTGTGTTAACAACCCTCCAGACGAGCTTCAATGCCATACAACTCTCCTTCCCTGGCCGTCAACTGCTCTTAAATACAAGTAAAACTAAATGCATGCTCTTCAACCGATCGCTGCCTGCACCTGCCCGCCCGTCCAACATCACTACTCTGGACGGTTCTGACTTAAAATATGTGGACAACTACAAATACCTAGGTGTCTGGTTAGACTGTAAACTCTCCTTCCAGACTCACATCAAACATCTCCAATCCAAAGTTAAATCTAAAATTGGCTTCGTATTTCGCAACAAAGCATCCTTCACTCATGCTGCCAAACATAGCCTTGTAAAACAGACCATCCTACCGATCCTCGACTTCGGCGATGTCATTTACAAAATAGCCTCCAATACCCTACTCAATAAATTGGATGCAGTCTATCACAGTGCCATCCGTTTTGGTCACCAAAGCCCCATATACTACCCACCACTGCGACCTGTACGCTCTCGTTGGCAGGCCCTCGCTTCATACTCGTCGCCAAACCCACTGGCTCCAGGTCATCTACAAGACCCTGCTAGGTAAAGTCCCCCCTTATCTCAGCTCGCTGGTCACCATAGCAGCACCCACCTGTAACACTCGCTACAGCAGGTATATCTCTCTGGTCACCCCCAAAACCAATTCTTCCTTTGGCCGCCTCTCCTTCCAGTTCTTTGCTACCAATGACTGGAATGAACTACAAAAATCTCTGAAACTGGAAACACTTATCTCCCTCACTAGCTTTAAGCACCAGCTGTCAGAGCAGCTCACAGATTACTGCACCTGTACATAGCCCATCTATAATTTAGCCCACACAACTACCTCTCCCCCTACTGTATTTATTTATTTTGCTCCTTTGCACCCCATTATTTCTATCTCTACTTTGCACATTCTTCCACTGCAAATCTACCATTCCAGTGTTTTACTTGCTATATTGTATTTACTTTACCACTATGGCCTTTTTTTTGCCTTTACCTCCCTTATCTCACCTCATTTGCTCACATTGTATATAGACTTACTTTTCTACTGTATTATTGACTGTATGTTTGTTTTACTCCATGTGTAACTCTGTGTTGTTGTATGTGTCAAACTGCTTTGTTTTATCTTGGCCAGGTCGCAATTGTAAATGAGAACTTGTTCTCAACTTACCTACCTGGTTAAATAAAGGTGAAATAAAAAATAAAAAAATCAAACTGGCCCAATAATGAGAGCATGGTCATACCTGCACCCTCTTCCTGCGCTGACAGAGTTGGGGTGTATCTGAACTCTTCACAAGGCACTCTATCCTTCTACCTAGTCTCCTCTGACACACTGACACACCTGCACACATTCCACTCCACCCCTCTATCCAGCATTTTCAGTCAATGACTATTCATCAGTGCCCCTGTGCTAGGTCTAGAATGAGGAGTAAAGGAGGGTGATGTTGAATGTTTACTAATAAACTGCTGTTCATCTGAGTCCATTACAGAGATGGAGTCTAGACCATATCCTGTTCAAGGGGATCAGTTGACCTAGAAGATACGGAAAATAATGCGCATTTCCATGTAATGGTTGAACATTTCAGCGTTCTGAATGACCTCCATTCTCAACATGCTTGTGTCTCTGAGGTCAAGTTTTTAATCCCAAACCACCACCCCTCTAACCCCAGCAGGTATTGGGATAGAGAGATATTAGTCGATATACGAAGTCAGCCATGCTTGACTTGCGTCGCACCATCTGTCTCCCTCCAACTTTTAATGAGACACCAGGAAGAGAAACGAGACTTCAGCATAGGGAAGAGGCTGGATTAATTCAAACAGACATCTTATTAGACTACAGCTCTTCTCCAAGGTAATGTTCTGCTGTGTATTTTTGCCACATAGTGGATAGATAAAAGGGGCATGGTGTGAGGTGCTGGAGTAGCTCTGCTTAACCTTCTATATTTCCCACTGCAACGCCGGTGTGATTTGTACTTCTAACCCCTTTTAAACATTGTGTGTTTGAGCTACATACTTCTGGGTTGTACCATTGGATTCATCCATTTCTTCTGCACCAGCTTTGTCAGTGTGATTAACGGGGGCCGGGCTAGAGCGGTGTTTGTGAGACAAAGGCGGATCCCGATGCCCCCCCCTGTCTTTTTTTACAAAAAATGTCCGTAGTTATCTAAAAGCTATCTATGAAAAGCTGACTCTCACGAACATGTCTTTGACGCTCAAGTGTCGTTAGAAGGGGTTCAACTACATAGTAGATCATAGGAAATCCAAGGACATATGTCTATAATAGTGTAATAGGATCATAGTTCCTGTAATAAAACTCCAGTGGTCCTTGACTAGTTGGATATTAATTTACCACTGAGCAATTTCTGTACGTACAACAGTCATCATTTTTAAAACAGGTTTTTGCTTTCTCTGACATTAGTAACAAAAAAACAAATGAATGCAACTGTATGTCAAATTGTTTTGTTCTACTTTGTTTTCGTGACAATAGAATGGTAAACCATTGAGGCCAAATATAAAGGGCTGGACATTCACATAAATGAAAGTCAGATAAATTAAAAGCAATTTTTTGTTGGGGTCTCAGGTTAATAACCCTTTCGATGCTCTTACAATTATGGAGATAGCTGCTCATAAAAAAAAACACCAATCTACACAGAGGATTTACCAGTCTCAGCTTTAATGTGCTCCGTCTTACGCAGCTTCTAAGCTTTTTAAGAAGCACATATTCTTAGATCACATTCTTTCCCTTATTATCCTTGCCTACTCTGGGATTATTACAGGGCAGAGTAAAAACCAATTGATAGATTGTGACAGGAGGCCAATTTAGCATGTCTAATGATAAGGAATGGGTGATATTTTCAAAGGATTTTCCTGAGGCTGTTTCACATGAGCCCTATGCATTCAATCACTGCTGGATAACAAACTCATAGATATAACTCCTCTGTTATATATAAAATAGGCTAGGTCTGTTCCATGTTAAGTCAGATACTATCAAATTCAAGCACAACATGTTAAGGATAACTTCACAACTTTTCTTTCAGACTCAAATGTACAATCTCTTGTACCTCACTGAAGGACACATCCATAGCACCAGTCTCTCAATGTAAATATCTGCATAGCACCACAGAGACAATGACCAAGGAGAGAGCACACAAATGGGTTTCCTAAAACCACTCCTCATGCAAAGCAAGTCAGACCTTGTGCAACAGGGACATACAGTACACTTAGGGGACAGTAGGGACTCTGTGCTGTTCAGTGTTCCTAGAGGATGCTAGGTGACTCCTGCTCCATCTGCATATGTGTAAAGGTATACAATGCCAGCAAATAGAGTAGAGCAAGGGTATTCAACTCTTACCCTACAAGGTCCAGAGCCTGCTGGTTTTCTGTTTTACCCGAATTAGTTGCACCCACCTGGTGTCCCAGGCCAAAAGCAGTCCCTGAGTAGAGGGGAACAGTGTGGAAAAAAGCAGTGGAACTGGCTTCGAGGTATAGAATAGTTTGAGGGGACTGGAACAGCAAACAAGTCTTTCAGTTTTCTTTATTAACTGAAAAGGCTCATTGTCAAACATTATAAGGCACATATTTTCCTCATCTGCACAGATGTCATACTGAGCAACTCAAAAGTACAAGTTGTCAGTAGCTTAAAAAGGTACGAAGTGTGTAGCGCTGGGATTGTACATGGAATACAGTGTCATTATGTTCTCCTGTGACATATTCACAATCTGTCCAGTACAAACACCACATTCAATCAGGACAAAATCCTGAGTTGCATTCAACTATTCGAACAGACAAGACCAATTGCTGGCATGTTAAAATACGTTTCTTTTTCTTCAAATCACACATTTGTGGATGTATACATTCTACAGACATAGCTTGGACTGCTGGCCTTTGTCATATGACTTTAATCTTAAAACACATTGCTCAACAATGCCAGTAGATTAATTAAGTCACACTTCCTCAACCTTTCGCCTGATTAAAACATCCCCAGGTCAAACTTTGCAAGCTATGCCCTAAATGTCCTTTTGTAAACAGGAAATTGAAACTCTTTAAGACAGCACCAGAGCCAAAATGAATCCTACCGTCGTTACAGAGCAATTGATAGACATGTAATGCAGTGTTTCCCAAACCTGGTCCTCCAGTACCCCCAACAGTACACTTTTGTTGTTGCCCTGGTCAAACCCACCTCATTCAGCTCATTGAGGCTTGATGATCAGTTGCATCAGGTGTGTTTGTCCAAGGTTACAATAAAAATGTGTACTGTTGGGGGTACTCGAAGACCAGGGTTGGCGAACACTGATGTAATGGATATAAGTTCCGCCCTTGAGACAACATGGCTGCCTTAGTTGCCACACATCTTCAGCCATCAAAAGGCACCTATGAAGCCACTACCGTAATACTTCATTAAATCTGAATGTTTTGCAGCTCAATTATCTCGTGGCCAAACAGCATTTGGGAGGAAGCATCAATTAAGACAAATGGCAGGTCCCTGAGGACCACAGACAGATTGATATGAGAGAAAGAGGGACGAGAGCGAAAAGGTGGAATGGGGTGAGGATGGGATGAGTGACCAGAAAATGTCTATATGCATGCTAAGCTGGCAGTCAGGGGGAGGGGTGGTTGGGGTCATCCTTTGGGTGCAGCAAGTCTCTGGGTAAATTGGGACCCAGTCCATAGTGGCAGGGCAGGGGCATGCATCCCCATTGGGGCCCAGCCATCTTAGAGCCGGTCCCTACCCTTCCCCTTGGCCCAGATCTATTAGATATTGCTCCTATGGTGGAATTACTACTACACTGCTAAGGGCTCTCCAACACTGTTCCTGGAGAGCTACCATCCTGTAGGTTTAAGTTCTCCAGGAACAGGTGGAGTGAAGACCTACAGGACAGTAGCTCTCCAGGAACAGCGTTCGAGAACCCTGACACTGCTTATACCTATTAAGAACCTACAGACATACTAATATTGAGTTGTTAGGGCCAAGGTGAGGGGTTAGGGCCAAGGTGAGGGGTGTGGAACTGGTCACTACTCTATGGCTCTGGGCATGGTGGCCACGTAGACAAAGACTACGATGAGCAGCACCACCACAGCCAGCGTGGGTAGAACCACTGTGGCCACCTGCGACCGGGCCTCCTGCATGGCCGCCTTACGCTCCTTCTTGTCCCTGGACGTCTCCTTCTTGGGTTTCCCCTTCAGCTGCCTCATGGTGGTTCCCTCCCTGGGTGGACACACTGCAGCACTCAGCTAGGCTCTGCCAAATCTATCAGACAAATCCTGCAGGTGCAGTGACTGCCTCCACAGTTCTGGAGGTGCAGTCGGTGGCAGTCCACTTGCTTGCCAACACCACTGGCACACACCTGTGAGCAGGAGGAGAACATGCATTAATGAACATGTTGTTTTCTATCAGACAGTCTGTCAATCACACTATGAACTAATAATGGGGTTGGTTACTATACTTAACTAAATCAGGCTAGGACTATGTATTAAGATTAATTTATTGCCATCTTGGGTTAAGTCTGACTTGGACTTAAGTGAGACAAGAGAAGTACATATCTATATTACACAGTTGGCCAAATCCACAAAAGTGGTCAAAATGACCACTCCTAAAAATGCTACTAATTGACCGTTATACAGTTCATCCTTCTGTGCCCCGCCCAGCACGTCGGTCACACCGACAGTCATTGCACAAAATAGTACGCAGCATCATCTGGATATGTGTGCAACAAAAAGTTCAACATTCACCTTCTGCTACCATTTCTGTCAAGCCATCTGTACATACAGTTTGATGCATATGTTCGATAAATCGAACATATGCGCCACACTGAAGCCACTGCAACTGCCTCCGCAATGCAATGCTGCAAGTCAAACGCAACATTTCATTGGAAATTAATGTAATTCTGGCATACCAAAATGCAATGTGATCGAAGCGTAATGGCAACGCTTTCACGCAAGATCTCAGAAGAGAAATGACACCCGTCGCTATGGCAACCACACACAGGGCAGCAGAACTGCTGCACATTGTTGTTGTTACTTAACGTACAAAAAAGAAAAGGGTCACTTCAGACATCTTGGATGCTGCAGTCCAAGCTACATAAAGTGATGCAGTGTAAATTTCCTCATTGTATAGGCAAGGCCTTCATGTCATATTCTCCTTTAGCTAATATACTGTGGATTCTGGGAAACTGGTGAAGGCCAAGGCCCATTCTCAATATTCTGCAGTGTTGTAGTGCCTGAAACATTCTAGGAGGTTGCTGCAGACAACCTCCATCGGACTCCTTTGGGATGAATTGGAACGCAGACTGCGAGCCAGGCCTAATCATCCAACATCAGTGCCCGACCTCACTAATGCTCCTGTGGCTGAATGGAAGCAAGTCGCCGGAACAATGTCCCAACATCTAGTGAACCGCATTTCCCAAAAGAGAGGAGTAGTAAGAGGGGTAGCAAGAGGGGGGCAACTCCATATGAATGCCCATGATTTTGGAGTGAGATGTTCGACGAGCAGGTGTCCACATACTTTTGGTCATGTAGTGTATGTGTAACAGGTAGATACCAAACCACCTGGTGTTCAGCAAGATATAAAGCTTAATTTACAGCGGTTGTCCACACGGGTAGATAATATGTGCACAGCATGTTGTTAATATGAAGCCACTTAGTTACCACTTATGTTCATGTAGACCGTAAGTATTTAGCTAGTTCGCCTTGTCTTTGGTTCTCGACGAGAAAGGTCCACAAGTAGTCGACAGGAATGCCACCATAAAAAAGTGTAATGTCACGTAATTAGTTGATAGTTTTCCCCCTTACCTTCCTCGTAGTTCAACAACTCCTCTACATGTGACCGACTAATATAGGCGATAATGTAATAATTCATCGTCAGCGTATATTTCACAAATCATTAGCCTGATAGCAACTAACTACGTTAAGAACTTCAACGCCGAAAACATGGTTTCGATTTTCGTGTAGCCTAACGGTAGCTAACTAGCTTATCCCCTAATGTTAGCTAGCTGGAATCCTGTAGCCAGCCATAACGTTATTGACGTTGGCTCATACTTGCTCCACCTCTCCCAGTCGAAAATATAACGAGATTGCTAGCCAAGTAGCGTTACTTCAAGATACTTTTACTTACCTACTCAATTAACAATATCCACGTGTCAATGTTTTGTTTTCACAAAAGAAAGGAAAATAACATCCACCTTGAATTTGTAACGTTATGCACTTCGGTTTTGCCCGTGTGATCTCGTCCAGTTTCACCAGGCTTCTGTTGCTCTGCTACTCACTCCGCAGACTGCCCCTTGTACCTATGTCTATTGCCGCGTTCTTTACTGGTCGGGACTGGGAAACTCGGACATTTCCGACTTGCTATAACTGCTTAAACGCGACACGTGTATACAGCAACTACAACCAGTTAGCAAGTCTGAAGTTTCCTAGTTCTGACTAGCAAGTGAACGCGGCATGTGCTCTGAACTCGGGCGATTACGTGGCAAACTGCAATAGAGCTCAGACAGAGGATGAGGCTAAATAGACTCACCAGTGCGCCCTATAGGGCAGGAGCGACATAGAAACTGTAGTACATATATGTTTTCCTGTTTCGCACCTCTAGATGGGGTTAAATGTCCAGTGTTACTAAGCAAAAGTTAGATTAATAAAATGGCGCGAACACTTCGCGTTCTTAGGAAACTATGCAGTATTTTTTTTTAATGTATTGCAACGACCCTGGGTTTATAATCACGGAAATCGACCCTGCAGCACAAGCATGCTTTTCCGGCACAGTCGATAGCGCGCCGGACTTCGGGCTAGAAGGTCGAGGATTCGAGACCTGCTCCCTGCCTGTTTCATTACAGTATTATTTCTTACATTGTTACCCCATGAATTCTTAAGTCTTATTACATACAGCCGGGAAGAACTACTGGATATAAGAGCAACGTCAATTTACCAACATTGCGACCAGGAATATGACTTTCCCCAAGCAGATCCTCTCTTCGGACCACCACCCAGGACAATGGATCTAATCCCAGCAGCTGACCGAAAACAACAGTGACGCAGAAGAGGCAGACTGAGCGGTCTTCTGGTCAGGCTTCGAAAACGGGCACATCGCTCTACACTCCCAAGTATACTACTCGCCAATGTCCAGTCTCTTGACATCTGAGATTGTAACATTGTTTGTTTCACGGAAACATGGCTCTCTCGGGATATGTTGTCAGAATCGGTTCAGCCACCGGGCTTCTCCATGCATCGCGCCGACAGAGATAAACACCTCTCTGGGAAGAGGAAGAGGAAGGGGTGTATGCTTTATGATTAACAACTCTTGGTGTAATCATAACAACATACAGGAACTCAAGTCCTTCTGCTCACCCGACCTAGAATTCCTTACAATCAAATGTCGGCCATTCTACCTACCAAGAGAATTCTCCTCAGTTATTAGTCACAGCTGTGTACACCCCCACCCTCCCCTCCCTCAAGCGATCACCAAGACGGCCCTCAAGGAACTTCACTGACTCTATGTAAACTGGAAACGATATATCCGGAGGCTGCATTTATTGTAGCTGGGGAATTTAACAAAGCAAATTTGAGAACAATGCTACCTACATTTTATCAGCTAATTGATTGTATGTGTAGAAAAGGCCCATGGAGTTGGTGGAATAATCCTTTAATTCATGGCCACTTGCTCAGCTGGGCCAGAGCGCTTTAATTAGGTCAGGTGGCAATGACCGACAGATCTCATCCCCATAAAAGGAGGAAAACGCCATCGCCTGATCTCGCTGCTTAACTCCGTCTGCTCCAGAAGTTCTGTGCGTCCATGAATCCACGTAAGTCCACCGACTCTGTTACCTTTCATCTGAACTATCTGTTGCGATCGGGAGTGTGGGCCATCAGTTATTGTTTATAGTTATTACCGCGCAGCTTGGAGGGCATGCTTCAAACATATTGTGTAATGTGAATTGTCAAGGATCACGGCCCTACGGATCCTCATAGGCCAATTATGCAATCGATATGGTTAACATGTAATGAAATTAATTACATGTACACATGAAGACAATTGAAAGGGTGAAATGAGAAACGTCATTGTTTGCTAACTGATCGACTTTGATATCAAACTAATTGGGATTATAGATTGAATCACCATTCACGGTTTGTATTCTTTCATGATTTATGATAAATAGTTACGAGCCTAAATGACTCACGGATGATTACTATTGACTTCTTAATGAACTGGATTGTTGAATTCCATAATTATGTTAATCATGAATGCTTGTTATGATTTGATCTTTGTGATTATGAATTTGATTGGATACATGGTTTTGTTTCCTTTGTTATGCAGCACAGGCTTCTCAGTAAATATACCACTTTATGGTTAAAGGAATTCCTGCCTCAGTCTCATCCATTCCTCTGTCACCTGACACGTGACCACTTGTTCACCTTCACTGTCAGTCATCCTACCTGTCCAGCTACCCACACAGATTCCACTAATCTTTCAGTATGACACGTAGGGCTAATACTCTCGACCCCTACTACTCTAACTTCCGCAATGCATACAAAGCCCTCCCTTTGGAAAATCCGACCACGACGCCATCTTGCTCGTCCCGGCTTATAGGCAGAAACTCAAACAGGATGTACCAGTGACGAGAACCATTTGACGCTGGCCTGACCAATCGGAAGCCACTCTCCAAGATTGTTTTGATCACGCGGACTGGAATATGTTCCGATCAGCCTCAGAGGACAATATTGACCTATACACTGACTTGGTGAGTGCGTTTTATAAATAAGTGTATTGGAGACGTTGTACCCACTGTGACCATTAAAACCTACCCTAACCAGAAACCGTGGATGGATGGTGGCATTCACGTAAAACTGAAACTGAGATCCACTGCAAAAGAGAGGTCTGGAGATATGGCTGAATATAAACAGTGTAGTTATTCGCTCTGCAAGGTAATCAAACAAGCAAAATGCCGGTACAGGGACAAGGTGGAGTTGTAATTCAACGGCTCAGACATGAGACGTATGTGGCAGGGTCTACAGGTAATCACAGACTACGAAAACAAACACAGCCACGTCACGGACACCGACGTCACGCTTCCAGACAAACTAAACACCTTCTTTGTCCGCTTTGAGGATAATACAGTGCCACCGTCGCGGAACGCTAACAAAGACTGCGGCCCCCCCTCTCCTTCTCAGTGGCTGACATGAGTAAAACATTTAAACATGTTAGCCCACGCAAAGCTGCAAGCCCAGATGGCATCCTTAGTCGCTTCCTCAGAGCATGCGCAGACCAGCTGGCTGGTGTGTTTACAGACATATTTAATCACTCCCTATCCCAGTCTGTTGCCTCCACATGCTTCAAGATGGCTACCATTGTTCCTGTACCCGAGAAGGCAAAGATAACTGAGCTAAATGACTACCGCCCCAAGCACTCACTTCTGTCATCATGAAGTGCTTTGAGAGGCTAATCAAGGATCATATCACCACCACTTTACCGGCCACCCTAGATCCACTTCAGTTTGTATACCGCCCCAACCGGTCCACAGATGACGCAATCGCCATCACACTGCACACTGCCCTATCCCATCTGGACAAAAATTATACCTATGTAAGAATGCTGTTCATTGACTACAGCTCAGCATTCAACACCATAGTACCCTCCAAGCTCATCATCAAGCTGGAGGTCCTGGGTCTCAACCCCTCCCTGTGCAACTGGGTCCTGGGCTTTCTGAAGGGCTGCCCCCAGGTGGTGAAGGTAGGAAACAACCTCTCCACTTCGCTGACCCTCAACACTGGGGCCCCACAAGGGTGTGTGCTTAGCCCTCTCCTGTACTCCCTGTTCACCCATGACTGCGTGGCCCCGCATGCCTCCAACTCAATCATCAAGTTTGCAGACTACACAACAGTAGCAGGCCTGATAACCAACAATGATGAGACAGCCTACAGGGAGGTGATGGCCCTGGTGGAGTGGTGCCAAGAAAATAACCTCAACGTCAACAAAACCAAGGAGCTGATCGTGGACTTCAGGCAAAAGCAGAGGGAGCATGCCCCGATCGACAGGACCGCAGAGGAGAAGGTGAAAAGCTTTGAGTTCCTCAGTATATACATCACTGACAATCTGAAATGGTGCACACAGTGTGGTGAAGAAAACGCAACAACGCCTCTTCAACTTCAGGAGGCTGAAGAAATTCAGCTTGGCCCTCAAGACCCCCACAAACCTTTACAGATGCACAACAGAGCATCCTGTCGGGCTGTATCACCGCCTGGTATGGCATCTGCATCGCCCGCAACCGCAGGGCTCTCCAGAGGGTAGTGCGGTCTGCCCAACGCACACTGCCTGCCTTTCAGGACACCTACGGCACCAGATGTCACAGGAAGGCCAAAAAGATCATCAAGGACATCAACCACCCGAATCACGGCCTGTTCACCCCGTTATCATCCAGAAGGCGAGGTCAGTACAGGTGCATCAAAGCTGGGACAGAGACTGAAAAACATCTATCTTAACCCTGCACCTTAGAGGCTGCTGCACTGTATACATGGACATGGAATCACTGGTCACTTTAATAATGGAACACTATTCACTTTATTCATGTTTACATACGGCTTCACTCATTTCATATGAAATATATTGTATTCTATTCATTCTACTGTATTTTAGTCAATGCCACTCCGACATTGCACATCCTAATATTTATATATTTCTTAATTCCATTACTTTACTTTTAGACGTGTGTATTGTGAATTGTTAGATATTACTGCACTGTTGGAACTAGGAACACAAGCATTTCGCTACACCCACAGTAACATCTGCTAAATATGTATAAATATACAATAAAATGTGATTTGAGAGACATGCAGCGAGGGAATGGCTGGAGCGACACATTCACTGTAGTACAGAGATGTTCTCCTGTCTTGTGCCTGTAGATGGGGTAAAAGGTCCAGCGTTACTAAGCAACAAGTAGGAATGGTTGGTGAGCTTCTCAGGATACGGTAAAGGAACTGGGTAGTAAACATAGTATATGTCTGTGAATAATTCTGCCTTCAAGTATCATAACACACTGACCTATATTCAACGTGGTCTTCTAGCCTCCCTACTCTTCTTCATCAGGAGTTACCGAACACTACTGGAGAGCTACTGGAGGTGCAGGTTTCTGTTCCAGCCCAGATTAAACCCCTTAGAGCAGGGCGGAAACAAAAGCCTGCACACCCAGTGGCTCTCCAGGAGGGGTTGGCCACTCCTGATCTAGGTTCCATGAAGAAGGAACAGAGGTTGGTGTCATTAATAAAATAGATAAAATTACCAATAAAGATATAGAATATCATTGAGTTCCATGCAGAAGGAACAGAGTGGAGTCATTAATAAAATAGATGAAATGACCAATCAACATGTAGAATATCATTGATTTTATCATATGATTTAAGTACAGTGGTAAAATATGAGGAAATACATGAATATAGACAGTGTTACATGATCACACAGTAAAGGCACTAGGAAAGGCACTCATCTTGCTTTCCATTTTACCAAGCATTTTGGTTAGTGATGACAAGTACTGTTAACACATTGTTTCCAGTAGGCTTTATGGAATTGATAACCAAAGCAAAGTCTAACAAGTATAGCTGTATATGTAATACATAGATTCATGTTGATATGTTAATAACAACCAATACATTGAGATACATAAGTGCCCCTACATTAAATGACAGTAGGCTAATATAGGTAAGAGGTTGATAATTAGGCTTGTTCAGACCAGTACAGTAGCTAGTTCCACCATGTTGCTTTGAGGAGGGGACCAGGAGCAGGTGGGTTTGCATGTATATCTTACCCCAGGTAGAGTAGCAGGAATGTGGGGGACAGCCAGGGTGAACGTCTCAGAATCCCAGGGTTTCTTTCTGCACCTGGCAACCCAGAAGGGTGTTCCCAGCCTGGACACACTCGGACACACTGGCTGCTGAAACACACATTACCAGGACAGGGATCATTTTATTTTATTTATTTTATTTTACCGTTATTTTACCAGGTAAGTTGACTGAGAACACGTTCTCATTTGCAGCAACGACCTGGGGAATAGTTACAGGGGAGAGGAGGGGGATGAATGAGCCAATTGTAAACTGGGGATTATTAGGTGACCGTGATGGTTGAGGGCCAGATTGGGAATTTAGCCAGGACACCGGGGTTAACACCCCTACTCTTACGATAAGTGCCATGGGATCTTTAATGACCTCAGAGAGTCAGGACACCCGTTTAACGTCCCATCCGAAAGACGGCACCCTACACAGAGCAGTGTCCCCAATCACTGCCCTGGGGCATTGGGATCTTTGTTTAGACCAGAGGAAAGAGTGCCTCCTACTGGCCCTCCAACACCACTTCCAGCAGCACCTGGTCTCCCATCCAGGGACTGACCAGGACCAACCCTGCTTAGCTTCAGAAGCAAGCCAGCAGTGGTAAGCAGGGTGGTATGCTGCTGGCACAATTATCATTATACTGTGGCATTATGGGGACAAGGGTGGACAAAATGCATCTTCAAACACTTGTTAGAAGACAAAATACCACAAACATTGTATTGTGAATGATTATACTCAAAATACAAATATTTGTAATTTAAGTAATACAGTGGATCCCAACCAGGAAATTGCTTTCACCTAAACAATTTATTTCCAATCAGGTGAGACGAAGGCCAAGAGTTTAGATGCCAGGTCTATGAGAGTGAGCTATAGCTACCTTTCTGAGCCTGGATCCATGATACTGCCTTCATGGCCAGAAACTGCCACTCCTCCTGAGCCTCCATCTTGAACCCATAGAGCCATACCAGGGCTAGAACCGTGGCCCACACCTCCTGGTCCACCTGAGTGAGTGAGAGAGAGAGAGACCGCGAGAGAGACAGAACCACACACAAAGACAGATGGAGTGAGAGAGTAAAGGAAAGAGAAAGAGAGATGATGAGAAAGCGAGGAAGGAGGCAGAAGATAAGGATACTGAATCATGGGAATCATGGTGAGATTCAGTTCAATGGTCATCATGCCTTTGTCCAGAGCTGATGGCCTTTCTACAGAGCATACATGCAGATACTCTGTGTGAGTGCAGAGTCTTGCAGCACGCTCATATTGCTGAGTCTCAGTTTATTTCTGTGGACCTACCGGTGCAGGCTTTGGCTTGGCCACCTCCTCCTCAGTCTTCCCCAGCACCTCAGCCAACGCTGCCTCCAGGACCCAGGAACCAGAGGCCTTCTGGAGGGAGATCAGCTGGAGGAGAGGGTCCATTGCAGGATCAGAGGCTGGGGCTGGACAGTCAGAGTCTGATGGGTCAACAAATGGTCAGAATGGTTACAACTGATCGAAACGGTTACATACCTAATACCTTAACTGTTCTATTATAGCACCAGTGGCTAACTGGGTCACCCTAACCCTATGTCACGCCCTGACCGTAGAGAGCTTTTTATGTCTCTATTTTGGTTTGGTCAAGGTGTGGTTCTCAATCAGAGGCAGCTGTCTATCGTTGTCTCTGATTGAGAACCATACTTAGGTAGCTTTTTCCCACATGGTTTTTGTGGGTAGTTGATCTTCTGTTTAGTGTTTTGCACCTGACAGGACTGTTTCAGTTTCGGTTATTCACTTTGTTGTTTTTGTTTAGTGTTCAGTTTAAATAAAAAGTAATGAACACTTACCACGCTGCACTTTCGTCCCATTCCTCTTCCTCGGACGACGAAAACCCATATACCCTAAAAACAGTGCTAAAGTCCTTATACTGGGCTTAAGTAATACAATCACAATAAATAGATACGCTTTGGGGAGTATCAAACTGTGTTACAATTCCCATGTGAATAACAGGTACTTGAAATGAGGTTAACACAGACATGAACCTTTAAAATTACCTCTGTAGTTTATGTCAGAGTCTGATACATCATCACCAGAGTCTGATGGGACAACAAATGGTCAGAATGGTTACAAATGACCGAAACGGTCACATACCTAGTACCTTAACTGTTCCGTTATAGCACCAGTGGTTAACTGGGTCACCCTAACCCTAACTGTAAAAACAGTGGTAAAGTCCTTGTGCTGTAAAGTACCACAGACCTTTTCCCAGTAAAGCTCCCTTTAGACCCCTGTACATCCTCTGGTGCATAGCCATACTACCCTGCATCCTCCCTGGCATAGCCGAGCTACGCAGCAAGGACATGGTCCTGGATCTCTGACACAACACTGAGAAAGAAGGAAAAAAACAACACACAGGTCACTGGGTACAAACGTATAGGAACACACACAGAACACATTTATGAATTAGCTCGCACCTATAACACATTCCACACTATACATCAAATCTGAATTAAATCATTTATTTGCACAGCCTCTGTCACACACACACACTCACTCACTCACTTGGCGTGGGGACTTGTCTGCGTAGCATCGGTCCTTGCACAGCCTCTCCATCTACTTTGTGGACAGCGATGAAGGCAGTAAAGGCACTGCTCACTCCTGATTGAACACTGAGCTCTACCACCTTCTCTTTCACTCCCTTCTCCCCATCCCCCTGTCTCTCTTCCATCTCCAGGAAGCGGATCAGGGTTCGAGCCCCCAGCCTGTGGACGGTCAGTCTGGAGAGGAGGGATAGAGAGATTAAGATGGTGGAGTGGGGGGATAGAGAGGTATAGATGGTGGGGTGAGGGAGAGGAGAGATAAAGATTAAGATGTTGGAGTGGGGGAGAGGAGGGATAGAGAGATTAAGATGTTGGAGTGGGGGAGAGGAGGGATAGAGAGATTAAGATGTTGGGGTGAGGGAGAGGAGGGATAGAGAGGTATAGATGGTGGGGTGAGGGAGAGGAGGGATAGAGAGATTAAGATGTTGGAGTGGGGGAGAGGAGGGGTAGAGATTAAGATGGTGGGGTGAGGGAGAGGAGGGATAGAGAGGTATAGATGGTGGGGTGAGGGAGAGGAGGGATAGAGAGGTATAGATGGTGGGGTGAGGGAGAGGAGGGATAGAGAGGTATAGATGGTGGGGTGAGGGAGAGGAGGGATGGAGAGATTAAGATGTTGGAGTGGGGGAGAGGAGGGATAGAGAGATTAAGATGTTGGAGTGGGGGAGAGCAGGGATAGAGAGGTATAGTTGGTGGGGTGAAGGAGAGGAGGGATAGAGAGATTAAGATGGAGTGGGGGAGAGGAGGGATAGAGAGGTATAGATGGTGGGGTGAAGGAGAGGAGGGATAGAGAGATTAAGATGGAGTGGGGGAGAGGAGGGATAGAGAGATTAAGATGGAGTGGGGAAGAGGAGGGATAGAGAGGTATAGATGGTGGGGTGAGGGAGAGGAGGGATAGAGAGATTAAGATGGAGTGGGGGAGAGGAGGGATAGAGAGATTAAGATGGAGTGGGGGAGAGGAGGGATGGAGAGGTATAGATGGTGGGGTGAAGGAGATGAGGGATAGAGAGATTAAGATGTTGGAGTGGGGGAGAGGAGGGATAGAGAGATTAAGATGTTGGAGTGGGGGAGAGGGGGAGAGGAGGGATAGAGAGATAAAGATGTTGGAGTGGGGGAGAGGAGGGATAGAGAGCTTAAGAGAGGAGGGTTGATGATGGGATGGGGGTATCAAATCATACTACATAGCTGAAATGCATTAGTAGTGCTGGCACTGTTTCTGTTAATGGAGGGTCATGGCAGTCTTGTCTGTAAGTGGTGGCACATTCCCTTAATGTATCTGACCAAGGCCTGCACACTGTAAATAGTATAAACAGTGTTGTTTTTACCCAGTGTCCTCTGTAGGCTTGAGACTGAAGCTCAGCTGGTTCTCAACAGGCTGCTCAGCTAGGCTGTACTTCACTGTCACTGAGCCCTCTGTGTCCCCTGAGCTCTGAGATAAGGAGATAGAGAAAGACAGAGAGGCAGAACGATATAGAGAGAAAACAAGGAAATATGGGGTTGAGTGAAACACGTGGACCGTGACCAAACAAATAGTTATGACCTTTCCAGTGCCCTTTGAACATTGACATACTGTATGTTAAACAATATTAACACTCATAACAGGAGAAGGCAGAGCCCTCACCTTCCCAGTGAGCTGGGCATACAGCAGTGCCCTTTGACCCTGGAAGAGCACTCTGATTGGTGGAGACAGAGGGGTGACAGACACCCCCTTTGGGACATTCCACTTGACTGAGATGTCCACCACAGCCGGCGGCAGGGCAAACCGGAGGGAGGGAGGGAGGGAGGGAGGGAGGGAGGGAGGGAGGGGAAGAGGGAGAGAGAAGAAGCGGTAGAGAGAACAAGGCAGGTGATGAAATCATTTCTAACCAATACAGCCCTCTTTACGTATGCACACACACACTTTCCCACCCTCTTACCCTCTCACCCTCTCACTCTCTTACTTTGGGCTGCATCCTGTCCTGTCCTGTGATAAACTGTGCGTGCCCTCCGCCCTGCTTGGCCACCCCAGAGATGAGAGCAGAGCTGGCCCCCTCTCCAATCCCAAAGGAGAAGCACCTAGCAGGGGCACACCCAGGAAACAGTATTATTGTTGTTGTCAAATACCAAAATAAGGCTATCAAACAAATCACTGGTATCGTTTTCTTGTGCTTGTGGGCTGACTGAATTAAAACATAACTGTACAGGAAGAATCATCAATACAGAAGCTTTTGTATTCTCACAGGGGTGAAAAACCCCTAACCTACATAATCTCCCACACTGCTGCCCACAACCAGGTTGGATAGGTTTACATTAGATTAAGTTTAACAATGAATCTTTTGAGTCAAAAAGACCAGTGGTTAGAACGTTGTAAACAAAGATTCCACTGGCTTTACTTTCCAGACAGGTGCAATGGCCTCTGTAACAAAGTCTATTGAAACCAGTTAGGGACAGTTCCCAATGTTTGAAAATATTTTCACATGACCATCCCCTTTTATATTTTTCCACATGTACACATTTTCAGTATTAATGCAAAAAGAATGATTTCCACCACAAATACCAGTAGCGACCCTGTGTTTCTAAAGGTGGATATCATCTTTACTACTGCAGCATGTTTTGTGGCACAGTGGATGCCACGCAGGGCTACGGGCCAGAAAGGTGAGCTGCGCTCCCTCTCCCTGCCCGTCTCATTACACTACGATCAGACCCGGGTGCAGACAATGATCAGCAAGGGGAAATCTGATTATCACGCGCAGCTTGGAAGGGACATTACTTACAACCCTCCCCTGCGCCCAATAAAAACACCACTACCCTCCCCTGCGCCCAATAAAAACACCACTACCCTCCCCTGCGCCCAATAAAAACACCACTACCCTCCCCTGCGCCCAATAAAAACACCACTACCCTCCCCTGCGCCCAATAAAAACACCACTACCCTCCCCTGCGCCCAATAAAAACACCACTACCCTCCCGTGCGCCCAATAAAAACACCACTACCCTCCCCTGCGCCCAATAAAAACACCACTACCCTCCCCTGCGCCCAATAAAAACACCACTACCCTCCCGTGCGCCCAATAAAAACACCACTACCCTCCCGTGCGCCCAATAAAAACACCACTACCCTCCCGTGCGCCCAATAAAAACACCACTACCCTCCCGTGCGCCCAATAAAAACACCACTACCCTCCCGTGCGCCCAATAAAAACACCACTACCCTCCCGTGCGCCCAATAAAAACACCACTACCCTCCCGTGCGCCCAATAAAAACACCACTACCCTCCCCTGCGCCCAATAAAAACACCACAACACTCCCCTATTGTGGACAACTCCCCAATAACAGTAATTTTAGAACTGTCCCTTACCTTTCAGGTGGGAGGTAACAGAGTTAGTTAAAGCAGGGCTCCCATAGCTAGGTAATGATAGGGGAAACAGTGCTTGTGGGCCCACCTGTGAGAGCCAGCATTTGCCTTCACCAGATCCAGGACTTCCTTGGTGTTCCCCACCTCACCATCAGTGAACAAGAAGAGCTGAGGACGACAAAGAGGATATGTTCATCATGTGTTAATGTTAAATAATGTACATGCAGCCTTGAAGTATACAGAGAATGTTTCTTCAGTAACCAAAAACACAAGTCTATTTGCTGTCCCAGTAAGAAATGCATGGTACTGTAAATACCACACACTCAAAAGATACTGTTTGGTTGGATGTAACTAAACATGCCATTGTAGTGGAGTGTAGCGGACATGAGTCAGTCATTGTCATGTGATGAGGTAGCCCCGCCTGCAAACTTCAAAAAAATAACCTGTGTGTGCGCTCACTCTTGGACTAAGACCTTGGTTGCCCCCGTGGGAGACACGTGTTACATTGGTGCATAACATGGGGCAAGTATGGGTAGCTGCAGCCCAATATGACAACCAGAGTATGGGCGAGTGGGTGTTTCGAGAGAGGGTGTATGGAAACCGAATCAGCTAATTGGGCAGATTTGCTTCCAATTGAGATAGTTTTGCGTGGTTGATTGGGCTACAAGTCGATAGTAAGCCTGCGATTAATGCTCCTGTGTTGTGCCTGCCGACTTGAAGTGATTCCTGTTGTGTATCACGATTGTGTGGCTGGCAGTAGCTACGTGGCCATTTTGTTTTGCTTACATTATTTTATTTCAAGTAAAAAAAGCAGCCTACACATTAAATAACTAATATTGATAACCATTTACACTTCCGGTCAAAAGATTTACAACACTTACTCATTCAAGGGTTTTTCTTTGTTTTTACTATTTTCTACATTGTAGAATAATAGTGAAGACATCAAAACTATGAAAAAAACACATGGAATCCTGTAGTGTTTTATATTTTAGATTCTTCAAAGTAGCCACCCTTTGCCTTATTGACAGCTTTGCACACTCTTGGCATTCTCTCAACCAGCTTCACCTGGAATGCTTTTCCAACAGTCTTGAAGGGGTTCCCACATATGCTGAGCACTTGTTGGCTGCTTTTCCTTCACTCTGCAGGCTGACTCATCCCAAACCATCTCAATTGGGTTGAGGTCGGGTGATTGTGGAGGCCAGGTCATCTGATTCAGCACTCCATCACTCTCCTTCTTGGTCAAATAGCCCTTACACAGCTTGGAGGTGTGTTCGGTCATTGTCCTGGTTAAGTGTGCCTTGAACTCTAAATAAAATCACTGACAGTGTCACCAGCAAAGCACCCCCACACCTCCTGCATGCTTCACGGTGGGAACCACACATGCAGAGATCATCCGTTCACCTACTCTGCATCTCACAAAGACACGGCAGTTGGAACCCAAAATCTCAAATTTGGACTCAGACTAAAGGACAGGTTTTGCTCGCATGAGGTGGAGTATCTAAATGATAAGCTGTAGACCACACTATCTACCTAGAGGGTTATCTGTATTTTTCGTAGCTGTCTACATACCACCACAGACCGATGCTGGCACTAAGACTGCACTCAATGAGCTGTATTCCGCCATAAGCAAAAAGGAAAACGCAAATCCAGAGGCGGCACTCCTAGTGGCCGAGGACTTTATTGCAGGGAAACTGTTAGGAATTTTGTTAATAAATAGTTAAAACAAATTCTAGCTTTAGATAAAACTATAACTAATTGAACTCTGCATGCCTGGGGAAAAGAGATTTGTGTTGTGGGTCATAAAATAAGCAGAAAGGGTCGTTAAACTATGGGTGAACTGACCCAACTTAGCCTGAGGTGTTTAGATAAACTTTTTAGGTATTCCATTATCTTGAGTTGTCTGCTAAAGTGGTAATCAATTATAGTGAGCCTTCAGGATAAATGATTATATGGTGTTTCATGTGAGTGCCCTGTGAGGTTAGAATGAACTTTTGAACCTGTTTTCTATTTGTCAGGACAATGAGACTCATTCTGTAATCTATGACGTCATATATTGTATATAAACCTGTGTTTATGATCAAATGGGAGCGTGCTCCGAGAATAAACACTATTATCTAATTTTAATATGACTGTATCCTGTCTATTTTATGGTAATAAGTATCTTACAAATTCTTATAAATAGACAGATTGAATAATTAATGAGTATATTGTAGGAATTATTTAATTCCACTAACAGAAACTTAAATCCATTTTACCAAATTTCTATCAGCATGTTAAATATGCAACCAGAGGGGGAGAAAAACTCTAGACCACTTTTCCTCCACACACAGAGAAGCGTAACAAAGCTCTCCCTCGCCCTCCATTTGGCAAATCTGACCATCATTCTATCCTCCTGATTCCTGCTTAAAAGCTCAAATTTAAGCAGGAAGCACCAGTGACTCAGTCAATAAAAAAGTGGTCAGATGAAGCAGATGCAAAGCTACAGGACTGTTTTGCTAGCACAGACTGGATTATGTTCCAGGATTCTTCCGATGGCATTGAGGAGTATACCACATCAGTCAATGGCTTCATCAATAAGTGCATCGATGATGCCTAGTCAAAAGGAACACCTATGTGAGAATGCTATTCATTGACTACAGCTCAGCGTTCAACACTCAAAGCTCATCAATAAGCTAAAGACCCTGGGACTAAACAACTCCCTCTGCAACTGGATCCTGGACTTCCTGACAGGCCGCCCACAGGTGGTAAGGGTAGGTAACAAGACATCCGCCACGCTGATCCTCAACACAGGGGTCCCTCAGGGGTGCGTACTCAGTCCCCTCCTGTACTCCCTGTTCACTCATGACTGCACGGCCAGGCACGACTCCAACACAACAGTGGTAGGCCTGATCACAGACAATGACGAAACAGCCTATAGGGAGATCAGAGACCTGTCCGTGTGGTGCCAGGACCACAACCTCTCCCTCAATGTGATCAAGACTAAGGAGATGATTTTGGACTACAGGAAAAGGAGGACCGAACACGCCCTCATTCTCATCGATGGGGCTGCAGTGGAGCAGGTTGAGAGCTTCAAGTTCCTTGGTGTCCACATCAACAAACTAACATGGTCCAAGCACACCAAGATAGTCGTGAAGAGGGCATGACAGAACCTATTCCCCAGGAGAC
This sequence comes from Salvelinus fontinalis, assembly GCF_029448725.1. NCBI lineage: Eukaryota > Metazoa > Chordata > Actinopteri > Salmoniformes > Salmonidae > Salvelinus > Salvelinus fontinalis. The sequence goes on along the minus strand of NC_074697.1, from coordinate 18,316,725 downwards.
TGAAAAGATTTGGCATGGGTTCTCAGATCCTCAAAAAGGTTCTACAGCTGCACCATCGAGAGCATCCTGACTGGTTGCATCACTGTCTGCAACCGCAAGGCACTACAGAGGGTAGTGCGTATGGCCCTGTACATCACTGGGGCCAAGCTTCCTGCCATCCAGGATCTCTATACCAGGCATTGACAAAGACTCCAACTACCCTAGTCATGGACTGTTCTCTCTGCTACTACATGGCAAGCGGTACCGGGGCGCCAAGTCTCGGTCCAAGAGGCTTCTAAACAGCTTCTAACCCCAAGCCTTAAGACACATGAACATCTAATCAAATGGCTACCCAGACTATTTGCATTGCCCCCCCCTCTTTTACACCGCTCCTACTCTCTTATTATCTATGCATAGTCACTTTAATAACTCTAGCTACATGTATATGTTACCTCAATTATCTCGACTAACCTGTATATAGTCTTGCTATTGTTATTTTACTGCTGCTCTTTAATTACTTGTTTGTTTTATTTCTTATTCGTATTTTTTTAACTGCATTGTTGGTTAGGGGCTTGTAATTAAGTATTTCACCAGATGTATTCTGCGCATGTGACTAATACAATTATTTGATTTCCACTGGTCTAATGTCCATTGCTCGTGTTTCTTGGCCCAAGAAAGTATTTCTTATTGGTGTCCATTAGTAGTGGTTTCTTTGCAGCAATTTGATCATGAAGGCCTGATTCGGAAAACAGTTGATGTTGAAATGTGTCTGTTACTTGAACTCTGTGAAGCATTTATTTGGGTTGCAATCTGAGGAGTAGTTAACTCTAATGAACTTATCCTCTGCAGCAGAGGTAACTCTGGGTCTTCCTTTCCTGTGGTGGTCCTCATGTATACCACCCCTGGGGGGGAGGGGGGCAGTGCATCAACTGACGAAGTGCTCGGAGCAGGTGCAATTCAACAACAAGCAAACGTATAACCCCAGCTTGTCATGCAGAATTCAAAGTTGGCCTGTACAACATGCAAAAAGGTAAGGAGCCTCGGTCTAGAAATGACGGAAGGGATTAAACTAGAAAAAGAGTGCGTGGCATGTACAGTAAATTAACATCCTATGTTGTGTCTGGTAAGCCCCACAGCGGAGACGTAAAAAAACAAGAGCCCTCAGAAAGAAGGTTTTTGAACATGCCTGAACCAAGGCGCATTTGGTGGCAGCAAGCCTTGTAGACAAGGCTAAAGAGGACACCTAGGTTAACACTCAAAATAAAAATAAAAAATAGACACTACAGCCAGAGTCTTCAGAACAGCCTTAGAAGGTTAAATATCACAGCCACATGCCCGCTCATGGCTTCGAGCAAGAAGTTGACTCTCAGGAGTTAAATGGACTTGACATGGGGAGAGTCATTGTGAGAGGTCTTGAAAACTCAAGGTAGGACATTTTTTTCCCTTCACCTTCACAGCATAGAACAAGAATATGTGCTTCATATTACCACAGGCAGGAGGCCTATATATTCTCATGTGTGTGTTCTGCAGTATTTTTATTTATTTAACTAGGCAAGTCAGTTAAGAACAAATTCTTATTTACAATGACGGCCTACACCGGCCAAACCCAGATGACGCTGGGCCAATTGTGCGCCGCCCTATGGGACTCCCAATCACGGCCGGTTGTAATACAGCCTGGATTCGAACCAGGGTGTCTGCAGTGCCTTAGACCGCTGCACCACTTTGGAAGCCTACATTGATTTATTTTATTGTGATATTTGTTCTGCTACATTGTCTTGAAAATGATGTAAAATGTGTGTCTGGTAAGCCCCACAGCGGAGTATGTGTGCATATGGGAGGTGTTCTGCAGTGTTGTCTAAAAATGTTGCTGTACATTGAGGTCTAGAAAATTAGGCTATAAGAAATTCGGACTTGCGTAAGCTCCGCAGCTATACTCAAGTATAGTATATACCTACCCTCAGTTTTATAACTGGAAATGTACAGTTATTTGTGTAAAACTAACATGGAAATAGGACTCAGACTCATCCTCTGGCTTCAAAACAGAAGTCCAAACTCTCATGGTATTGTAGCTCAATGTACAATATTTGTATGTTAAGAAACACAGCTCAATAAAAACCAAACACAGCTCAATAAAAACCACCCAACCTCTAGTAGAGTTTGACACACCCGTTCCTTTCCACACGCCCACTACTTTCCTTTAGACACACCCACTCGCCCATACTCTGGTCACCATATTGGGATGCAGCTACCTCACGTGGTACGGTCTCTTGTGGGGGAGGGGGTGAATGTAGCAGACATTAGGTCATGGTCACGTGATGATGTACCCCCACCTGCGAACTTCAAAACCCTCGGCCCAAGAGGGAATTTCTTCATGATCGAAGACATTGGTTGCTCTCGTGGGAGACCCGGGTTCATATGCCAGGTGTTACATATGGAAAGGTGGGAGGAGTTAAAGGTGTTTCCGGAGGAAACTGTATGACTCACATTGTGTGTAAGGCATTTAAAAGACCGAAGAGTGAGGTGATTGGAAAAAAAGATTTAAAAAAAATCTCCACAATGATACAGTAATTGACATATTTTAAAAAACTACATTGTGGACCACTCAGAGTTTAGATATTAGGAAACAAACTTAGTCAAACGTGGTACAATGGTTCCTTTGGCGTCAACTATAATACATTACATCAACTACATTATTGGTAACAGTTATTTAAACAATAAGGCCCGAGGTGGTGTGTAACGACGCACGCGGAGTGCGTGGACACAGTCCTTAGCCGTGGTATATTGGCCATATATCACAAAGGTGCCTTATTGCTATTACAAATACATGTTATCATACCCGTGATATACAGTCTGATACCACGGCTGTCAGCCAATCATTCAGGTCTCGAACCACCCAGTTTATAATATACTATACGTCATGTATGCATAAACCAAACTAAATACAGTCAATAAAAAGGACATGCAGGCATTTATAAAGAAATGTCTCCGTTGGAGGATAAGGTGGCAGGCTTTGGCAGAGGCATTTATACTGAACAAAAATATAACATGTAAAGTGTTGGTCCCATGGTTCATGAGCTGAAATAATAGATCCCAGGAATGTTCCATTTGCACAAAAAGCTTATTGGTCTCAAATTGTGGCCAAATTTCTTTACTTCCCCTGTTAGTGAGCATTTCTCCTTTGCCAAGATAATCCATCCACCTGACAGGTGTGGCATACCAAGAAGCTGATTAAACAGCATGATCATTACACAAGTGCTGGGGTCAACAAAAGGCCACATTAAAATGTGCAGTTTTGTCAAACACCACAATTCCATAGATGTCTTTGAGGGAGCGTGCAATTGGCGTGCTGACTGCAGGAATGTCCACCAGAGCTGTTGCCAGAGAATTGAATAGCTCTACCATAAACCACCTCCAATGTTGTTTTAGAGAATTTGGCAGTACGTCCAACCGGCCTCACAACCGCAGACCACGTGTAACCACGCCAGCCCAGGACCTCCACATCCGCCTTCTTCACCGTCAGGATCATCTGAGACCAGCCACCTGGACAGCTGATGAAACTGAGGGGTATTTCTGTCAGTAATAATGCCCTTTTGTGGGGAGAAACTCAATCTGATTGGCTGGGCTTGGATCCCCAGTGGGTGTGCTTGGCTCCAAAATGGGTGGGGTTATGGCTGCACCCCTACCCAGTCATGTGAAACCTAAGATTAGGGCCTTATCAATGTATTTCAATTGACTGATTTCCTTTTATGAACCGTCAGTGGTGGAAAAGGTACACAATTGTCATACATGAGTAAAAATATAGATACTTGAGTAACTTTCTATTAAAGTAAAAGTGAATGTCACCCTGTAAAATACTACTTGAGTAAAAGTATTCGGTTTTAAATATACTTAAAACTTCTTGGAAATAGGGGGCACCCTTTTCACTTTTGGATAAAAATGTGCCCAATTTAAACGGCCTCGTACTCTGTCCTAGATCATATGATATGCATATTATTATTACTATTGGATAGAAAAGACTGAAGTTTCTAAAACTGTTTGAATTATATCTGTGAGTAAAACAGAACTCATTTGGCAGGCAAACTTCCAAACAGGAAGTGAAAATTCTGAAATGGGTCTCTGAAAGGCATCGCCTATTCAATTGCCTTGTATTTATGGATCTGTATGCACTTCATACGCCTTCCACTAGATGTCAACAGGCAGTAGAACGTGGAATGAAGTGTCTAGCCTTATGTGGGACCGGATGAGAGTCTTTGGAGTGAGAGGTCAGCCATATTGGCAGTATTTGGCTACGCACTTGGGTGTGTCATATCTGCAATGCGTTAGGTAGACACGAAGAAATGCTCCGTCTGGGACGTTATTGGATATATATGAGAAAAACATCCTAAAGATGGATTCTCAACTGAGTTTGACCAGTTTATTCGACTTTCATTATCACTTTTTGAATTTTTCGTTCATGCGTCAAATCTTCATGGACACGTGAGCTACACATGCTAGCCAAAGTTGCTAATTCGACAGAAGAAATGGACATTCTAAAACAAAACAACGATTTATTGTGGAACTAGGATTCCTGGCACTGCATTCTGATGAAAGTTCATCAAAGGTAAGGGAATATTTATGATGTTATTTCGTATTTTTGTTGACTCTGTTGACTCCAACATGGCGGAGAATGGCTGAGCGCTGTCTCAGATTATTGCATGCTGTGCTTTTTACTAAAGTTATATTTTGAAATCTAACACAGCGGTTGCATTAAGAACCAGTGAATCTTTAATTATATGTACAACATGTATTTTTCAGCAAAGTTTATGATGAGTTTTTCTGTTAGATTACGTGACTCTCTAAAATTTCTCCGGACATTTTGGAGCCATTTGTGACCATGTTGCCAAACCACGATTTGTAGCTATAAATATGCACATTTTCGAACAAAACATAAATGTATTGTATAACATGATGTCATAAGACTGTCATCTGATGAAGTTGTTCAAAGGTTAGTGATTAATTTTATCTCTATTTGTGGGCTTTGTGAAAGCTATCTTTGGGGTGAAAAAATGGCGTGTGTTGGGCTATTGTGGTGAGCTAACATAAATATATGTTGTGTTTTCGCTGTAAAACATTTTAAAAATCGGACATGTTGGCTGGATTCAAAAGATGTTTATCTTTCATTTGCTGTATTGGACTTGTGATTTCATGAAATTATATTATATTCCCTGTGGCGCTAGGCTAGGCTATGCTAGTCAGCGTTTCTGATGAGAATGATCCCGGATCCGGGATGGGTAGTCCAGAAAGGTATGAAAAGTAAATGTAAATGCTAAAATATACTTAAGTATCAAAAGTAGAAGTCACTTATTATGCAAAGCACCAGTTTCTTGTTTTTAAAATGTATGGATATCCAGGGGCACACTCCAAAATTATTTACAAAAGATGCATGTGTGTTGATAAGTGCGTGAATTTCACAATTTTCCTGTCCTGCTAAGCATTCAACATGTAATGAGTACTTTGGGTTGTCAGGGAAAATGTATGGAGTAAAAATGACAATGTGTGTGTTAGGAATATAGTGAAGAAAAAGTAGTCAAAAATACAAATAGTAAAGTAAAGTTACCCCAAAAAACTACATAAGGACTTTACACCACTGAACTGTAAACCTTAGAAATTGTTATATGTTGCATTTATATTTGTGTTCAGTAGAAATTATTTTCACTGTAGCTGGACAGCTGATGAAAAAGGATCATCCCTAATGTCACTGTTTAACCAACAGTAAAGATCATCACTACTGTCAGTGTATAACCCACAGTAAAGATCATCCCTACCATCACTGTATAACCCACAGTAAAGATCATCCCTACTGTCACTGTATAACCCACAGTAAAGATCATCCCCACTGTCACTGTATAACCCACAGTAAAGATCATCCCTACTGTCACTGTATAACCAACAGTAAAGATCATCCCTACTGTCACTGTATAACCCACAGTAAAGATCATCCCCACTGTCACTGTATAACCCACAGTAAAGATCATCCCTACTGTCACTGTATAACCCACAGTAAAGATCATCCCCACTGTCACTGTATAACCCACAGTAAAGATCATCCCTACTGTCACTGTATAACCAACAGTAAAGATCATCACTACTGTCAGTGTATAACCAACAGTAAAGATCATCACTACTGTCAGTGTATAACCCACAGTAAAGATCATCCCTACCATCACTGTATAATCCACAGTAAAGATCATCCCTAATGTCCCTGTATAACCCACAGTAAAGATCATCCCTAATGTCACTGTATAAGCCACAGTAAAGATCATCCCTACTGTCACTGTATATAACCAACAGTAAAGATCATCCCTACTGTCAGTGTATAACCCACAGTAAAGATCATCCCTACTGTCAGTGTATAACACACAGTAAAGATCATCCCTACGGTCACTGTATAACCAACAATAAAGATCATCCCTACGGTCACTGTATAACCCACAGTAAAGATCATCCCTACTGTCAGTGTATAACCCACAGTAAAGATCATCCCTAATGTCACTGTATAACCCACAGTAAAGATCATCCCTAATGTCACTGTATAACCCACAGTAAAGATCATCCCAACTGTCAGTGTATAACCCACAGTAAAGATAATCCCTACTGTCACTCTATAACCCACAGTAAAGATAATCCCTACTGTCACTGTATAACCCACAGTAAAGATCATCCCTACTGTCACTGTATAACCCACAGTAAAGATCATCCCCACTGTCACTGTATAACCCACAGTAAAGATCATCCCCACTGTCACTGTATAACCCACAGTAAAGATCATCCCCACTGTCACTGTATAACCCACAGTAAAGATCATCCCCACTGTCACTGTATAACCCACAGTAAAGATCATCCCCACTGTCACTGTATAACCCACAGTAAAGATCATCCCTACTGTCACTGTATAACCCACAGTAAAGATCATCCCTACTGTCACTGTATAACCCACAGTAAAGATCATCCCTACGGTCACTGTATAACCCACAGTAAAGATCATCCCTACTGTCAGTGTAAAGATCATCCCTAATGTCACTGTATAACCCACAGTAAAGATCATCCCTATGGTCACTGTATAACCCACAGTAAAGATCATCCCTACGGTCACTGTATAACCAACAGTAAAGATCATCCCTACTGTCACTGTATAACCCACAGTAAAGATCATCACTATTGTCAGTGTATAACCCACAGTAAAGATCATCCCTACTGTCAGTGTATAACCCACAGTAAAGATCATCCCTACTGTCAGTGTATAACACATAGTAAAGATCATCCCTACTGTCAGTGTATAACCAACAGTAAAGATCATCCCTACGGTCACTGTATAACCCACAGTAAAGATCATCCCTACTGTCAGTGTATAACCCACAGTAAAGATCATCCCTACGGTCACTGTATAACCCACAGTAAAGATCATCCCTAATGTCACCGTATAACCCACAGTAAAGATCATCCCTAATGTCAGTGTATAACCCACAGTAAAGATCATCCCTACGGTCATTGTATAACCCCACAGTAAAGAGCATCCCTAATATCACTGTATAACCCACAGTAAAGTAATGCCTGAGCTTCTCAATGGAACCATCGTTTCAGAAAGTGCAGACACATTTGTCTATGGGGTGTTTGTTTATGTAAGGTGTGTAAGTTACCTGTCTGGGCTGGTCGGGGAGGCAGGGCTGGCTGTAGATATGTTTTAAAGGCTGGAGGATCTCTGTACCTCCCAGGTCAGCCCTCATTGCCTTCACCTTCTGCAGAGCCTCATCCATGGTCTTCTGGCTGTACTCCACACTCTTACTGATGTCCAGATAGACACAAACACAGAAGGTCAAAGGGTCATCACCACAACATATTATAGGACATGTACATTTTAATATTTCCCCTACCTAGGGCTGTGGCAGTCATGAAATTTTGTCAGCCAAGTAATTGTCAGCAAATAACTGCTGGTCTCATGGTAATTGACCGCTATTAGTATAAGCATGTGTAGCATCTCCTGGCTTCCAAGCATAGCCTAAACAAGCATAGCCTAAACAAGCATAGCCTAAACAAGCCTAGCCTAAACAAGCCACCATCACAATATATCCATTACTTATTTTTGACAGGTCTAAAGAAACACGATATGAAGAAAATGTAGTCTATTTCAGAAGAACAGAATAGCACTCTGAGGCTATGCCATATGGCTGTGGGCTACACTAGTTAATTTAGCAGACAAGATGTGCTTGGAATTCCATGATAGGATATTTTCTCCAAACGATTTCAAAAGAAGTGCGCACATGCAGCTATTCTGTGTTGAGCGGTTAACAAAGAAACTGGTCCTCCTATATGCTTCATTTCGAGATATTTATGCGACTTTAGTTGTGATACAAACATTAGGATATATGTAAGATAAATAAAACATTTAAAAATAAACAGGCCGGTTAATCGGTATCGGCTTTTTTGGTCCTCCAATAATCGGTATCGGCGTTGAGAAATCATAATCGGTCGACCTCTAATACAAACCTTATCAAAACATATAGGCCTATGGGCTAGGATACATGAGGTATGCAACTATGATTTGAAAGTCGCGAAAAAAGAAAAAAAAAGGTATGCGAGGTTTCTGGCCTTAATGCACAAGCTGGGCATTAGTGATAGCACTCAGCGGCGACGAGTCATTTAGGGCAGGGTTTTGAGCCCCACCTGTTAACCTTAAAGAGTAATGCAGCTCCAAAATACAGGTGTTTCAGCCTAGCTCAGTGCTTTCTGTAGTGGTGGGGCAGCCAGCGGAAAATACGGAGTGTAGGGGTTGGTAATGTTCTCTGGTTGTTCTGTGATTGGCTCAGTGTTCACTCATGCGGACACTACTTCAACGCAAAACTGGTAGCTCTACTGGTAAAGCTCAAAAATTCAAGCCCCTTGGGTGCTGCCATAGACTTACATTAGGTCATTGGCCACAGACAAAATTATGTCAAATTACATAGCTTTGATTGGACTTTGATACTTTAAAAAATCTTAGGTAGAAAGCTAGACAAGCAGTCATTGATCATCATGAATCAAGTTGGCAATCTACTGGCAAATCCTTTTCAATCCTTGTGTTATGACTTGCCCTCCTGGATGGAGATCAAAGGTGCCGGCTAACCAAAGGTTTCAAGAGAAGACCCCCCCCCCCCCTCCTGGGGGAGTTGGCCAGTTTTATGACGGTTCCTTGCAGGAACTCTCTCTTCCACTATGCAGAAATGGAAGTTAAAAATCCCTTTGTTACAAAAGAGATTGATTTTGCAGTACTGTAACATCAAAAGTTTGGACATTGAAACAATATTTCTAATGTAAATAATGTTTGAAATAGTTGGTGGAACTTAAACAATAATCATATAAAATCAGTTGTTGTTATGTGATATCGTTAAGGACGGTATAACTAAATAGCTTTATCTCTGAAAGTGTACACATTCAAGGGGTCAGGTTTACATCTAAATATTGTAAAACGTATATGATTAAATTTGAAACTATTTGTGAGAAGATTAAATGTGATTTTAACCTTCTAACTGAGGTAACATTTTTTCATAGAGACTTTTGCCAAGTCAGTAACCACGCCCACGTGAGCACAAACATTATGCCAAAGGAGGGAATGCCCCTTTTTCCCCTAAAGAATTACTAGACCAGCATGATCGACACGAGATGGTTAGAAACTCTGAAACGTTCAACAGAGAAGAACAACATCTCAAGAGACCAGTACATTGCCAGGTTGCTACTGGCGTGTAAATAGGTTCTAACTGTACCCTGAATAATCAAACATTGAGACCAGTATACGGACGGTGTTGAGCCGGACATCAGGAATGGTTAGACTCTACCAGACCAGAAAATGGTAAGACTCACTTTGAGTTAAGATAAAGACTACATCGGAACATTCAGTCTGCAGCTGTTTAAGTACTTTAGTCTAGTAAACTCGGCCGAGGGCCACTACGTGTGTACCTTTTGAAGGATCCAGTCTAACAGGGATGAGAAGGGAAGAACATTTCCCTCCCACCACCGTGTGGTACTCTGATGTATCCATTTGAACGGACACTTCCAGAACAAAGAAGAAGATTGCTACTGCGGACATGGGGACCTCTGGTGGACAACAAGAGACTTACACATCCAGAGACTTTCTGATGAACTACTCTCCACAGGCTGATCGGGCAATTTCAACAGAGAGAGACGACAAAGACATACAAGCGTAAATATGTACATTGCATTTCTAAATCCGAATGAGTGGTTGTTAGGGTGCTAAATGTCCCGTGTAGCTCAGTTGGTAGAGCATGGCGCTTGCAATGCCAGGGTTGTGGGTTCGATTCCCACGGGGGGCCAGTACAAAAAAGTTTGAATATATGTACTTGTAAGTCGCTCTGGATAAGAGCGTCTGCTAAATGACTTAAATGTTAAATGTAAATGTCCATATTTACAAGAGCGTATTATTCAACTGCATGTACGATAGTTGAATTCCTTTGTCTCCCCTTCTCCCGCTCTTTCTTTCCCCACCCTTTTTCATTGTGTAACAAGCCGTCATATCGGGTTAGTCCACGAGGGACTTTTTATTACATTTAGTTGGTAATCAATGTATAATCTATCCTGTGTGTGTGTTTATGTAATTCTGTGTGATTATTTAGTAAGTAAATAAATAATTAAGACAATTTATGTATTCCTGAGTCATCATGTAGACTAGCGTTCCTGCAGATTTAACGGATCATGGAATTTTCAGAATGAGACTGATATGAGGAAATGCTATGATATCGAGATTCAGATTTTCTTGAGTTAATTTGGGAAACGGTAACTCGTTAAACAAACTTTTCCTGTGGTGCACCAGGTTACTAATGAGGTAATTGTTACATGATTAATTTAAATCACATAATAACTACACAATGAATTATTCGATAAATAGCATGTCATCATATTACTAATAGCTACATCACGACACTTGTCATATGAGAAATTATTAGATAAAACATATCGGTGCTCATCGGACACACATTACACAACAAGTTGGAAATTGCAAATTCAACAATGAGGGCTGAGGCGCGACCGCAGCCTCAGCCCTCATTGGCCCAGTGTCGTCCGGATTAGGGGAGGGCTTGGCCGGCCGGGATTTCCTTGTCTCATTGTGCTCTAGCGACTCCTTGTGCCGGGCGCCTGCAAGCTGACTGCAGTCGTCAGTTCAACAGTGTTTCCCATGACACATTGGTGCAGCTGGCTTCCGGGTTAAGCGAGCAGTGTGTCAAGAAGCAGTGAGGCTTTCGACCTTCGCCGAGTCCATAGGGGAGTTGCAGCAATGAGACAAGATCGTAACTTCTGGCCCATGGCATTGCGTGTGAATGTTTATCCTTAAATTAAATACCCCCTTTTCTCACCAATTTTGTGTGATATCCAATTGGTAAAATTTTTATACATTGGCCATGCGGTCAATCCAGCATGACTTCTGCCGCGTTCAAGACAACTGGGAACTCTGGGGGAAAACAGTATCTCCGACTGGGAAAATAACTGAACGGTTATTCCAAGTCGGGAACTCGGGCCTCTTTCTAGAGCCCACAAGAAGGACCGCCGCGCCACCTTCCTGTTCAAGTGAGCACAGCACAATAAGGTGAGTCCAAAAATGTCTTGTATGCTGCTACGTAAATGATGTAATATGCCAGGGAGATATGTATACTGTAGCCAAGAAAGTAATACTAAGTGTATGTTGTGTAGTAAGCAGTTAGTAGCCCATGTGCCTCACCCTAATAATTTGGTCCCTTTCCTCCCATTTAGCCAATAGCCTGTTTTCAAGAAATGTAATCATTGAATATTGTAAGAGCTTTCATTGTCTGCTTATAAGCCCCCTTTATTTAACCTACGGTTCTGACTTGGTGTACAGGGAGAATACTGTAAGAACGGCCCATGTTCTGAATTCTGCTGCTGTACATTTCAAAAGCGCTGAACAAATAGTTATATTGACTACATCCGACCTAGCTTGGATTGCCTCTTATCCGCTCGTCGTTCCCTTATGCCATAGTTTGTACATCTCAATTGTTAGTATAAACCACATTTGTTTAAGCAAGTCTTTGTTTTTTTTGAGGCTGAATGAACTGTTTCGCTGCCAGACAAGGCTCGCTGATAACCAGGTGTAGCGGTGGTAAGGATTCACTCCATGGTGCTGAAAAGGGCGCTCTGCTTTTGGGACAGCTTTATGTAGGCCCTAACAGTTTGTGGGCACCATTTGTCACCGTTATAGTGCATTGAATGTATGTTTAGTGTTGTGTTGTGGCTTTGCTGGCATGCATCAACATTTGTTATTGTTGTTTGACCCACCAAGATTTACATGCTAAAATCGCCACTGATAAAACATCAATCTACTTGCACATCATCATCTGCACATCTATCACTCCAGTGTTAATGCTACATTGTAATTACTTCGCCACTATGGCATTTTTATTGCCTTACCTCCTTACTTCATTTGCACACACTGTATACAGATTTTTTTCCATTGTGTTATTGACTGTACGTTTGTTTATTCCATGTGTAACTGCGTTGTAATTTGTCGCACTGCTTTGCTTTATCTTGGCCAGGTCGCAGTTGTAAATGAGAACTTGTTCCCAACTGGCCTACCTGGTTAAATAAAGGTGAAATTAAAATAGATTTTTTTTTAAATCATAAGAGATATTCTAACGTTGTCACCCATCAGACTATTCTTAATTGAATGTTGTCTTTACATTTAATAAATGAGTGATATTTATTTTGACTTAGAATGGACCATTATCATGCACCTGTCTCAGAACAGGGGCATGAGAAAATAGCACTTCAATAGCAAATGGAGGACTATGCACATAAATAGCGAATGGAGGACACTTTTGCTATGGTTCATATTCATGACAGCCAGGTAGGCTATACTCCTGTTGTAAAGCAAATCAATGTGCTTAATATTAGGAAAGTTGATGAATAAAGATTAATAAATACAGTAGGCCTAGCCTATAGAGGCCATCAAAACTCTGTTTTCTCACGCAATTGCATAGCCTACAGAAATGTTGCACAACATGAGCTCATGGGCTCTCATGAAGTGTTTGATGACATTTGCATATATGTCAGAGTGATTAGAGGGACAATAGAGTGCTGAGTACCAGGCAGTTAGAAAGTTTGGTGGGCTACTAATGACCATCAGCAGCATCAGAGCTTGGAGAAGCCTAATTACCGTGACTAAATGGTCATGTGGAATTTGACTGCCTTCATGACTCGTGACAGTTGGTGTGGCGGTAATACCGTCACCGTGAGGGCTCTACCCCTACCTGCTGCAAATGATTAGCTCATCGTTCTGCCCCTGAACAAGGTAGTTAACCCACTGTTCCTAGGCAGTCATTGAAAATAAGAATTTGTTCTTAACTGACTTGCCTAGTTAAATAAAGGTCAAATTTAAAAAAAGATGTAAACATTAACTGTCAAACACTGTCACCGATTATCTTTGGATTTGGACTACCTGGTACAACATACATGATAAAACCCTCGAATGACACAGCTAAATGTGTTTGTAAAAAACGTAAGTCCTCAGACACTGACTTGACCTGACTGAGACGAGGGTTGAAAGTAGAGAACACTCACGGAAAGAAGGACTCATAACTGGACCCAAAGCCGATGATGTTGAAGTAGCACCCCATTGGCAGGCTTTTCAGCAAGAGCAGCAGAGTATCCTGCAAGAGAGAAATTCAAGTGTTTTTACTATTCAATAAACCATATAGGACATGCTTAAAGAATGGAAGACTACAGAGTAACCACTGTGTACTGGATTTCACTCTAAACCATCTCTTGGTGAATCCTGTGCAGATTGAGATGTTAATTTACTAGTGCAGGGCTGTGTGTGTGTGTGTGTGTGTGTGTGTGTGTGTGTGTGTGTGTGTGTGTGTGTGTGTGTGTGTGTGTGTGTGTGTGTGTGTGTGTGTGTGTGTGTGTGTGTGTGTGTGTGTGTGTGTGTGTGTGTGTGTGTGTGTGTGTGTGTGTGTGTGTGTGTGTGTGTGTGTGTGTGTGTGTGTGTGTGTGTGTGTGTGTGTGTGTATACCCTGGCACTGCCAATGCGGTCCTGAGCCCCAGACCCATTGTGCATGGAGAATGACATGCTGCCAGAGCGATCCACAACAAAAAGGAATTCCCCGAGTGAGGTCATCGATGACATCACATCGTTGGGGAACTCTGGGTACAGGCTCAGCATGACCACTGGGTCGCCCATCAGAGAGCCTGGGAGCGATAAAGAGAGAGAGAGACAGAAGTGTTCAACAGCCTTTGTCCTCTTTCTCCATCTCTACACTACATCTACTGTATCTTCTGTCTCACCATGTTCCTCTATGTAAACATGGATTAAGGTAGGAGACTAGACTACTCATTGATCTCATCTCCACACATCTACAACAGAGTAAACCCACCCCCCCCTCACCTGGCATGGCAGAAGTCTGTGCTGCCTCTACTATAGCAGTAGGCTGATGGGTGTCTTGGTAATACAACAACAGCTCAACGTCCCGGTCAAATTGATGACCTGCAGCCAGACTGACCTGCAGTTAGAACAACATTCACATGAAGACAGAGCAGTCTGAGAGGGAATTTAACAACTATGAATGATTCGGATGGTTCATGGTGCTAGTGAGAGTGTACGCACACAGACATACTGTACACTCAGACATTCATACGTACGTACAGTACCAGTCAAAAGTTTGGACACACCTACTCATTCAAGGGGTTTTTCTTAATTTTTACATTGTAGAATAATAGTGAAGACATCAAAACTATGAAATAACATATATGGAATCATGTATTAACCCCAAAAAAGTGTTAAACAAATCAAAATATATTTTATATTATACATTCTTCAAAGTTGCCACCCTTGGCCTTAATGACAGCTTCGCACACTCTTGGCATTCTCTCAACCAGCTTCACCTGGAATGCTTTTCCAACAGTCTTGAAGGAGATCCCACAGATGCTGAGCACATGTTGGCTGCTTTTCCTTCACTCTGCGGTCCAACTCATTCCAAACCATCTAAAATGGGTTAAGGTCGGGTGATTGTGGAGGCCAGGTCATCTGATGCAGCACTCAATCACTATCTTTCTTGGTCAAATTGCACTTACACAGCCTGGAGGTGTTCTCCTTTTGATAAACAAATAATAGTTCCACTAAGTGCAAACCAGATGGGATGGGGTATCGCTGCAGAATGCTGTGGTAGACCTGCTGGTTAATTGTGCCTTAAATTCTAAATAAATCCCCGACAGTGTTACCATCAAAGCACCCCCCACACCATCACACCTCCTCCATGCTTCACAGTGGGAACCACACATGCAGAGATCATCCGTTCACCTATTTTCTCTCAAATTTGGACTCATCAGACCAAAGGACAGATTTCCACCGGTCTAATGTCCATTGCTCGTGTTTTTTGGCCCAAGCAAGTCTCTTCTTCTTGTTGGTGTCCTTAGTAGTGGTTCATTTGCAATTCGACCATGAAGGCCTGATTCACGCAGTCTCCTCTCAACAGTTGATGTTGAGATGTGTCTGTTACTTAAACTCTGAAGAATTTATTTGGGCTGCAATTTCTGAGGCTGGTAACTCTAATGAACTCATCTTCTGCAGCAGAGGTAACTCTGGGTCTTCCTTTCCTGTGGCGGTCCTCATGAGAGCCAGTTTCATCATAGCGCTTTTGCAACTGCACTTGAAGAAACTTTCAAAGTTCCAGATTGACTTAAAGTAATGGACTATTGTTTCTCTTTGCTTATTTGAGCTGTTCTTGACATAATATGGTTTTGGTCTTTTACCAAATATGGATTTCTTCTGTATACCACCCCTACCTTGTCACAACACAACTGATTGGCTAAAACGCAGTAAAGAAATTCCACAAATTAACTTTTAACAA
The DNA here is from genome assembly GCF_029448725.1 of Salvelinus fontinalis. NCBI lineage: Eukaryota > Metazoa > Chordata > Actinopteri > Salmoniformes > Salmonidae > Salvelinus > Salvelinus fontinalis. Next base: position 18,300,862 of record NC_074697.1, on the reverse strand, counting down.
GGCACATTTGATAATTGAAATGCATTCCAGGTGACTACCTCATTAAGCTGGTTGAGAGAATGCCAAGAGTGTGCAAAGCTGTCATCAAGGCAAAGGGTGGCTACTTTGAAGAATCTCTAATATATTTTGATTTGTTAAAAAAAAAATTGGGATACTACATGATTCCATGTGTTATTTCATAGTTTTGATGTCTTCACTATTGTTCTACAAAGTAGAAAAAAGTTAAAATAAAGAAAAACGCTGGAATGAGTAGGTGTGTCTCAAGTAGAATGGGACTGGTACATATCTTACATTACTTATATCACATGTATATCCTGTATTTTATACCATCTACTGCACCTTGCCTATGCCGCTCGGCCATCGCTCATCCATGTACTTATTTGTACAGTTGAAGTCGGAAGTTTACATACACTTAGGTTGGAGTCATTAAAACTTGTTTTTCAACAACTCCACAAATGTCTTATTAACGAACTATAGTTTTGGCAAGTCGGTTAGAACATCTACTCTGTGCATGTGTAACAGTTTAACTTTAGTCCGTCCCCTCGCCTCGACCTCGGGCGCGAACCAGGGACCCTCTGCACACATCAACAACAGTCACCGACGAAGCATCGTTACCCATCGCTCCACAAAAGCCGCGGCCCTTGCAGAGCAAGGGGAACCACTACTTCAAGGTCTCAGAGCAAGTGACGTCACCGATTGAAAGGCAACTGGCGCGCACCACCGCTAACTAGCTAGCCATTTCACATCCGTTACACTCACCCCCCTTTCGACCTCCTCCTTTTCCGCAGCAACCAGTGATCTGGGTCAACAGCATCAATGTAACAGTTTTACTTTAGTCCGTCCCCTCGCCCCGACCTCGGGCGCGAACCAGGGACCCTCTGCACACATCAACAACAGTCACCCACGAAGCATTGTTACCCATCGCTCCACAAAAGCCGCGACCCTTGCAGAGCAAGAGGAACCACTACTTCAAGGTCTCAGAGCAAGTGACGTCACCGATTGAAAGGCAACTGGCGCGCACCACCGCTCTAACTAGCTAGCCATTTCACATCCGTTACACATGACACAAGTAATTTTTCCAACAATTGTTTACAGACAGATTATTTCACTTATAATTCACTGTATCACAATTCCAGTGGGTCAGAAGTTTACATACACTAAGTTGACTGTGCCTTTAAACAGCTTGGAAAATTCCAGAAAATGATGTCATGGCTTTAGAAGCTTCTGATAGGCTAATTGACATCATTTGAGTCAATTGGAGGTGTACCTGTGGATGCATTTCAAGGCCTACCTTCAAACTCAGTGTCTCTTTGCTTGACATCATGGGAATATCAGAAGAAATCAGCCAAGAAAAATTGTAGACCTCCACAAGTCTAGTTCATCCTTGGGAGCAATTTCCAAAATGCCTGAAGGTATCACGTTCATCTGTACAAACAATAGTACGCAAGTATAAACACCATGGGACCACGCAGCCGTCATTCTGCTCAGGAAGGAGACGCGTTCTGTCTCCTTGAGATTAACGTACTTTGGTGCGAAAAGTGCAAATCAATCCCAGAACAGCAGCAAAGGACCTTGTGAAGATGCTGGAGGAAACAGGTACAAAAGTATCTATATCCACTGTCATGACGCTGGCCTGTGGGTAAGGTTTATGACCCCCCCATGAATACCTTTCTCCCTTCCCTCTCTCTCTGACTCTACTGAAGGACTCTTGAATAGTCTTTGTTAAACATAGAGAGTCTGGGAACATCAAACAAGTGGAGGGAGAGGAACCATATTTCGGTAATAGAACCAGTTGAAAATATGTGTTGGTACTTAATGAATATGATGTCAGTTCGGTTGTCATCTGAGACATTATGAGTGATGACAGGATGACATTAACTGTATCTGGGAAAGTCTACACATTCTAGTTATCAGATTCACATGGAATTGTTGTGCAATTTAAATGTTTAAATATGAAACTATTTGTGAAAAGATTTAATGTAATTTTAATGTAAGTTTCCAAATGAGAGAATTGGGTTTTCATAAGGTTAGAGCTTTGCTCAATCAGTGGCCCGCCCCTGTGAAGAGACATTGGTTATAAACTATGAAACACACTCCTCTCTACCTCCACTATTTACAGTAAGCCCTTGACGAAAATGTAACCTCCTGTCCCGGGTACATTAGGGCGACGGTCCGATGTCAGAAGGATTCAGATAATAACTACAGAACTAAGCCAACCTCAGCGTGAGCTTTGGTGGCGAATGGTATGAACTTTGCACTCTTATTCACTACAGAAGTGATACCTCCGAGCCGTTGAGTTAGTAGCGGACGCTGTAAACGTGGGCTAGGAAAGGACGGACGACGTATCCAATCTAACACACAACAACGATACTACAACGTATCCCATTTACCACCAGAGACATTCTTCCGAGGACAGCAAGATCTCTGTTGGGCAACACGGTAGGCATCTACGAACAACCTACAAAAGCGCAGCTCAGAGTAAATATTTATTGCATTTCCCTTTTCCAAATGGGCGGTAATTTAGAATGCATAAGATACTGTATTTACGATAGCATAGCTTCTCCCTTTGTTCCTCAGTCTTCCCGCTCTTTCACTCAAACCCAACCCCCTTTCCTTTGTGTAACCAGCTGTCATGTCGGCTCCGTCCACCAGGGACGTTTTCTGTATGACATAATTTGCATTCTGTGTATATGTAATTCTGTGTGATCAGTTAGGTATTTAGTAAATAAGTAATTAAACCCAATTTTGTATTGCTGATTCAACTTGTTAGCCAGGGTTCGTGAAGATAACCAAGAATTTACAACTTTCAGAGGAGACTGAAATAAGGTGACGATAAATATTGACTGCTATTGATGTAAAATATTACTAGGTTTTTAAGAGTTTATTCGGAAGATAACAGCTCCATAAATACTCTTTCGTGGTGCCCCGACTTTCTAGTTAATTACATTTACATGATTAGCTCAATCAGGTAATATTAATTACAGAGAAAGGATTTTATAGAATAGCATGTCATATCACTTAATCCGGCATAGCAAAAGACACGACACCACAGTAAAACGAGTCCTATATCAACATAATCTGAGAGGCCGCTCAGCAAGGAAGCCACTGCTCCAAAACCGACATAAAAAAGCCTGACTACGGTTTGCAAATGCACATGTACTTTTTGTACTTTTTGGAGAAATGTCCCCTAGTCTTATGAAACAAAAATAGAACTGTTTAGCCATAATGAACATTGTTATGTTTGGAGGAAAAAGGGGGAGGCTTGCAAGAAAAAGAACACCATCCCAACCATGAAGCACAGGGGTGGGAGCATCATGTTGTGTGGATGGGCTGGTGCACTTCACAAAATAGATGGCATCATGAGGGAGGAAAATTATGTGGATATATTGAAGCAACATCAAGACATCAGTCAAGAAGTTAAAGCTTGGTCGCAAACGGGTCTTCCAAATGGACAATGACCCCAAGCATACTTCCAAATTTGTGGCAAAATGGCTTAAGGACAACAAAGTCAAGGTATTGGAGTGGCCATCACAAAGCCCTGACCTCAATCCTAAAGAAAATTTGTGGGCAGAACTGAAAAGCGGGTGCGAGCAAGGAGGTCTACAAACCTGACTCAGTTACACCAGCTCTGTCAGGAGGAATGGGACAAAATTCACCCAACTTATTGTGGGCAGCTGGTGGAAGGCTACCCGAAACGTTTGACCCAAGTTAAATAATTTAAAGGCAATGCTACCAAATACTAATGAGTGTATGTAAACTTCTGACCCACTGGGAAAGTGATGAAAGAAATAAAAGCTGAAATAAATCACTCTACTATTATTCTGATATTTCACATTCTTAAAATAAAGTGGTGATCCTAACTGACCTAAGACAGGGAATTTTTACTAGGATTAAATGTCAGGAATTGTGAAAAACTGAGTTTAAATGCATTTGGCTAAGGTGTATGTAAACTTCCGACTTCAACTGTACATATTCTCATTCACCCCTTTAGATGTGTGTATTAGGTAGTTGTTGGGGAATTGTTAGATTACTTGTTATATAATTACTGCACTGCCGGAACTAGAAGCACAAGCATTTCGCTACACTCACATTAACAGCTGCTAACCATGTGTATGTGACCAATACAATTTGATTTGACTGTGTATAAAATAAACACACTTAAACATGCATATGAACACACACACACACACACACACACTCACACACACAAGGTACCGTGGCTTGGGTTTTCTCTGTGTTGAGGTAGTTGAGTGGGTCCAGGGGACAGTTGGACTCTACTCTACAGATGGGATGAGGGGACGACACACGGGCACTGAGGGACAGACTGTAGGGCACAGAAGCAGCAGGCACCGAGGACACCAGGGCACTGCCACCACTACCACTGTCTGACCCTTAGAGAGAGATGGGGTCAGGGAGGGAGGAGGAGGTAGAGAGACAGAGAGAAGACCAGAGAGGAAAGAGATGAACAGAAACATGCTAATTTGTGGGTGATTGGACTGGACCTAAAGCCTGCACCACTTCCTGTGGGTCTCCAAGAGCAGGACTGAAGTCCACCACCCTATGTGACCAGTTGCTGGTTCCTAGTCACACTGCTGCCCACAAGGTTTTACACTGCACTATGATGTATTAGTGGTTTGTGTCTCTCCATACAGGGGCACATGTTCTTACCCTGGGGTTGATAGCGGGGGTTGAGCACGGCGGGCAGGCAGAGCCTCAGGCCATCGTCAGCCTGTACAGCCAGCTCTGTCACATAGTCTAGGCTGACAGAGGCCTTCTCCCCTGGAGGCAGACTACCTACACTCAGCTTGAACACATCCGGGCTCTCATCACTCTCCTCCAATAGGAAGGCCTGCTGGCCCGAGCTCAACGAATCATCATACTGCTCCCGCGCCTGAGAGGGGGACAGAGGAACACAAGGATGCATCATCAGCCTGAGACAATAGTGATATGAGAGTGGTCAAAAGGATAATACTGATTCTTGAAGCTCTGCAAGTCATAGACTGCTTTGTTAACCAATTGGGTATAGTTGCCCAGTAAGACTTTACACCAAGTTGTTCTTAAACCTGTGTAGTAACTATGTAACTACACTAGTAACAACATTTGTACAAACATGTTATTGATTGTTATAAACATGAAATGAATCCTGAAAAAAAAGAAAAGAAATGTAGATCTGCATTGTTGCTTTTGTCTCATTGTTGACTTGTCATTTCCCCTCACCTTTTGTTTCTCCTGAACCTCAGCCACCACCTCAGTCTGTCCTATCTTGGCGCTGAACCTGCAGACAGCAGCCTCTCCTGGCAGAGGGAAAACAAAGATGGCCTCCAGAGGGCTCTCCTCCTGGTTCTCATACTGCAGAGTGGAGCTCACAGTGGCCACATGCCCCTGGACACTCACTTCCACAGCAATACTCTTCAGAGGCACTGAGAGAGGGAGGGATGGATGGAGAGAGGATAAACAAGATACTGATGAGAGCTCATGTCTGGGAGAATGAAAATCCACACAGACATGGAAGTAAACAATAATTTCTGCTTTCAAACAGTACCTGGTTCATTCTTGACAGTTATCAATCCACAGCAGTTCACCATTTCGGCACCTGAATGGGGAAGTCAGGTGTGATATTATTGTCCTCTTAACTTGAATTAGGCACTGTTCACATCACTTCAATTAAGTTAATTGGCATGCAACAATAAATCGTAATATGCCAAGCGTTTATGATAAATTGTTTTATAAAAGGCAGCCACAGAATGCCACTACTGACAGTAAGATAAGGGCCATTGGAGAGGTTTATCTAACCATGATGGTCATGCACCATAACTGCTGGTTGCTGATAAAGAATATTGCTTTGTAAGGTAATACAGTATTGGTCTTCCCAGAACACATTTCCTCATACAACAGTTGCTTTGTGTAAAAAGGACATAACCAAGCCTGAATTTCTTGTGAACAATAAACAATGAAATGATCACAGCAGCTTGACGCAATAATGTCAATCTCTGTCCAGTGTCCATCCTGTGTAACCTCTGGTTGAACTAGTCATAGAGATCCTATTCAATTGTTCCATTTAGGTTCTCTCCCTGTTTCAAAAGTTTCATACTAATTACACGTTTATGGGCAAGGGGTGAATGTAGTTCATCTACCGGCTGTATTTTTCTTGTTTTTCCCAGAGCATTAATGTCTAAGAACTTAAACTAGCATCATTTTGATCACTGTCGGTTGGCAAAACATTGACATGATAGACATGTCACAATTGTTGTCTCTTGCTGTAGGCACATTAGGTTTAGTCATGGCTGCTAGAGTTGGGGGCAACTGTAGCACAGTATTAAAATGATCCTGAGCCAAGCAGCCAAATTATGAAAACAACAAGTGACTTAAACTTTAAGATGGTATGAATTAAACAAATAATAACTTTAAATAGCCTTGGGGTCCTGTGGAGTAGGTTACTGTACCACCAAGTACATTTTGCTCTGTCTAGAGTATCCCTGAAGTACCCGCTCATGTGCATGTAACCAGTTAGCCTATAGTCTCATGACTCTTCTCAAGTACCCCCTGTGGATAGGTCAAATACCCTCAGGGGTCCTAGTACCCCAGGTTGGGAAACACTACTGTAGACTGCCAAATAAATTGCAAACAGATATAATCTGGGAAGCATCAGATAACTCTAAATGTTTTAAGGGCCTCCCGGGTGGTGCAGTGGTCTAGGGCACTGCATCGCAGGGCTAGCTGTGCCACCAGAGACTCTGGGTCGGCCGCGACCGGGAGGTCCGTGGGGCGACGCACAATTGGCCTAGCGTCGTCTGGGTTAGGGAGGGTTTGGCCGGTAGGGATATCCTTGTCTCATCGCACACCAGCGACTCCTGTGGCGGGCTGGGCGCAGTGCACGCTAACCAAGGTCGCCAGGTGCACGGTGTTTCCTCCGACACATTGGTGCGGCTGGCTTCCGGGTTGGATGCGCGCTGTGTTAAGAAGCAGTGCGGCTTGGTTGGGTTGTGTTTCGGAGGACGCATGGCTTTCAACCTTCGTCTCTCCTGAGCCCGTACGGGAGTTGTAGCGATGAGACAAGATAGTAACTACTAACAATTGGATACCACGAAAAGGGGGTAAAATTGAAAAAAAAAAAAAAAAAAAAAAAAAACATGTTTTGAGAGGAACAAAACAGCCATGCAGAAACAGGGGTGTAACTGTAAATATTGGTTACGTACATAACTATCTCTTTACTGAACAAAAATATAAACACGGGCTCCCGAGTGGCACAGCTGTCTAAGGCACTACATTGCATGCAGTAGTGCTAGAGGCGTTACTACAGTCGCAGGTTCATAAACCTGGCTGTGATTGAACAGCGCACAATTGGCCCAGCGTTGTCTGGGTTAGGGGAGGGTTTGGCCGGTGGGGCTTTACTTGACTCATCGCGCTCTACTGACTCCTTGTGGTGGGCCGGGTGCCTGCACGCTGACCCTGGATGCCAGTTGAACAGTGTTTCCTCCGAAACATTGGTGCAGCTGGCTTCTGGGTTAAGCTGGTGGGTGTTAAGGAGCACAGTTAGGTGGGTCATGTTTTGGAGGACGCATGACTTCACCTTCCTCTCCCAAGCCCGTTGGGGAGTTGCAGCGATGAGCCAAGATCTAAAAAAATTGGGGAGAAAAGGGGTAAAAGTAATTTAAAATAATAATTTAATAAATACAAAAGAAAAATAAATAAATAACTACAATATAAATGCAAAATGTTTAGTGATACTGAGCTGAAATAAAAGATCCCAGAAATGTTCCATACGCACCAAAAGCTGATTTCTCTTAAATGTTACGCACAAATTTCTTTACATCCCTGTTAGTGAGCATATCTCCTATCTCCGCCAATATAATTCATTCACATGACAGGTGTAGCATATCAAGAAGCGTGGGGTATTTCTGTCTGTAATAAAGCCCTTGTGGGGAAAAGAAAGTATTAACCCGTGGCTGCACCCCAGCCCACAAATTAGGGCCTATTGAATATTTTTAATTTCACTGATTTCCGTTGATGAATTGTAACTCAGTAAAATGTATAAAAAAGTTGTGTTAATATTCTTGTTCTAATATACAGTACCAGTCAAAAGTTTGGACACACCTACTCATTCAAGGGTTTCTACATTTTTACTATTTTCTACATTGTAGAATAATAGTGAAGACATCAAAACTATGAAATAACACATATGGAATCAAGTAGTAACCAAAAAAAGTGTTAAACAAATCAAAATATATTTTAGATCCTTCATAGTAGCCACCCTTTGCCTTAATGACAGTTTTGCACACTCTTGGGATTCTCTCAACCAGCTTCATGAGGTAGTCACATGGAATGCTTTTCAATTAACATGAGTGCCTTGATAAAAGTTCATAAGTCAAATTTATTTTCTTCTTAATGCGTTTGAGACATGACAAGGTAGGGGTGGTGTACAGAAGACAGCCCTATTTGGTGAAGGAAAAAGGAAACCGCACACCCTTATGTAGACCTGGCCCCACCCACATCCGTTCTACACATCGAAGGGGGTTGGAGGCAAAGGAAAAACAAATAAGTGCTACCAAATATAACAATATGCATTTCATAAATATTACAAAAGTGTATAAATAAGGCGTATTGAACACGTCTGTAAAATGTCAATGAGGACATAGCAAGTTTTCATTAGTCATTGTGTACATCGTACGAAAAACGTCAGAATAATCTACAATAGACACATATTTCATGTTCAAATTCACAACATAACATACATAGGCATTTCATCATTAAGTCCTTTAGGAAATAATGTCTGGAGGGTGAAAATCCAAAAACATTTTCTTTTACTCAGAGTATTATTAATATCTCCTCCCCTGTCTGATATCTTAACTTTCTCTATGCCACAAAATCTAAAAGGTGGAAATGTAATGCTTCAGGTCATTGAAATGTACAGCGACTGGATAATCCCTCTCGTTTCTGCTGATTGAATTTATGTTCACTAATTCTCTGTTTGAGAGAGCGGGTGGTTTTACCGACATAACAGAGCCCACATGGACATTTAATAATGTAAATAACATGGGTGGTGGAACACGTAATAATGTCATTTATTTGGAACCGTTTTCCTGTGTGTGGGTGGCAGAAATATTCACACTTCATCATATTGTTGCACTGTGCGCATCCTCTGCATTTATAGCTACCATTTGGTAGAGGGCGTAAAAGAGCTTGGCTAATTTTCTTTTGTGGCTGGCAGTTGGCATGAACCAATTTATTGCGTAAATTGCGACCTCTCCTATACACAATACGTGGTGGATATTTAAATTCAGCCGGCAAAGCTGGGTCCGATGATAAAATATGCCAGTGTTTCTTGACCACATCTCCCACTTTTCGCGAATTCAAAGTATATGTAGTTGTGAACATTACGGAGTGTTCTTTAGCTTTAGCGGGTCTTTTTTGTAGCAGTTCATCTCGTGTTTGTTCCAATGCCAAATTATGAGCTTCATCCACACATTGTGACGAATAGCCTCTTCTTAGAAACCTCATGCTCATCTCCGCTGCTTTTTCTAGATAATCCTCTGTGAAGTGGCATATACGGCGCAGTCTAAAAAATTGGCTTCTTGGAAGTCCTCTTTTTAATGGCTCAGGATGGAAGCTGTCCCCCTGTAATAGAGTATTTCTGTCCGTTTCTTTTCTATACAGAGTTGTAAACAGGGTTCCATTTGATTTCTCAATCCACATATCGAGATAATGAACACGTTTGAATTTTGTATAGCCCTATTTGGTAAAAGACCATGTCCACATTATGGCAGGAACAGCTCAAATAAGCAAAGAGAAATGACAGTCCATCACTTTAAGACATGAAGGTCAGTCAAAATTAAGAACTTTGAGAGTTTCTTCAAGTGCAGTCGCAAAAACCATCAAGCGCTACGATGAAACTGGCTCTCACGAGGACCGCCACAGGAAAGGAAGACCCAGTTACCTCTACTGCAGAGGGTCATTACAGTTACCAGCCTCAGAAATTGCAGCCCAAATAAATGCTTCACAGAGTTCAAGTAACAGACACATCTCAACATCAACTGTTCAAAGACTGCGTGAATCAGGCCTTCATAGTTGAATTGCTACTAAAGGACACCAATAATAAGAAGAGTCTTGCTTGGGCCAAGAAACACAAGCAATGGACATAAGACCAGTGGAAATCTGTCCTTTGGTCTGATGAGTCTAAATTTGAGGTTCCAACCACCTTTGTGAGACACAGAGTAGGTGAACGGATGATCTCCGCATGTGTGGTTCCCACCGTGAAGATGGAGGAAGAGGTGTGATGGTGCTTTGCTGGTGACACTGTGATTTATTTAGAATTCAAGGCACACTTAACCAGAATGGCTACCAAAGCATTCTGCAGCGATACGCCATCCCATCTGGTTTGCTCTTAGTGGAACTATCATTTGTTTTTCAACACAACTCCCGAGTGTTCTCCCGAGTGGCGCAGTGGTCTAAGACACTACATCCCAGTGCAAGAGGAATCACTGCAGTACCTGGTTTGTATCCAGGCTGCATCACATCTGGCTGTGATTGGGAGTCTCATAAGGCGGCACAAACTGACTTGCCTAGTTAAATAAAGTTTAAATAAAAACACACTTAAAAAAAGGACAATGATCTAACACACCTCCAGGCTGTTTAAGGTCTATTTGACCAAGAAGGAGTGATTGAGTGCTGCATCAGATGACCTGCCCTCCACAATCACCTGACCTCAACCCAATTGAGATGGTTTGGGATGAGTTGGACCGCAGAGTGAAGGAAAAGCAGCCAACAAGTGCTCAGCATATGTGGTAACTCCTTCAAGCATTCCAGGTGAAGCTGGTTGAGAGAATGCCAAGTGTGTTCAAGGCAAAGTGTGGCAACTGTGAAGAATATAAAATATATTTTGATTTGTTTAACAGATTTTTTACATGAGTTACATGAGTATTATTTCATAGTTTTGATGTCTTCACTATTATTCTATGTAGAAAATAGTAAAAACAAAGAAAAACCCTTGAATGAGTAGGTGTCCAAACTTTTGACTGGTACTGTATATTTCTCGCAAAACCATTATCATAACCTATTTAATATGTAGCCTATAGTGGGTGCTATATCTGCACTACCTAGGCTAGATAATATGCTAATTCATAAACATTCATGATTCAGGAGTTTACATGTTTTATTTTTTAGGTGTTATATTTGACCCCAGCTACTATTTCAATCACGTGTAACGTTCTGACTATTCGGATTAAAATGAATATTGTTAACAGGTCCTGCTGTATGCTAAATGTAGAGTTATTTATGCAACTTCTGGTTGTGAGAGTCTTATATACAGACCTAAATAGCATGAATAATTAGTAGACAGATGTCAGTGTCCTATATCATAAAATTACTGGTCTAGTTCAAGTGGTCTCTGAACAGTAGAATAGAAGACTAAACAAAATTCACTATTGTCTCCGGTCTCCCCAACATTATGCATTTCTGAACGTTCTGTAACGATGCACACTCTTGAACAGACCCTGAGCTGCAGTCACTTTGCTTGTTGCTCTGGCACAGTCATATCGAGCCCAGCCAATACGTACTCTAAAACAACCTTAACGTTACTCCTAAAGGTCCAAGGACCTTACATGTTATTTTCACCGTTAGACTGGCTCTGGCAGCCAAAACAGCCAAATACTCCATCTAAAAATGAATCGTTTCTCAATTGCGATACGGTTCTAGAAACATAAAGTCCTTTATTTTCATATCACATGAAAACAATTTTTTTAAATGCAAAATACACACTTACTGTACACCACAGGAGGCTGGGGTCACCTTAATTTGGGAGGACGGGCTCGTGGTAATGCCTGGCGCGGAATCAGTGGAATGGTATCAAATACATCATGGTTTCCATGTGTTTGATGCCCTTCCATTCTCTGTCCAGCCATTATTATTATCCTCCCCTCAGCAGCCTCTTGTGCTATACACAGTTTTAACCTGCTTTATCACAGTTGCAGCCGACAGTATTTTTCAGTGACAACACATTTCTGGTGGCCTTCTTCCATTACACACAGGTGTTCAGAGCATGCTAGATGGCTAATTAGCACGTGGTCCCTCTCTCTGTGTCTACACTTGACACTAACATGTGACTTCTGCTATCAGAATAGGAAAAGTCGCATTGTGGCTGTATTGTGTTCAGATCTGTCTGACCTCTTCAGGTGGTCAGGGACGCATTGTGTGCGGATGTCTCCTCAGTCTTGACACAATCCGGCTACGGAAATGCAAGGTGCTCCAGAGTGGCGCAGCAGTCTAAGGCACTGCATCTCAGTGCTAGAGATGTCACTACAGACACTAGTTCGACTCCAGGCTGAATCACAACAGGCTGTGTTTGGGAGTCCCATAGGGCTGTGCACAATTGGCCCAGGATCGTTAAGGTTTGGCCCGGGGTAGGCCGTCATTGTAAATAAGAATTTGTTCTTAACTGACTTGCCTAGTTAAATAAAGGTTACATTATTATTATTTTTTATATAAAATGCTAGAATGTGGTAATCCCACTAGTTCGTGCTTGGCTCTGCCCACCTTGCTTGTTCTGCCCACTATGATTAATTTGTTCCTATTGAAAACGACAGGCTCTATCTTGGGTTAGTTATACAAATCTTTGGCATTCACTGTCAAGTCTATAGACAGCCTTTGTCTTCTGTAACATGGAGATGATTATGGCCGTGTAGGAACACTAACCTATGAAAAGATGTGTATCAATTAAAAGTTTTATAAAATATATATATATATATTTCACGCTGATCTGAAAGATAAGTTCCCTATGCTTCTATAACCGTCCCACAAGCGATGTGTGATAATGATCAAAATGATCGTCGGGCCTCTTTAATAACAAAACACCCCATCCAGAAGACGCTGCCTTCCAATGACTTACGTGTCATGTAATGGAACGGAGCTTCATGATCAAGGTCTTGTCACACCCTGACTGCGCCTATTCTAGCAAGCTAAACTAAACCTCCATAAAATAAGGATAGTGTGATACTGTATGTTGATGAGATCGAATTGAATGGCTATTTATAACGTATATTGGCCACCAACAATAATAAGCAAAGGAGGCTCAGTGCCATTTCAGTGATGTCTGATTATTTTATATTTTTTTACAACTCAACGCTTTCACATAATAGACTAGTCATCCCCAAACGAAGCTACTCTGTAACATATTACCTTAAAATGTGTGATAGGCTGGTTTTCAATGATTGCGTTTCACTGTTCCTCGTGATAATATCCCTCCGTTTCTACTTTCGTTTAGAATTAATATACGAAGAGGCTACTTCTTCCTGGTTTATAAAGGCAAACGTCAATAGTAATCGTTGTGCATTCAATCCATTGGCCAGAGTTCATTGTCACGCCTACTATCTTCCTTGCTATTGGTGATCTGACAGGGTGAACAATATTAACATCGGGGAAGTTTCCCAGGGGAAGTTTCCCAGCATCTCCAGGGGGGTTCAGGGGCCTAAATAAAACAACATCCAGAGTGTGTGTTCCTGAAAACATAACCATCCTGTGTGTGTGTGTGTGTGTGTGTGTGTGTGTGTGTGTGTGTGTGTGTGTGTGTGTGTGTGTGTGTGTGTGTGTGTGTGTGTGTGTGTGTGTGTGTGTGTGTGTGTGTGTGTGTGTTGACAGGGGCTGTTGCCTGGGTGGCAGGTGCAGACTGACTAACCACTGCAGGAAAGACTGTCAGCAGGCTATATTTAGAGTCTACAACACAGAGCCAATTAAAGTCCTGAAGTAAAGTCCTGAAGTAGCAGTAAATAAACTACACAAGAAGATGCTGTGTGTGATCAATTAAATATTTGGTGAGTTGGGAACGAGAGCATGACTCAGACGGACACATAGACGGGTGGTCTGAGAATATCCAGTCTGTCCGCTGGCGCCTGGCTGCTTGAACAAGATCATATGATTAACTGACTGGGCTAAGTTACTAGAGAGACATGTAGCGAGGGAATGGCTGGAATGCCATAACCACTGTAGTACAGAGATGTTCTCCTGTCTTGTGCCTGTAGATGGGGTAAAAGGTCCAGCGTTACTAAGCAACAAGTAGGAATGGTTGGTGAGCTTCTCAGGATACGGTAAAGGAACTGGGTAGTAAACATAGTATATGTCTGTGAATAATTCTGCCTTCAAGTATCATAACACACTGACCTATATTCAACGTGGTCTTCTAGCCTCCCTACTCTTCTTCATCAGGAGTTACCGAACACTACTGGAGAGCTACTGGAGGTGCAGGTTTCTGTTCCAGCCCAGATTAAACCCCTTAGAGCAGGGCTGAAACAAAAGCCTGCACACCCAGTGGCTCTCCTGGAGGGGTGGCCCCTCCTGATCTAGGTTCCATGAAGAAGGAACAGAGGTTGGTGTCATTAATAAAATAGATAAAATTACCGATAAAGATGTAGAATATCATTGAGTTCCATGCAGAAGGAACAGAGTGGAGTCATTAATAAAATAGATGAAATGACCAATAAAGATGTAGAATATCATGGATTTTATCATATGATTTTAAAGTACAGTGGTAAAATATGAGGAAATACATGAATATAGACAGTGTTACATGATCACACAGTAAAGGCACTCATCTAGCTTTCCATTTTACCAAGCATTTTGGTTAGTGATGACAAGTACTGTTAACACATTGTTTCCAGTAGGCTTTATGGAATTGATAACCAAAGCAAAGTCTAACAAGTATAGCGGTATTGGTAATACATAGATTCATGTTGATATGTTAATAACAACCGATACATAAGTGCCCCTACATTAAATGACAGTAGGCTAATATAGGTAAGAGGTTGATAATTGGGCTTGTTCAGACCGGTACAGTAGCTAGTTCCACCATGTTGCTTTAAGGAGGGGACCAGGAGCAGGTGGGTTTGCGTGTATATCTGACCCCGAGTAGAGTAGCAGGAGTGTGGGGGACAGCCAGGGTGAACGTCTCAGAGCCCCAATGTGTCTTTCTGCACCTGGCAACCCAGAAGGGTGTTCCCAGCCTGGACACACTCGGACACACTGGCTGCTGAAACACATCACCGGGACAGGGATCATTATACTGTGGCATTATGGGGACAAGGGTGGACAAAATGCATCTTCAAACACTTGTTAGAAGACAAAATACCACAAACATTGTATTGTGAATGATTATACTCAAAATACAAATATTTGTAATTTAAGTAATACAGTGGATCCCAACCAGGAAATTGCTTTCACCTAAACAATTTATTTCCAATCAGGTGAGACGAAGGCCAAGAGTTTAGATGCCAGGTCTATGAGAGTGAGCTATAGCTACCTTTCTGAGCCTGGATCCATGATACTGCCTTCGTGGCCAGAAACTGCCACTCCTCCTGAGCCTCCATCTTGAACCCATAGAGCCATACCAGGGCTAGAACCGTGGCCCACACCTCCTGGTCCACCTGAGTGAGTGAGAGAGAAAGAGAGGGACAGAAAGACAGACGGGGAGAGAGAGAGAAAGAAAGACAGACAGACAGACAGACAGACAGACAGACAGACAGAGACAGACAGACAGCGACAGACAGAGACAGACAGACAGCGACAGAGACAGACAGACACAGAGACAGACAGACAGACAGACACAGAGACAGACAGACAGACAGACAGACAGACAGACAGACAGACAGACAGCGACAGACAGACAGACAGACAGACAGACAGACAGACAGACAGACAGACAGACAGACAGAGAGAGAGAGACAGAGTGAGATAGAAAAAGTGAGTAAGGGAAAGAGAACGAGAGAAAGCAAGGAAAGAGGCAGAAGATAAGGATACTGAGACATGGGAATCATGGTGAGATCCAGTTGAATGGTCATCATGCCTTTGTCCAGAGCTGATGGTCTTTCTACAGAGCATACATGCAGATACTCTGTGTGAGTACAGAGTCTTGCAGCACGCTCATATTGCTGAGTCTCAGTTTATTTCTGTGGACCTACCGGTGCAGGCTTTGGCTTGGCCACCTCCTCCTCAGTCTTCCCCAGCACCTCAGCCAACGCTGCCTCCAGGACCCAGGAACCAGAGGCCTTCTGGAGGGAGATCAACTGGAGGAGAGGGTCCTTCACAGGATTAGAGGCTGGGGCTGGACAGTCAGAGTCTGATGGGTCAACAAATGGTCAGAATGGTTACAACTGATCGAAACGGTTACATACCTAATACCTTAACTGTAGGTATTATAGCACCAGTGGCTAACTGGGTCACCCTAACCCTATGTGACGCCCTGACTGTAGAGAGCTTTTTATGTCTCTATTTTGGTTTGGTCAGGGTGTGATTTGGGTGGGCATTCTATGTTCATTTTCTATGTTTTGTATTTCGTTGTGTTTGGCCGGGTGTGGTTCTCAATCAGAGGCAGCTGTCTATCGTTGTCTCTGATTGAGAACCATACTTAGGTAGCTTTTTCCCACATGGTTTTTGTGGGTAGTTGTTTTCTGTTTAGTGTTTTGCACCTGACAGGACTGTTTTAGTTTCGGTTATTCACTTTGTTGTTTTTGTTTAGTGTTCAGTTTAAATAAAAAGTAATGAACACTTACCACGCTGCACTTTGGTCCCATTCCTCTTCCTCGGACGACGACAACCCATATACTCTAAAAACAGTGCTAAAGTCCTTATACTGGGCTTAAGTAATACAATCACAATAAATAGATACGCTTTGGGGAGTATCAAACTGTGTTACAATTCCCATGTAAATAACAGGTACTTGAAATGAGGTTAACACAGGATTAGAGGCTGGGGCTGGACAGTCAGAGTCTGATGGGTCAACAAATGGTCAGAATGGTTACAACTGATCGAAACGGTTACATACCTAATACCTTAACTGTTCCATTTTGGCACCAGTGGCTAACTGGGTCACCCTAACCCTATGTGACGCCCTGACTGTAGAGAGCTTTTTATGTCTCTATTTTGGTTTGGTCAGGGTGTGATTTGGGTGGGCATTCTATGTTCATTTTCTATGTTTTGTATTTCGTTGTGTTTGGCCGGGTGTGGTTCTCAATCAGAGGCAGCTGTCTATCGTTGTCTCTGATTGAGAACCATACTTAGGTAGCTTTTTCCCACATGGATTTTGTGGGTAGTTGTTTTCTGTTTAGTGTTTTGCACCTGACAGGACTATTTTAGTTTCGGTTATTCACTTTGTTGTTTTTGTTTAGTGTTCAGTTTAAATAAAAAGTAATGAACACTTACCACGCTGCACTTTGGTCCCATTCCTCTTCCTCGGACGACGAAAACCCATATACCCTAAAAACAGTGCTAAAGTCCTTATACTGGGCTTAAGTAATACAATCACAATAAATAGATACGCTTTGGGGAGTATCAAACTGTGTTACAATTCCCATGTGAATAACAGGTACTTGAAATGAGGTTAACACAGACATGAACCTTTAAAATTACCTCTGTAGTTTATGTCAGAGTCTGATACATCATCACCAGAGTCTGATGGGACAACAAATGGTCAGAATGGTTACAAATGACCGAAACGGTCACATACCTAGTACCTTAACTGTTCCGTTATAGCACCAGTGGTTAACTGGGTCACCCTAACCCTAACTGTAAAAACAGTGGTAAAGTCCTTGTGCTGTAAAGTACCACACACCTTTTGCCAGTAAAGCTCCCTTTAGACCCCTGTCCATCCTCTGGTGCATAGCCATACTACCCTGCATCCTCCTGGGCATAGCCGAGCTACCCAGCACAGGGGCGAAAATCTGATATCAACCTTGGAGGGGACAATTACATTACATTTTCTCAAGAGCAATTCCTGAGGGGGGACACCAAAAGTAGTGCTGTAACACATAGCCTACGTTGTAATATGTTAAATGTATATTGAGGAACCATAATCACTACTACTGGATAATTGATAGGTACAGTAGTTAACTGAAGGGTTTTCCCAACTTGTTCAAATGTTTAAATCATTATAATACTACTACTAATAATAGTTATAGCAGTGCTCCTTACCAGTCCAGTATGTATGCAGGTATTTGTACTTACAAACAGCAATATCAAGAAAGGCCAGTAGGTGACAATGGTACTGTACACTGTATGGGTGCAGTTTTCATAAATACAATGAACATGGTGCGATCACATCTAAAAGAGTCTCCATTGAGAACCATCACAAAGTTGGTCTCCGTATTGAAATTACCTTTTAATTTGACTTTTTCTGATACATTTATATAGTCATTAAATATCTGCCACTGGCCTGAGTCTACTACAATATCTTTACAAGAACAAAAAGCTTACAATAAGTACAGTTCTAAAAGCAAAATAACTACTTCAATGAAAAACCCAAATAATCAAACAAAATATCCTTCAGTCAGTGTCTCAACTCTTCAAACAGCAGCTATGGACAAGTATGTCGCACAAAGAATGCAATTTTAAATAAAATAACAGGAAATAAATAATTTGTAAGTGTACTGTCATGTACTAAAAACTGAAAACTACTAAACAAAAGAACAAATATCAATTACACCAGGGGTTCTCAAACAGGGGTCCACGGACTAATTGGGTTTCCAGTAAGTTTACATATAATATAGAGCGGAGGTCCCTGAGGACCACTCAAAACCTTGCCTGCCTTGCCTCAAAATATGCAGGGGTTCAAGTACCCAAAAAAGGTTGAGAACCACTGCTATACACACTACTGAACAAAAGAACCAAACATATGTTTGCGGGTTTCAATGGATCCAACAAATTGATGGCAGATATTTTCCCTCTTGAGACTGTCCAGCCTGTCTTTATGTACATTACAGACAACTACGCCGTTCAGTCTCTCTTGGCCCATGCTAGCCCGTAGCCAAGTCTTTAACCTGCGGAGTGCACTGAAACTCCTCTCAGCCTCACATGAAGACACTGGCACCACAAACAAAATTCTGATCAGCACCTCAACTTGGTCAACCAACCCCTGCACCTCCACTAGAAGCCTCCTGAGGACCTCTGCTGCCTCTCCACTGCTGCTACAGGGGTATTTGTTGTGAAAGAGAGGGATCTGCACTGAAAGAGAATCTATGTTCACCTCTGGGTACTGATCTAGAGACTCATCCAACTCCCCCGTGAGAAGCGCTCTTTCCAACTTTTGCAGGACGTTTAGAATGTCCTGGTCAAAACGGTCGCCAAACTGAACCTCTACACCATCCAACACTTAAAAGAATTCTGCCCTATAGTGATCCACTGCTTTGCCAGCAAATTGTCTTGAGTGTCACTCAATGGATTCAATGGAGTCAATAAATGTTGTTGCTTTCTCATACAGTGCAAGATAGCTTTCGTCATTTCTCTTGCCCCTAAGAGATGACCGCAAACACTCGACTGCAGCCTGCATACCAGAGACAGCCTGAGTTTTCTTCTGCAGTGAAATGTTTAGACATTCAAGCTCTCCAAGAACAGCAGAGGCAAGTGTGAGGCCCAACACAGTCTTGCCTTTGCTGAAGTGCTCGAATAAGCCACTGGCAGTTGAAGCTGTCTTGGATGCAGATTTTGCTATCTCCTTTAGGCTGCTTAGTACCCGCTCATGCTGCCCTAGCACAGCTCTAATAGCAGTATTCCGCACAGTCCACCTTGTTGGACATAGGGGTTTCAGGGTGGTCAGATTTGTATTTTTGGACGTGGAAATTGATTCAAACATGCTCTTAAACTTTCCTGACTGGCCATAGAGGACACCTAACTGATGGACCCAGGAAAGGGAATCCCGGATCAGTGGGGAGGCGGAGCAGCCAGCCTGTGTAATCAGATTTACTGTGTGCTCCACAATGTACATAGAGGGCTAATGGCTGCTGCCTCCTCACAATTGCCTGTGCACCTGTGTATTTTCCTGCCATGTTTGAGGCACCATCGTAACTCTGCCCACGTAAGACAGACATGGTCAAATTGAGCCTCAACAACACTTCAGTTGCCACTTTCGCAATGCCCTCGCCTGTTGTCTCCGACACCCTGTATAGCCCAATAAACTCCTCGTGAGGGACAAGGTCATGGTCAACATAACGCAGACAGACACTCTCCTGTTCAGCACCAGAGACATCTTGAGCACCATCAACAATTACTGAAAATTGTACAATCGGAAGAGACCTAATCTCAGCTGCAATGACTCGAATGACTATATTGGCCATGATGTTCAGAATTTCATTGTGCTTTGGGGCCTGTGTACATTGTGGTACGCTCTGTTAACCACTTCAGTAAAATGGGATCCTCTTCTGCCCTAAGTTTCAAAAGCTGGTATAAATTCCCAGTCAGCCGTGTGGCCTCTAAAGGCTTGTCCCTGTCTTACTACATGCCGCACCGAACTAACAATTTTCATCAAGCAATGCCTTGCGTCCTCCTGCTGTTTACCCCACGCGCTGGATAACTGGACACTGATTGGATTTAGCTGGTGTGCTGTTAGTTACAAAGTGGTGGTGGGTTTGGCAGTTTTGATGTGCTGTGAATTTTTCAAAGGCTTTTCTCCAGTTCCTAAATCCTGCACTAATGAAGGCAGCATCTGCTCTTTGGCCAAAAGATGGCTGGCTTGAAAACCCTTGGTTACAGTGAAAACACAACACTCCTTTTATTGATGGATTATAATGTAGCAAGGAAAATCGCAAAACCATCTCTCTTGAAACGTCAACACTCTGTTGGCAAGAGTTTGCGGTTCTGCAAATTGTGGGTGTGGCTGATATGGTTTTGTGCCATCACTGAGGTAACTGGACAATGCTGTGCCACTGTCCCCTATACTGGTGCTGCTGGCAACATGGGTGACACCTGGTCCTGCCATGGCTGTGACACTGTCCTCTGAAGTCTCTCTCTTTGGCTCTTTCCCTTTCACCACCCTCACTGACTCAGTCTGTCTCCTAGAAAAGAAATAAGGTGTTTGCCGTACTCCTAACTACCGGTAACCAAAACTACACAATTAATCACAACAGCAATAACATTGCCTTAAACTAATCTTGGTTCAGTCACCAGTTTAAGTTGAGAGTGGGGGTATCCATGGCATTTTCCAATTGTGTCCCTATTTTACAAGTCAAGAAAATTGAGAACCTTTCATAAAGTTGCCAAACAAAGACTCAATAAACTTACCTGAGACTCCCTGTCTCTCCAAGTCTGTCCCTGCATATCTGTCCACAGCTCTGCTGTCTGTGTGCCATCTGTTGCCTGCTCTGCCTAATGACATCATTGTGAAACATTTTCATTAGCATTTCACTTCTTTCTTATGAACATTTTATCAGCTAGTCTTTGAGATATTAGGCTGCTAGGGTTCTTACTTTGCGTTTTGGTGTACTGAAAAATACTCTGATGTCCGTCTTTTTACTTTTTTTCTGCCATTTTTCTACCTGGCTGGCTGGCCGGTCTAGCAGCACACACACACATTTACACAACATATGCTGCAACCTTTTGGACTTTTAATATAGTTTGTTTCATATTGGCTGGCTTCCAACAATAGCTGAATTTGTAAAGCTAGCGAGCAAAAATTCAGTTTCTGTGGTGTTTGCTATAATCTTTGCTACCTGGTTAAATAAAGGTAAAATACAATTTAAAAAAGTTCACTAGCGACAATTTAGCTTTTGCAACGAGACCATTAAATATATTTAAGACAATGGTATAAGAGAGTGTAGTTCTGTTCAGTTTGGACTTCAGTTTATCGCTAAACTTATCACAGGGACTTTGAAGCACTACAGCTGCAAGCTGATCTTGGAATAAACTGACGATAGCAAAGATTCCATCTTTGACGACGCCACATAAATGGAATAGGTACTAGCTAGCTTGATAGTTAATGTTTGCTTTAGTTTGCGCGCTAGCTCTGCAAATTCAGCTATAGTGTGTGTGAATCCTGCCAACATAAAACATCGCTATGGTGCGATTGACTGGATTACCCTCACGTTAATTACCTGCATTTAGTGCCTTTCGGACAGTAGATACGAACCCTCTATTACCTTGCTAGCTAAAAAACTGGCAGTGGATCAAACCATTGTGAGGCAAAGGGCGGGGGGGTCGCAATCTTTTGAAACTTAAAACGCGCTATTAAGTGTCTATAATCAGCACAAGTGCTTTCATTAAGTATTATTAATATTATTGAAATTACATAGTTATGTTTACAGTGATAGATTGGGGGGGACAAATCATATTTCTCCCAGGATGGGGGGGGTCGTGTCCCCCCCGTCCCCCCTGGGATTTCCGCCTATGACCCAGCATGGTCGTGAGCATGGAGCTCTGACACAACACTGAGAAAGATGGAAAAAAAACAACACACAAGTCACTGGGTTACAAACGTATAGGAACACACACAGAACATATTTATGAATTAGCTCGCACCTATAACACATTCCACACTCTATACATCAAATCTGAATTAAATCATTTCTTTGCACAGCCTCTGTCACACACACACACACACACACTCACTCACTCACTTGGCGTGGGGACTTGTCTGCGTAGCATCGGTCCTTGCACAGCCTCTCCATCTACTTTGTGGACAGCGATGAAGGCAGTAAAGGCACTGCTCACTCCTGATTGGACACTGAGCTCTACCACCTTCTCTTTCACTCCCTTCTTCTCCCCATCCCCCTGCCTCTCTTCCATCTCCAGGGAGCGGATCAGGGTTCGAGCCCCCAGCCTGTGGACGGTCAGTCTGGAGAGGAGGGATATAGAGATTAAAGATGGTGGAGTGGGGGGATAGAGAGGTATAGATGGTGGGGTGAGGGAGAGGAGAGATAGAGAGATTAAGATGTTGGAGTGGGGGCGAGGAGGGATAGAGAGATTAAGATGTTGGAGTGGGGGAGAGGAGGGATAGAGAGATTAAGATGTTGGGGTGAGGGAGAGGAGGGATAGAGAGGTATAGATGGTGGGGTGAAGGAGAGGAGGGATAGAGAGATTAAGATGTTGGAGTGGGGGAGAGGAGGGATAGAGAGGTATAGATGGTGGGGTGAGGGAGAGGAGGGATGGAGAGATTAAGATGTTGGAGTGGGGGAGAGGAGGGATAGAGAGATTAAGATGGTGGGGTGAAGGAGAGGAGGGATAGAGAGTTTAAGATGGAGTGGGGGAGAAGAGGGATAGAGAGGTATAGATGGTGGAGTGAGGGAGAGGAGGGATGGAGAGATTAAGATGTTGGAGTGGGGGAGAGGAGGGATAGAGAGTTTAAGATGGAGTGGGGGAGAGGAGGGATAGAGAGGTATAGATGGTGATGTGAAGGAGAGGAGGGATAGAGAGATGAAGATGGTGGAGTGGGGGAGAGGAGGAATAGAGATATTAAGATGGTGGAGTGGGGGAGAGGAGGGATAGAGAGATTAAGATGGAGTGGGGGAGAGGAGGGATAGAGAGGTATAGATGGTGGGGTGAAGGAGAGGAGGGATAGAGAGATGAAGATGGTGGAGTGGGGGAGAGGAGGGATAGAGAGGTATAGATGGTGGGGTGAGGGAGAGGAGGGATGGAGAGATTAAGATGGTGGAGTGGGGGAGAGGAGGGATAGAGAGTTTAAGAGAGGAGGATTGATGATGGGATGGGGGTATCAAATCATACTACATAGCTGAAATGTATTAGTAGTGCTGGCACTGTTTCTGTTAATGGAGGGTCATGGCAGTCTTGTCTGTAAGTGGTGGCACATTCCCTTAATGTATCTGACCAAGGCCTGCACACTGTAAATAGTATAAACAGTGTTGTTTTTACCCAGTGTCCTCTGTAGGCTTGAGACTGAAGCTCAGCTGGTTCTCAACAGGCTGCTCAGCCAGGCTGTACTTCACTGTCACTGAGCCCTCTGTGTCCCCTGAGCTCTGAGATAAGGAGATAGAGAAAGACAGAGAGGCAGAACAATGGTGCCGTGCCGTGTGGCTCAGTTGGTAGAGCATGGCGCTTGCAACGCCAGGGTTGTGGGTTCATTCCCCACGGGGGGACCAGGATGAATATGTATGAACTTTCCAATTTGTAAGTCGCTCTGGATAAGAGCGTCAGCTAAATGACTTAAATGTAAATTTAAATGTAAACAATATAGAGAGAAAACAAGGAAATATGGGGTTGAGTGAAACACGTGGACCGTGACCAAACAAATAGTTATGACCTTTCCAGTGCCCTTTGAACATTGACATACTGTATGTTAAACAATATTAACACTCATAACAGGAGAAGGCAGAGCCCTCACCTTCCCAGTGAGCTGGGCATACAGCAGTGCCCTTTGACCCTGGAAGAGCACTCTGATTGGTGGAGACAGAGGGGTGACAGACACCCCCTTTGGGACATTCCACTTGACGGAGATGTCCACCACAGCCGGCTGCAGGGCAAACCGGAGGGACTGCATCACCTGAGGGGAGGGAGAGAGAAGAAGCGGTAGTGAGAATAAGGCAGGTGATGAAATCATTTCTAACCAATACAGCCCTCTTTACGTATGCACACACACACTTTCCCACCCTCTTACCCTCTCACCCTCTCACTCTCTTACTTTGGGCTGCATTCTGTCCTGTCCTGTGATAAACTGTGCGTGCCCTCCGCCCTGCTTGGCCACCCCAGAGATGAGAGCAGAGCTGGCCCCCTCTCCAATCCCAAAGGAGAAGCACCTGGCAGGGGCACACCCAGGAAACAGTATTATTGTTGTTGTCAAATACCAAAATAAGGCTATCAAACAAATCACTGGTATCATTTTCTTGTGCTTGTGGACTGACTGAATTAAAACATAACTGTACAGGAAGAATAATCAATACAGAAGCTTTTGTTTTCTCACAGGGGTGAAAAACCCCTAACCTACATAATCTCCCACACTGCCGCCCACATCCAGGTTGGATAGGTTTACATTAGATTAAGTTTAACAATGAATCTTTTGAGTCAAAAAGACCAGTGGTTAGAACTTTGTAAACAAAGATTCCACTGGCTTTATTTTCCAGACAGGTGCAATGGCCTCTGTAACAAAGTCTATTGAAACCAGTTAGGGACAGTTCCCAATGTTTGAAAATATTTTCACATGACCATCCCCTTTTATATTTTTCCACATGTACACATTTTCAGTATTAATGCAAAAATAATGATTTCCACCACAAATACCAGTAGCGACCCTGTGTTTCTAAAGGTGGATATCATCTTTACTACTGCAGCATGTTTTGTGGCACAGTGGATGCCACGCAGGGCTACGGGCCAGAAAGGTGAGCTGCGCTCCCTCTCCCTGCCCGTCTCATTACACTACGATCAGACCCGGGTGCAGACAATGATCAGCAAGGGGAAATCTGATTATCGCGCGCAGCTTGGAAGGGACATTGCTTACAACCCTCCCCTGCGCCCAATAAAAACACCACCACCCTCCCCTGCGCCCAATAAAAACACCACTACCCTCCCCTGCGCCCAATAAAAACACCACTACCCTCCCCTGCGCCCAATAAAAACACCACTACCCTCCCCTGCGCCCAATAAAAACACCACTACCCTCCCCTGCGCCCAATAAAAACACCACCACCCTCCGATGCGCCCAATAAAAACACCACCACCCTCCCCTGCGCCCAATAAAAACACCACTACCCTCCCCTGCGCCCAATAAAAACACCACTACCCTCCCCTGCGCCCAATAAAAACACCACCACCCTCCCCTGCGCCCAATAAAAACACCACCACCCTCCCCTGCGCCCAATAAAAACACCACTACCCTCCCGTGCACCAAATAAAAACACCACTACCCTCCCCTGCGCCCAATAAAAACACCACTACCCTCCCCTGCGCCCAATAAAAACACCACCACCCTCCCCTGCGCCCAATAAAAACACCACTACCCTCCCCTGCGCCCAATAAAAACACCACCACCCTCCCCTGCGCCCAATAAAAACACAACCACCCTCCCCTGCGCCCAATAAAAACACCACTACCCTCCCGTGCGCCCAATAAAAACACCACTACCCTCCAGTGCGCCCAATAAAAACACCACTACCCTCCCCTGCGCCCAATAAAAACACCACTACCCTCCCCTGCGCCCAATAAAAACACCACTACCCTCCCCTGCGCCCAATAAAAACACCACCACCCTCCCCTGCGCCCAATAAAAACACCACTACGCTCCCCTGCGCCCAATAAAAACACCACTACCCTCCCCTGCGCCCAATAAAAACACCAATACCCTCCCCTGCGCCCAATAAAAACACCACAACCCTCCCCTGCGCCCAATAAAAACACCACCACCCTCCCCTGCGCCCAATAAAAACACCACTACGCTCCCCTGCGCCGAATAAAAACACCACTACCCTCCCCTGCGCCGAATAAAAACACCACTACCCTCCCCTGCGCCCAATAAAAACACTACTACCCTCCCCTGCGCCCAATAAAAACACCACCACCCTCCCCTGCGCCCAATAAAAACACCACTACCCTCCCCTGCGCCCAATAAAAACACCACTACCCTCCCCTGCGCCCAATAAAAACACCACTACCCTCCCCTGCGCCCAATAAAAACACCACTACCCTCCCCTGCGCCCAATAAAAACACCACTACCCTCCCCTGCGCCCAATAAAAACACCACAACACTCCCCTGCGCCCAATAAAAACACCACTACCCTCCCCTGCGCCCAATAAAAACACCACAACACTCCCCTGCGCCCAATAAAAACACCACAACCCTCCCCTGCGCCCAATAAAAACACCACTACCCTCCCTTGCGCCCAATAAAAACACCACAACCCTCCCCTGCGCCCAATAAAAACACCACTACCCTCCCCTGCGCCCAATAAAAACACCACTACCCTCCCCTGCGCCCAATAAAAACACCACAACCCTCCCCTATTGTGGACAACTCCCCCATAACAGTAATTTTAGAACTGTCCCTTACCTTTCAGGTGGGAGGTAACAAAGTTAGTTAAAGCAGGGCTCCCATAGCTAGGTAATGATAGGGGAAACAGTGCTTGGGCCCACCTGTGAGAGCCGGCATTTGCATTCACCAGATCCAGTACTTCCTTGGTGTTCCCCACCTCACCATCAGTGAACAAGAAGAGCTGAGGACGACAGAGAGGGTATGTTCATTATGTGTTAATGTTAAATAATGTACATGCAGCCTTGAAGTATACAGAGAATGTTTCTTCAGTAACCAAAAACACAAGTAACCAAAAACACTCTATTTGCTGTCCCAGTAAGAAATGCATGGTACTGTAAATACCACACACTCAAAAGATACTGTTTGGTTGGATGTAACTAAACATGCCATTGTAGTGGAGTGCATGTGTAGCGGACATGAGTCAGTCATTGTCATGTGATGAGGTAGCCATAGGCGGAAATCCCAGGGGGGACGGGGGGGACACGACCCCCCCATCCTGGGAGAAATATGATTTGTCCCCCCCAATCTATCACTGTAAACATAACTATGTAATTTCAATAATATTAATAATACTTAATGAAAGCACTTGTGCTGATTATAGACACTTAATAGCGCGTTTTAAGTTTCAAAAGATTGCGACCCCCCCGCCCTTTGCCTCACAATGGTTTGATCCACAATCCACAGGATTCACACACACTATAGCTGAATTTGCAGAGCTAGCGCGCAAACTAAAGCAAACATTAACTATCAAGCTAGCTAGTACCTATTCCATTTATGTGGCGTCGTCAAAGATGGAATCTTTGCTATCGTCAGTTTATTCCAAGATCAGCTTGCAGCTGTAGTGCTTCAAAGTCCCTGTGATAAGGTTAGCGATAAACTGAAGTCCAAACTGAACAGAACTACACTCTCTTATACCATTGTCTTAAATATATTTAATGGTCTCGTTGCAAAAGCTAAATTGTCGCTAGTGAACTTTTAAATGTTTTATTTTACCTTTATTTAACCAGGTAGCAAAGATTATAGCAAACACCACAGAAACAGAATTTTTGCTCGCTAGCTTTACAAATTCAGCTATTGTTTTAAGCCAGAAAAGTCCAAAAGGTTGCAGCATATGTTGTGTAAATGTGTGTGTGTGCTGCTAGACCGGCCAGCCAGCCAGGTAGAAAAATGGCAGAAAAAAAGTAAAAAGACGGACATCAGAGTATTTTTCAGTACACCAAAACGCAAAGTAAGAACCCTAGCAGCCTAATATCTCAAAGACTAGCTGATAAAATGTTCATAAGAAAGAAGTGAAATGCTAATGAAAATGTTTCACAATGATGTCATTAGGCAGAGCAGGCAACAGATGGCACACAGACAGCAGAGCTGTGGACAGATATGCAGGGACAGACTTGGAGAGACAGGGAGTCTCAGGTAAGTTTATTGAGTCTTTGTTTGGCAACTTTATGAAAGGTTCTCAATTTTCTTGACTTGTAAAATAGGGACACAATTGGAAAATGCCATGGATACCCCCACTCTCAACTTAAACTGGTGACTGAACCAAGATTAGTTTAAGGCAATGTTATTGCTGTTGTGATTAATTGTGTAGTTTTGGTTACCGGTAGTTAGGAGTACGGCAAACACCTTATTTCTTTTCTAGGAGACAGACTGAGTCAGTGAGGGTGGTGAAAGGGAAAGAGCCAAAGAGAGAGACTTCAGAGGACAGTGTCACAGCCATGGCAGGACCAGGTGTCACCCATGTTGCCAGCAGCACCAGTATAGGGGACAGTGGCACAGCATTGTCCAGTTACCTCAGTGATGGCACAAAACCATATCAGCCACACCCACAATTTGCAGAACCGCAAACTCTTGCCAACAGAGTGTTGACGTTTCAAGAGAGATGGTTTTGCAATTTTCCTTGCTACATTATAATCCATCAATAAAAGGAGTGTTGTGTTTTCACTGTAACCAAGGGTTTTCAAGCCAGCCATCTTTTGGCCAAAGAGCAGATGCTGCCTTCATTAGTGCAGGATTTAGGAACTGGAGAAAAGCCTTTGAAAAATTCACAGCACATCAAAACTGCCAAACCCACCACCACTTTGTAACTAACAGCACACCAGCTAAATCCAATCAGTGTCCAGTTATCCAGCGCGTGGGGTAAACAGCAGGAGGACGCAAGGCATTGCTTGATGAAAATTGTTAGTTCGGTGCGGCATGTAGTAAGACAGGGACAAGCCTTTAGAGGCCACACGGCTGACTGGGAATTTATACCAGCTTTTGAAACTTAGGGCAGAAGAGGATCCCATTTTACTGAAGTGGTTAACAGAGCGTACCACAATGTACACAGGCCCCAAAGCACAATGAAATTCTGAACATCATGGCCAATATAGTCATTCGAGTCATTGCAGCTGAGATTAGGTCTCTTCCGATTGTACAATTTTCAGTAATTGTTGATGGTGCTCAAGATGTCTCTGGTGCTGAACAGGAGAGTGTCTGTCTGCGTTATGTTGACCATGACCTTGTCCCTCACGAGGAGTTTATTGGGCTATACAGGGTGTCGGAGACA
The DNA here is from genome assembly GCF_029448725.1 of Salvelinus fontinalis. NCBI lineage: Eukaryota > Metazoa > Chordata > Actinopteri > Salmoniformes > Salmonidae > Salvelinus > Salvelinus fontinalis. The sequence continues at coordinate 18,271,597 of NC_074697.1, read as the reverse complement.
ACAGGCGAGGGCATTGCGAAAGTGGCAACTGAAGTGTTGTTGAGGCTCAATTTGACCATGTCTGTCTTACGTGGGCAGAGTTACGATGGTGCCTCAAACATGGCAGGAAAATACACAGGTGCACAGGCAATTGTGAGGAGGCAGCAGCCATTAGCCCTCTATGTACATTGTGGAGCACACAGTAAATCTGATTACACAGGCTGGCTGCTCCGCCTCCCCACTGATCCGGGATTCCCTTTCCTGGGTCCATCAGTTAGGTGTCCTCTATGGCCAGTCAGGAAAGTTTAAGAGCATGTTTGAATCAATTTCCACGTCCAAAAATACAAATCTGACCACCCTGAAACCCCTATGTCCAACAAGGTGGACTGTGCGGAATACTGCTATTAGAGCTGTGCTAGGGCAGCATGAGCGGGTACTAAGCAGCCTAAAGGAGATAGCAAAATCTGCATCCAAGACAGCTTCAACTGCCAGTGGCTTATCCGAGCACTTCAGCAAAGGCAAGACTGTGTTGGGCCTCACACTTGCCTCTGCTGTTCTTGGAGAGCTTGAATGTCTAAACATTTCACTGCAGAAGAAAACTCAGGCTGTCTCTGGTATGCAGGCTGCAGTCGAGTGTGTGCGGTCATCTCTTAGGGGCAAGAGAAATGACGAAAGCTATCTTGCATTGTATGAGAAAGCAACAACATTTATTGACTCCATTGAATCCATTGAGTGACACTCAAGACAATTTGCTGGCAAAGCAGTGGATCACTATAGGGCAGAATTCTTTTAAGTGTTGGATGGTGTAGAGGTTCAGTTTGGCGACCGTTTTGACCAGGACATTCTAAACGTCCTGCAAAAGTTGGAAAGAGCGCTTCTCACGGGGGAGTTGGATGAGTCTCTAGATCAGTACCCAGAGGTGAACATAGATTCTCTTTCAGTGCAGATCCCTCTCTTTCACAACAAATACCCCTGTAGCAGCAGTGGAGAGGCAGCAGAGGTCCTCAGGAGGCTTCCAGTGGAGGTGCAGGGGTTGGTTGACCAAGTTGAGGTGCTGATCAGAATTTTGTTTGTGGTGCCAGTGTCTTCATGTGAGGCTGAGAGGAGTTTCAGTGCACTCCGCAGGTTAAAGACTTGGCTACGGGCTAGCATGGGCCAAGAGAGACTGAACGGCGTAGTTGTCTGTAATGTACATAAAGACAGGCTGGACAGTCTCAAGAGGGAAAATATCTGCCAGCAATTTGTTGGATCCATTGAAACCCGCAAACATATGTTCGGTTCTTTTGTTCAGTAGTGTGTATAGCAGTGGTTCTCAACCTTTTTTGGGTACTTGAACCCCTGCATATTTTGAGGCAAGGCAGGCAAGGTTTTGAGTGGTCCTCAGGGACCTCCGCTCTATATTATATGTAAACTTACTGGAAACCCAATTAGTCCGTGGACCCCTGTTTGAGAACCCCTGGTGTAATTGATATTTGTTCTTTTGTTTAGTAGTTTTCAGTTTTTAGTACATGACAGTACACTTACAAATTATTTATTTCCTGTTATTTTATTTAAAATTGCATTGTGTGACATACTTGTCCATAGCTGCTGTTTGAAGAGTTGAGACACTGACTGAAGGATATTTTGTTTGATTATTTGGGTTTTTCATTGAAGTAGTTATTTTGCTTTTAGAACTGTACTTATTGTAAGCTTTTTGTTCTTGTAAAGATATTGTAGTAGACTCAGGCCAGTGGCAGATATTTAATGACTATATAAATGTATCAGAAAAAGTCAAATTAAAAGGTAATTTCAATACGGAGACCAACTTTGTGATGGTTCTCAATGGAGACTCTTTTAGATGTGATCGCACCATGTTCATTGTATTTATGAAAACTGCACCCATACAGTGTACAGTACCATTGTCACCTACTGGCCTTTCTTGATATTGCTGTTTGTAAGTACAAATACCTGCATACATACTGGACTGGTAAGGAGCACTGCTATAACTATTATTAGTAGTAGTATTATAATGATTTAAACATTTGAACAAGTTGGGAAAACCCTTCAGTTAACTACTGTACCTATCAATTATCCAGTAGTAGTGATTATGGTTCCTCAATATACATTTAACATATTACAACGTAGGCTATGTGTTACAGCACTACTTTTGGTGTCCCCCCTCAGGAATTGCTCTTGAGAAAATTTCATGTAATTGTCCCCTCCAAGGTTGATATCAGATTTTCGCCCCTGCATGTATGCATAAACCAAACTAAATACAGTCAATAAAAAGGACATGCAGGCATTTATAAAGAAACGTCTCCATTGGAGGATAAGGTGGCAGGCTTTGGCAGAGGCATTTATACTGAACAAAAATATAACATTTAAAGTGTTGGTCCCATGTTTCATGAGCTGAAATAATAGATCCCAGGAATGTTCCATTTGCACAAAAAGCTTATTGGTCTCAAATTGTGGCCAAATTTCTTTACTTCCCCTGTTAGTGAGCATTTCTCCTTTGCCAAGATAATCCATCCACCTGACAGGTGTGGCATACCAAGAAGCTGATTAAACAGCATGATCATTACACAAGTGCTGGGGTCAACAAAAGGCCACTTTAAAATGTGCAGTTTTGTCAAACACCACAATTCCATAGATGTCTTTGAGGGAGCGCGCAATTGGCGTGCTGACTGCAGGAATGTCCACCAGAGCTGTTTCCAGAGAATTGAATAGCTCTACCATAAACCTCCTCCAATGTTGTTTTAGAGAATTTGGCAGTATGTTCAACCGGCCTCACAACCGCAGACCACGTGTAACCACGCCAGCCCAGGACCTCCACATCCGCCTTCTTCACCGTCAGGATCATCTGAGACCAGCCAACTGGACAGTTGATGAAACTGAGGGGTATTTTTGTCTGATTGGCTGGGCCTGGATCCCCAGTGGGTTGGCTTGGCTCCAAAATGGTTGGGCCTATGGCTGCGCCCCTACCCAGTCATGTGAAACCTAAGATTAGGGCCTTATCAATGTATTTCAATTGACTGATTTCCTTTTATGAACTGTCAGTGGTGGGAAAGGTACCCAATTGTCATACATGAGTAAAAGTATAGATACTTGAGTAACTTTCTATTAAAGTAAAAGTCACCCTGTAAAATACTACTTGAGTAAAAGTATTCGGTTTTAAATATACTTAAGTATGAAAAGTAAATGTAATTGCTAAAATATACTTAAGTATCAAAAGTAGAAGCCACTTATTATGCAAAGCACCAGTTTCTTGTTTTTAGAATGTATGGATATCCAGGGGCACACTCCAAAATTATTTACAAAAGATGCATGCGTAAGTGCGTGAATTTCACAATTTTCCTGTCCTGCTAAGCAGTCAACATGTAATGAGTACTTTGGGTTGTCAGGGAAAATGTATGGAGTAAAAATGACAATGTGTGTGTTAGGAATATAGTGAAGTAAAAGTAGTCAAAAATATAAATAGTAAAGTAAAGTTACCCCAAAAAACTATTTAAGTACTTTACACCACTGTGAACTGTAAACCTTAGAAATTGTTATATGTTGCATTTATATTTGTGTTCAGTAGAAATTATTTTCACTGTTAGCTGGACAGCTGATGAAAAGGATCATCCCCAATGTCACTGTATAACCCACAGTAAAGATCATCCCCAATGTCACTGTATAACCCACAGTAAAGATCATCACTACTGTCAGTGTATAACCCACAGTAAAGATCCTCCCTACTGTCACTGTATAACCCACAGTAAAGATCATCCCTACCATCACTGTATAACCCACAGTAAAGATCATCCCTACCATCACTGTATAACCCACAGTAAAGATCCTCACTACTGTCACTGTTTAACCAACAGTAAAGATCCTCTCTACGGTCACTGTATAACCCACAGTAAAGATCATCCCTACTGTCACTGTATAACCCACAGTAAAGATCATCCCTACCATCACTGTATAACCCACAGTAAAGATCATCCCTAATGTCACTGTATAACCCACAGTAAAGATCATCCCAACTGTCAGTGTATAACCAACAGTAAAGATCATCCCTACTGTCAGTGTATAACCAACAGTAAAGATCATCCCTACGGTCACTGTATAACCCACAGTAAAGATCATCCCTACCATCACTGTATAACCCACAGTAAAGATCATCCCTACCATCACTGTATAACCCACAGTAAAGATCATCCCTAATGTCAATGTATAACCCACAGTAAAGATCATCCCAACTGTCAGTGTATAAGCAACAGTAAAGATCATCCCTACTGTCAGTGTATAACCCACAGTAAAGATCCTCACTACTGTCAGTGTATAACCCACAGTAAAGATCATCCCTACTGTCACTGTATAACCCACAGTAAAGATCATCCCTACTGTCACTGTATAACCCACAGTAAAGATCATCCCTAATGTCAGTGTATAACCAACAGTAAAGATCATCCCTAATGTCACTGTATAACCAACAGTAAAGATCATCCCTAATGTCACTGTATAACCCACAGTAAAGATCATCCCTAATGTCCCTGTATAACCCACAGTAAAGATCATCCCTAATGTCACTGTATAACCTACAGTAAAGATCATCCCAACTGTCACTGTATAACCCACAGTAAAGATCATCCCAACTGTCACTGTATAACCCACAGTAAAGATCATCCCTAATGTCACTGTATAACCAACAGTAAAGATCATCCCTAATGTCACTGTATAAGCCACAGTAAAGATCATCCCTAATGTCACTGTATAACCCACAGTAAAGATCATCCCTAATGTCACGGTATAACCCACAGTAAAGATCATCCCTACGGTCACTGTATAACCCACAGTAAAGTAATGCCTGAGCTTCTCAATGGAACCATCGTTACAGAAAGTGCAGACACATTTGTCTATGGGGTGTTTGTTTATGTAAGGTGTGTAAGTTACCTGTCTGGGCTGGTCAGGGAGGCAGGGCTGGCGGTAGATATGTTTTAAAGGCTGGAGGATCTCTGTACCTCCGAGATCAGCCCTCATTGCCTTCACCTTCTGCAGAGCCTCATCCATAGTCTTCTGGCTGTACTCCACACTCTTACTGATGTCCAGATAGACACAAACACAGAAGGTCAAAGGGTCATCACCACAACATATTATAGGACATGGACATTTTAATATTTCCCCTACCTAGAGCTGTGGCAGTCATTACATTTTGTCAGCCAAGTAATTGTCACCAAATAACTGCTGGTCTCATGGTAATTGACCGCTATTAGTATAAGCATGTGTAGCATCTCCTGGCTTCCAAGCATAGCCTAAACAAGCATAGCCTAAACAAGCATAGCCTAAACAAGCCACCATCACAATATATCCATTACTTATTTTTGACGGGTCTAAAGAAACACGATATGAAGAAAATGTAGTCTATTTCAGAAGAACAGAATAGCACTCTGAGGCAATGCCATATGGCTGTGGGCTACACTAGTTAATTTAGCAGACAAGATGTGCTTAGAATTCCATGGCATTATGTTTTATAGTATGAAGAATACAATTGAACAAATCTTAATAAAATAGAAAGGATATTTTCTCCAAACGATTTCAAAAGAAGTGCGCACATGCAGCTATTCTATGTTGAGCGGTTAACAAAGAAACTGGTCCTCCTATATGCTTAATTTCGAGAAATTTATGCAACTTTAGTTGTGAAACAAACATTAGGATATATGTAAGATAAAAATAAACAGGCCGGTTAATCGGTATCGGCTTTTTTGGTCCTCCAATAATCGGTATCGGCGTTGAAAAATCATAATCGGTCGACCTCTAATACAAACCTTATCAAAACATATAGGCCTATGGGCTAGGATACATGAGGTATGCAACTATGATTTGAAAGTTGCGAAAAAAGAAGAAAAAAAGGTATGCGAGGTTTCTGGCCTTAATGCACAAGCTGGGCATTAGTGATAGCACTCAGCGGCGACGAGTCATTTAGGGCAGGGTTTTGAGCCCCACCTGTTAAGCTTAAAGAGTAAGGCAGCTCCAAAATACAGGTGTTTCAGCCTAGCTCAGTGCTTTCTGTAGTGGTGGGGCAGCCAGCGGAAAATACGGAGTGTAGGGGTTGGTAATGTTCTCTGGTTGTTCTGTGATTGGCTCAGTGTTCACTCATGCGGACACTACGTCACCGCAAAATCTACGGGTAAAGCTCGAAAATTCAAGCCCCTTGGGTGCTGCCATAGACTTACATTAGGTCATTGGCCACAGACAAAATTATGTCAAATTACATGGCTTTGATTGGACTTTGATACTTTAATAAATCTTAGGTAGAAAGCTAGACAAGCAGTCATTGATCATCATGAATCAAGTTGGCAATCTACTGGCAAATCCTTTTCAATCCTTGTGTTATGACTTGCCCTCCTGGATGGAGATCAAAGGTGCCGGCTAACCAAAGGTTTCAAGACCCCCCCCCCCCCCTCCTGGGGGAGTAGGCCAGTTTTATGACAGTTCCTTGCAGGAACTCTCTCTTCCACTATGCAGAAATGGAAGTTAAAAATCCCTTTGTTACAAAAGAGATTGATTTTGCAGTACTGTAACATCAAAAGTTTGGACATTGAAACAATATTTCTAATGTAAATAATGTTTGAAATAGTTGGTGGGACTTAACAACAACTGATTTTATATGATTATTGTTTATGTGATATTGTTAAGGACGGTATAACTAAATAGCTTTATCTCTGAAAGTGTACACATTCAAGGGGTCAGGTTTACATCTAAATATTGTAAAACGTATATGATTAAATTTGAAACTATTTGTGAGAAGATGAAATGTGATTTTTGCCTTCGAACTGAGGTAACATTTTGTCATAGAGACCTTTGCCAAGTCAGTAACCACGCCCACGTGAGCACAAACATTATGCCAAAGGAGGGAATGCCCCTTTTTCCCCTAAAGAATTACTAGACCAGCATGATCGACACGAGATGGTTAGAAACTCTGAAACGTTCAACAGAGAAGAACAACATCTCAAGAGACCAGTACATTGCCAGGTTGCTACTGGCGTGTAAAATGGTTCTAACTGTACCCTGAATAATCAAACATTGAGACCAGTATACGGACGGTGTTGAGCCGGACATCAGGAATGGTTAGACTCTACCAGACCAGAAAATGGTAAGACTCACTTTGAGTTAAGATAAAGACTACATCGGAACATTCAGTCTGCAGCTGTTTAAGTACTTTAGTCTAGTAAACTCGGCCGAGGGCCACTACGTGTGTACCTTTTGAAGGATCCAGTCTAACAGGGATGAGAAGGGAAGAACATTTCCTTCCCACCACCGTGTGGTAGTCTGATGTATCCATTTGAACGGACACTTCCAGAACAAAGAAGAAGATTGCTACTGCGGGGACCTCTGGTGGACAACAAGAGACTTACAGGGGACCTCTTTTGGACAACAAGAGACTTACACATCCAGAGACTTTCTGATGTACTACTCTCCACAGGCTGATCGGGCAATTTCAACAGAGAGAGACGACAAAGACATAAAAGCGTAAATATGTACATTGCATTTCTAAATCCGAATGAGTGGTTGTTAGGGTGCTAAATGTCCATATTTACATGAGCGTATTATTCAACTGCATGTACGATAGTTGAATTCCTTTGTCTCCCCTTCTCCCGCTCTTTCTTTCCCCACCCTTTTTCATTGTGTAACAAGCCGTCATATTGGGTTAGTCCACGAGGGACTTTTTATTACATTTAGTTGGTAATCAATGTATAATCTATCCTGTGTGTGTGTTTATGTAATTCTGTGTGATTATTTAGTGAGTAAATAAATAATTAAGACAATTTATGTATTCCTGAGTCATCATGTAGACTAGCGTTCCTGCAGATTTAATGGATTATGGAATGTTCAGAATGAGACTGATATGAGGAAATGCTATGATATGGAGATTCTGATTTTCTTGAGTTAATTTGGGAAACGGTAACTCGTTAAACAAACTTTTCCTGTGGTGCACCAGGTTACTAATGAGGTAATTGTTACATGATTAATTTAAATCACATAATAACTACACAATGAATTATTCGATAAATAGCATGTCATCATATTACTAATAGCTACATCACGACACTTGTCATATGAGAAATTATTAGATAAAACATATCGGTGCTCATCGGACACACATTACACAACAAGTTGGAAATTGCAAATTCAACAATGAGGGCTGAGGCGCGACTGCAGCCTCAGCCCTCATTGGCCCAGTGTCGTCCGGATTAGGGGAGGGCTTGGCCGGCCGGGATTTCCTTGTCTCATTGTGCTCTAGCGACTCCTTGTGCCGGGCGCTTGCAAGCTGACTGCAGTTGTCAGTTCAACAGTGTTTCCCATGACACATTGGTGCAGCTGGCTTCCGGGTTAAGCGAGCAGTGTGTCAAGAAGCAGTGAGGCTCTCGAACCTCGCCGAGTCCATAGGGGAGTTGCAGCAATGAGACAAGATCGTAACTTCTGGCCCATGGCATTGCGTGTGAATGTTTATCCTTAAATTAAATACCCCCTTTTCTCACCAATTTTGTGTGATATCCAATTGGTAAAATTTTTATACATTGGCCATGCGGTCAATCCAGCATGACTTCTGCCGCGTTCAAGACAACTGGGAACTCTGGGGAAAAAAGTATCTCCGACTGGGAAAATAACTGAACGGTTATTCCAAGTCGGGAACTCGGGCCTCTTTCTAGAGCCCACAAGAAGGACCGCCGCGCCACCTTCCTGTTCAAGTGAGCACAGCACAATAAGGTGAGTCCAAAAATGTCTTGTATGCTGCTGTAACAGTACTCTTCTTGCGTTGTGTACAATCAATCCTCGACACGAACTCCAAAGTGTAGCACCAGTCATGGAGATTTATTCTGATAGGAACAGCACAAAATTGCACGTCATGCAATGCACGGCTCACCATCCAACTCTGCATTCACGCACGCTGGTTTGGTGCTTGTTCACTGGGCCATATAGTTACCAAAATAATACAATTACAATATACAATATAATATCTTTAACAATGTACCTGATAGGAACAGCACAAAATTGCACGTCATGCAATGCACGGCTCACCATCCAACTCTGCACTCACGCACTGTACAAAATATATGAACCCCCCCCCACCAGACACAGTAAGTTGCTAGCTAGTACTGGCGGGAATTCTTTACAACCAAAATGCACAACCAATATTCTCCAAAAAACACTGCATCTTATGTGTGATGTTCGAATAACATTTACAAACACATTTATATAAATTGTACACTTAAATCATCACTTGGGAGTATAAAAATCACTTTTGATGTACAGTGCTTTGCAACCAACAACTTACCGCTGGTTTGGTGCTTGTTCACTGGGACGATTCTAACTGAAACATCCTCCCTCGTAAGCAAGCTACGCAAACCAGCCAATAAGATGCCATGTTGAGTAGGTGAAGGCAAGACAAAACTAAAAACCCATTGGCTTAACAATAAAGTGGCAAGGGGAATCACCAATATAACCCTGTTACACTGCTACATGAATGATGTAATCTGCCGGGGAGATATGTATACTGTAGCCAAGAAAGTAATACTAAGTGTATGTTGTGTAGTAAGCAGTTAGTAGCCCATGTGCCTCACCCTACTAATTTGGTCCCTTTTCCCCCATTTAGCCAATAGCCTGTTTTCAAGAAATGTAATCATTGAATATTGTAAGAGCTTTCATTGTCTGCTTATAAGCCCCCTTTATTTAACCTACGGTTCTGACTTGGTGTACAGGGAGAATACTGTAAGAACGGCCCAGGGTTCTGAATTCTGCTGCTGTACATTACAAAAGCGCTGAACAAATAGTTATATTGACTACGTCCGACCTAGCTTGGATTGCCTCTTATCCGCTCGTCGTTCCCTTATGCCATAGTTTGTACATCTCAATTGTTAGTTGAAACCACATTTGTTTAAGCAAGTCAGCCATATCAGCTTTGTTTTTTTTTAAAGGCAGTAATGAGGCTGAATGAACTGTTTCCCTACAAGGCTCGCTGATAACCAGGTGTAGCGGTGGTAAGGATTCACTCCATGATGCTGAAAAGGGCGCTCTGCTTTTGGGACAGCTTTATGTAGGCCCTAACAGTTTGTGGGCACCATTTGTCACCGTTATAGTGCAATGAATGTATTTTTAGTGTTGTGTTGTGGCTTTGCTGGCATGCATCAACATTTGTTGTTGTTGTTTGACCCACCAAGATTTACATGCTAAAATCGCCACTGATAAAACATCAATCTACTTGCACATCATCATCTGCACATCTATCACTCCAGTGTTAATGCTACATTGTAATTACTTCGCCACTATGGCCTTTTTATTGCCTTACCTCCTTACTTCATTTGCACACACTGTATACAGATTTGTTTCTATTGTGTTATTGACTGTACGTTTGTTTATTCCATGTGTAACTGCGTTGTAATTTGTCGCACTGCTTTGCTTTATCTTGGCCAGGTCGTAGTTGTAAATGAGAACTTGTTCCAACTGGCCTACCTGGTTAAATAAAGGTGAAATTAAAATAGATTTAAAAAAAATAATAATAATCATAAGTGATATTCTAACGTTGTCACCCATCAGACTATTCTTAATTGAATGTTGTCTTTACATTTAATAAATGAGTGATATTTATTTTGACTTAGATTGGACCAGTATCATGCACCTGTCTCAGAACAGGGGCATGAGAAAATAGCACTTCAATAGCAAATGGAGGACTATGCACATAAATAGCGAATGGAGGACACTTTTGCCATGGTTCATATTAATGACAGCCAGGTAGGCTATACTCCTGTTGATTTGTTTTACAATGTGCTTAATATTAGGAAAGTTGATGAATAAAGATGAATAAATACAGTAGGCCTAGCCTATAGAGGCCATCAAAACTCATGGGCTCTCATTAAGTGTTTGATGACATTTGCATATATGTCAGAGAGATTAGAGGGACAATAGAGTGCTGAGTACCAGGCAGTTAGAAAGTTTGGTGGGCTACTAATGACCATCAGCAGCATCAGAGCTTGGAGAAGCCTAATTACCGTGAGTAAACGGTCATGTGAAATTTGACTGCCTTCATGACTCGTGACAGTTGGTGTGGCGGTAATACCGTCACCGTGAGGGCTCTACCCCTACCTGCTGCAAATGATTAGCTCATCGTTCTGCCCCTGAACAAGGCAGTTAACCCACTGTTCCTAGGCAGTCATTGAAAATAAGAATTTGTTCTTAACTGACTTGCCTAGTTAAATAAAGGTCAAATTTAAAAAAAGATGTAAACATTAACTGTCAAACACTGTCACTGATTATATTTGGATTTGGACTACCTGGTACAACATACATGATAAAACCCTAGAATGACACCGCTAAATATGTTTGTAAAAAACGTAAGTCCTCAGACACTGACTTGACCTGATTGAGACGAGGGTTGAAAGTAGAGAACACTCACGGAAAGAAGGACTCATAACTGGACCCAAAGCCGATGATGTTGAAGTAGCACCCCATTGGCAGGCTTTTCAGCAAGAGCAGCAGAGTATCCTGCAAGAGAGAAATTCAAGTGTTTTTACTATTCAATAAACCATATAGGACATGCTTAAAGAATGGAAGACTACAGAGTAACCACTGTGTACTGGATTTCACTCTAAACCATCTCTTGGTGAATCCTGTTCAGATTGAGATGTTAATTTACTAGTGCAGGGTTGTGTGTGTGTGTGTGTGTGTACCCTGGCACTGCCAATGCGGTCCTGAGCCCCAGACCCATTGTGCATGGAGCATGACATGCTGCCAGAGCGATCCACAACAAAAAGGAATTCCCCGAGTGAGGTCATCGTCGACATCACATCTTTGGGGAACTCTGGGTACAGGCTCAGCATGACCACTGGGTCGCCCATCAGAGAGCCTGGGAGCGATAAAGAGAGAGAGAGACAGAAGTGTTCAACAGCCTTTGTCCTCTTTCTCCATCTCTACACTACATCTACTGTATCTTCTGTCTCACCATGTTCCTCTATGTAAACATGGATTAAGGTAGTAGACTAGACTACTCATTGATCTCATCTCCACACATCTACAACAGAGTAAACCCACCCCCCTCACCTGGCTTGGCAGAAGTCTGTGCTGCCTCTACTATAGCAGTAGGCTGATGGGTGTCTTGGTAATACAACAACAGCTCAACGTCCCGGTCAAATTGATGACCTGCAGCCAGACTGACCTGCAGTTAGAACAACATTCACATGAAGACAGAGCAGTCTGAGAGGGAATTTAACAACTATGAAGTATTCGGATGGTTCATGGTGCTAGTGAGAGTGCACGCACACAGACATACTGTACACGCAGACATTCATACGTACGTACAGTACCAGTCAAAGGTTTGGACACACCTACTCATTCAAGGGGTTTTTCTTAATTTTTACATTGTAGAATAATAGTGAAGACATCAAAACTATGAAATAACACATATGGAATCATGTATTAAAAGTGTTAAACAAATCAAAATATATTTTATACATTTTTCAAAGTTGCCACCCTTGGCCTTAATGACAGCTTCGCACACTCTTGGCATTCTCTCAACCAGCTTCACCTGGAATGCTTTTCCAACAGTCTTGAAGGAGATCCCACAGATGCTGAGCACATGTTGGCTGCTTTTCCTTCACTCTGCGGTCCAACTCATTCCAAACCATCTAAAATGGGTTGAGGTCGGGTGATTGTGGAGGCCAGGTCATCTGATGCAGCACTCAATCACTATCTTTCTTGGTCAAATTGCCCTTACACAGCCTGGAGGTGTTCTCCTTTTGATAAACAAATAATAGTTCCACTAAGTGCAAACCAGATGGGATGGGGTATCGTGCAGAATGCTGTGGTAGACCTGCTGGTTAATTGTGCCTTAAATTCTAAATAAATCCCCGACAGTGTTACCATCAAAGCACCCCCCACACCATCACACCTCCTCCATGCTTCACAGTGGGAACCACACATGCGGAGATCATCCGTTCACCTATTTTTTCTCAAATTTGGACTCATCAGACCAAAGGACAGATTTCCACCGGTCTAATGTCCATTGCTCGTGTTTTTTGGCCCAAGCAAGTCTCTTCTTCTTGTTGTTGTCCTTAGTAGTGGTTCATTTGCAATTCGACCATGAAGGCCTGATTCACGCAGTCTCCTCTCAACAGTTGATGTTGAGATGTGTCTGTTACTTAAACTCTGAAGAATTTATTTGGGCTGCAATTTCTGAGGCTGGTAACTCTAATGAACTCATCGTCTGCAGCAGAGGTAACTCTGGGTCTTCCTTTCCTGTGGCGGTCCTCATGAGAGCCAGTTTCATCATAGCGCTTTTGCAACTGCACTTGAAGAAACTTTCAAAGTTCCAGATTGACTTAAAGTAATGGACTATTGTTTCTCTTTGCTTATTTGAGCTGTTCTTGACATAATATGGTTTTGGTCTTTTACCAAATATGGATTTCTTCTGTATACCACCCCTACCTTGTCACAACACAACTGATTGGCTAAAACGCAGTAAAGAAATTCCACAAATTAACTTTTAACAAGGCACATTTGATAATTGAAATGCATTCCAGGTGACTACCTCATGAAGCTGGTTGAGAGAATGCCAAGAGTGTGCAAAGCTGTCATCAAGGCAAAGGGTGGCTACTTTGAAGAATCTCTAATATATTTTGATTTGTTAAAAAAAAAATTGGGATACTACATGATTCCATGTGTTATTTCATAGTTTTGATGTCTTCACTTTTGTTCTACAAAGTAGAAAAAAGTCAAAATAAAGAAAAACGCTGGAATGAGTAGGTGTGTCTCAAGTAGATTGGGACTGGTACATATCTTACATTACTTATATCACATGTATATCCTGTATTTTATACCATCTACTGCACCTTGCCTATGCCGCTCGGCCATCGCTCATCCATGTACTTATTTGTACAGTTGAAGTCGGATGTTTACATACACTTAGGTTGGAGTCATTAAAACTTGTTTTTCAACAACTCCACAAATGTCTTATTAACGAACTATAGTTTTGGCAAGTCGGTTAGAACATCTACTCTGTGCATGTGAAACAGTTTAACTTTAGTCCGTCCCCTCGATTCGACCTCGGGCGCGAACCAGGGACCCTCTGCACACATCAACAACAGTCACCCACGAAGCATCGTTACCCATCGCTCCACAAAAGCCGCGGCCCTTCGGGAACCACTACTAGCAAGGGGAACCACTACTTCAAAGTCTCAGAGCAAGTGACGTCACCGATTGAAAGGCAACTGGCGCGCACCACCGCTCTAACTAGCTAGCCATTTCACATCCGTTACACATGACACAAGTAATTTTTCCAACAATTGTTTACAGACAGATTATTTCACTTATAATTCATTGTATCACAATTCCAGTGGGTCAGAAGTTTACATACACTAAGTTGACTGTGCCTTTAAACAGCTTGGAAAATTCCAGAAAATGATGTCATGGCTTTAGAAGCTTCTGATAGGCTAATTGACATCATTTGAGTCAATTGTAGGTGTACCTGTGGATGCATTTCAAGGCCTACCTTCAAACTCAGTGTCTCTTTGCTTGACATCATGGGAATATCAGAAGAAATCAGCCAAGAAAAATTGTAGACCTCCACAAGTCTAGTTCATCCTTGGGAGCAATTTCCAAAATGCCTGAAGGTATCACGTTCATCTGTACAAACAATAGTACGCAAGTATAAACACCATGGGACCACGCAGCCGTCATACTGCTCAGGAAGGAGACGCATTCTGTCTCCTAGAGATTAACGTACTTTGGTGCGAAAAGTGCAAATCAATCCCAGAACAGCAGCAAAAGACCTTGTGAAGATGCTGGAGGAAACAGGTACAAAAGTATCTATATCCACTGTCATGACGCTGGCCTGTGGGTAAGGTTTATGACCCCACCATAAATACCTTTCTCCCTTCCCTCTCTCTCTGACTCTACTGAAGGACTCTTGAATAGTCTTTGTTAAACATAGAGAGTCTGGGAACATCAAACAAGTGGAGGGAGAGGAACCATATTTCGGTAATAGAACAAGTTGAAAATATGTGTTGGTACTTAATGAATATGATGTCAGTTCGGTTGTCATCTGAGACATTATGAGTGATTACAGGATGACATTAACTGTATCTGGGAAAGTCTACACATTCTAGTTATCAGATTCACATGGAATTGTTGTGCTATTTAAATGTTTAAATATGAAACTATTTGTGAAAAGATTGAATGTAATTTTAATGTAAGGTTCCAAATGAGAGAATTGGGCTTTCATAAGGTTAGAGCTCTGCTCAATCAGTGGCCCGCCCCTGTGAAGAGACATTGGTTATAAACTATGAAACACACTCCTCTCTACCTCCACTATTTACAGTAAGCCCTTGACGAAAATGTAACCTCCTGTCCCGGGTACATTAGGGCGACGGTCCGATGTCAGAAGGATTCAGATAATAACTACAGAACTAAGCCAACCTCAGCGTGAGCTTTGGTGGCGAATGGTATGAACTTTGAAGTCTTATTCACTACAGAAGTGATACCTCCGAGCCTTTGAGTTAGCAGCGGCCGCTGTAAACGTGGGCTAGGAAAGGACGGACGACGTATCCAATCTAACACACAACAACGATACTACAACATATCCCATTTACCACCAGAGACATTCTTCTGAGGACAGCAAGATCTCTGTTGGGCAACACGGTAGGCATCTACGAACAACCTACAAAAGCGCAGCTCAGAGTAAATATGAATTGCATTTCCCTTTTCCAAATGGGCGGTAATTTAGAATGCATAAGATACTGTATTTACGATAGCATAGCTTCTCCCTTTGTTCCTCAGTCTTCCCGCTCTTTCACTCAAACCCAACCCCCTTTCCTTTGTGTAACCAGCTGTCATGTCGGCTCCGTCCACCAGGGACGTTTTCTGTATGACATAATTTGCATTCTGTGTATATGTAATTCTGTGTGATCAGTTAGGTATTTAGTAAATAAGTAATTAAACCCAATTTTGTATTGCTGATTCAACTTGTTAGCCAGGGTTCGTGAAGATAACCAAGAATTTACAACTTTCAGAGGAGACTGAAATAATAATAATAATAATAATAATAGTAAGGTGACGATAAATATTGACTGCTATTGATGTAAAATATTACTAGGTTTTTAAGAGTTTATTCGGAAGATAACAGCTCCATAAATACTCTTTCGTGGTGCCCCGACTTTCTAGTTAATTACATTTACATGATTAGCTCAATCAGGTAATATTAATTACAGAGAAAGGATTTTATAGAATAGCATGTCATTTCACTTAATCCGGCATAGCAAAAGACACGACACCACAGTAAAACGAGTCCTATATCAACATAATCTGAAAGGCCGCTCAGCAAGGAAGCCACTGCTCCAAAACCGACATAAAAAAGCCTGACTACGGTTTGCAAATGCACATGTACTTTTTGTACTTTTTGGAGAAATGTCCCCTAGTCTTATGAAACAAAAATAGAACTGTTTAGCCATAATGACCATTGTTATGTTTGGAGGACAAAGGGGGAGGCTTGCAAGAAAAAGAACACCATCCCAACCATGAAGCACAGGGGTGGCAGCATCATGTTGTGAGGATGCGTTGCTGCAGGAGGGCTGGTGCACTTCACAAAATAGATGGCATCATGAGGGAGGAATATTATGTGGATATATTGAAGCAACATCAAGACATCAGTCAAGAAGTTAAAGCTTGGTCGCAAACGGGTCTTCCAAATGGACAATGACCCCAAGCATACTTCCAAATTTGTGGCAAAATGGCTTAAGGACAACAAAGTCAACGTATTGGAGTGGCCATCACAAAGCCCTGACCTCAATGCTAAAGAAAATTTGTGGGCAGAACTGAAAAGCGGGTGCGAGCAAGGAGGTCTACAAACCTGACTCAGTTACACCAGCTCTGTCAGGAGGAATGGGCCAAAATTCACCCAACTTATTATGGGAAGCTGGTGGAAGGCTACCCGAAACGTTTGACCCAAGTTAAATAATTTAAAGGCAATGCTACCAAATACTAATGAGTGTATGTAAACTTCTGACCCACTGGGAAAGTGATGAAAGAAATAAAAGCTGAAATAAATCACTCTACTATTATTCTGATATTTCACATTCTTAAAATAAAGTGGTGATCCTAACTGACCTAAGACAGGGAATTTTTACTTGGATTAAATGTCAGGAATTGTGAAAAACTGAGTTTAAATGTATTTGGCTAAGGTGTATGTAAACTTCCGACTTCAACTGTACATATTCTCATTCACCCCTTTAGATTTGTGTGTATTAGGTAGTTGTTGGGGAATTGTTAGATTACTTGTTATATAATTACTGCACTGCCGGAACTAGAAGCACAAGCATTTCGCTACACTCACATTAACAGCTGCTAACCATGTGTATGTGACCAATACAATTTGATTTGACTGTGTATAAAATAAACACAATTAAACATGCATATGAACACACACACACACACTCACACACACAGACACACACAAAGTACCGTGGCTTGGGTTTTCTCTGTGTTGAGGTAGTTGAGTGGGTCCAGGGGACAGTTGGACTCGACTCTACAGATGGGATGAGGGGACGACACACGGGCAGTGAGGGACAGACTGTAGGGCACAGAAGCAGCAGGCACCGAGGACACCAGGGCACTGCCACCACTACCACTGTCTGACCCTTAGAGAGAGATGGGGTCAGGGAGGGAGGAGGAGGTAGAGAGACAGAGAGAAGACAGAAGGCGAGAGAGGAAAGAGATGAACAGAAACATGCTAATTTGTGGGTGATTGGACTGGACCTAAAGCCTGCACCACTTCCTGTGGGTCTCCAAGAGCAGGACTGAAGTCCACCACCCTATGTGACCAGTTGCTGGTTCCTAGTCACACTGCTGCCCACAAGGTTTTACACTGCACTATGATGTATTAGTGGTTTGTGTCTCTCCATGCAGGGGCACATGTTCTTACCCTGGGGTTGATAGCGGGGGTTGAGCACGGCGGGCAGGCAGAGCCTCAGGCCATCGTCAGCCTGTACAGCCAGCTCTGTCACATAGTCTAGGCTGACAGAGGCCTTCTCCCCTGGAGGCAGACTACCTACACTCAGCTTGAACACATCCGGGCTCTCATCACTCTCCTCCAATAGGAAGGCCTGCTGGCCCGAGCTCAATGAATCATCATACTGCTCCCGCGCCTGAGAGGGGGACAGAGGAACACAAGGATGCATCATCAGCCTGAGACAATAGTGATATGAGAGCGGTCAAAAGGATAATACTGATTCTTGAAGCTCCGCAAGTCATAGACTGCTTGGTTAACCAATTGGATATAGTTGCCCAGTAAGACTTTACACCAAGTTGTTCTTAAACCTGTGTAGTAACTATGTAACTACACTAGTAACAACATTTGTACTAACATGTTATTGATTGTTATAAACATGAAATGAATCCTGAAAAAAAATAAAAGAAATGTAGATCTGCATTGTTGCTTTTGTCTCATTGTTGACTTGTCATTTCCCCTCACCTTCTGTTTCTCCTGAACCTCAGCCACCACCTCAGTCTGTCCTATCTTGGCGCTGAACCTGCAGACAGCAGCCTCTCCTGGCAGAGGGAAAACAAAGATGGCCTCCAGAGGGCTCTTCTCCTGGTTCTCATACTGCAGAGTGGAGCTCACAGTGGCCACATGCCCCTGGACACTCACTTCCACAGCAATACTCTTCAGAGGCACTGAGAGAGGGAGGGATGGAAGGAGAGAGGATAAACAAGATACTGATGAGAGCTCATGTCTGGGAGAAGGAAAATACACACAGACATGGGAAGTAAACAATAATTTCTGCTTTCAAACAGTACCTGGTTTATTCTTGACAGTTATCAATCCACAGCAGTTCACCATTTTGGCACCTGAATGGGGAAGTTAGGTGTCATATTATTGTCCTCTTACTGGAAAACAGGCACTGTTGGAATATTGATTTGTACTGTATCAATATTGATAAAACCCTGGCAATCATACAACACTGGTCTTCTTAGGAGAGGGAACATACAGTACTGTATTTCCTCATACAAATCAAATGGGGCGGCAGGGTAGCCTAGTGGTTAGAGCGTTGGACTAGTAACCGAATGGTTGCAAGTTCAAATCCCCAAGCTGACAAGGTACAAATCTGTCGTTCTGCCCCTGAACAGGCAGTTAACCCACTGTTCCTAGGCCGTCATTGAAAATAAGAATTTGTTCTTAACTGACTTGCCTAGTTAAATAAAGGTAAAAAAATAAATAAAAATGTATTCATCACATGATAAATAAACAACCAGTGGTCTCATAGACTAGACGTAACATACTACATGTAAATCCGAGACGTTCAAATTAGTATGATAAGTTATGTTTGGTATGGTTGCATAAGATAGGTTAAGGTAAAAATTAAAGTAGGGTTGTTGGTCGGAGTGGATGTGAAGGCGTGTAACATGAACATCAAGCAATCCAAAGGTTGAATGTTCGAATCTCATCACAGACAACTTTAGGATTTTAGCTAATTAGCAGCTTTAACTACTTACTACTTTACGATTGCTTAGCGTGTTAGCTAACTCTTCCACATAACCCTAACCTTAACCATTTAACCTAACTATAACCTTAACTCCTAACCCCTAGCCTAGCTAGTGTTAGCCACCTAGCCACCCAGCTGACGTTAGCCACAACAAATAAAAATTCGTAACATATCATACATTTTAAAAATTCATAACATATTGTGCTAATTACTAATTCGTAACATATAGAATTGCAATTTGTAGCATAACATACAAATTGTAATTCGTAACATATTCTAAGAAATGTATGATGGACAAATTAACAAACCATAAGAAAAGTAACATCACACTAAATGGAATGTCTCAGATTTACTTACAGAATAATACGAAATGTTCTGAGACCACGTTGAAACAACAGGTGTAGACTATCAGTAAAATGCTTACATATAGGCCCTTTGCAAACAATACAGAGAGAAAGAAAATAGAGAAACGAAAGGGCCTTTGAGCAAAAAGGGAAATTACCGAGCTTGGAGTTCTTGTGAACAATAAACAATGAAATGATCACAGCAGCTTGACGCAATAATGTCAATCTCTGTCCAGTGTCCATCCTGTGTAACCTCTGGTTGAACTAGTCATAGAGATCCTATTCAATGATTCTCATTCCTAATCCTTTCGGACTACTGCAAAAGGATGAAATGCAATAGTCAATAGTGGATGATTTTAAGTCAGGAGGTAAGCTTACCTGCCACCTTGATGGTGTTGGTCAGGTATTTCATCATTTCAGAGTTTTAGGATGGCACAAATTGATACATAGAGGCAAGTAAACATTTCACACTTGTCTGACAATCTGGGTTAGAATAACGTTTAGCAAAAAGCGTCTCAGGACAAACACACACATGGATTTAGGTTACTTTATCCCATCATACCAGCTGTAGAATATTCAAAATATTTATTTTTTTACCCCCTTTTTCTCCCCAATTTCATGTTATCCAATTGCAAACCACTTATGATCTTGTCTCATCTCTGCAACTCCCCAACGTGCTCGGGAGAGGTGAAGGTTGAGTCATGCGTCCTCTGAAACATGACCCGCCAAACCGCGCTCCTTAACACCTGCCCGCTTAACCCGGAAGCCAGCCGCAACAATGTGTCAGAGGAAAAACCAATGTGTGAGAGGAAAAACCGTACAACTGGCGACATGAGTCAGCGTGCATGCTCCCGTCCCGCCACAAGGAGTCGCTAGAGCACGATGGGACAAGAACATCCCGATCAAACCCTCCCCTAACCCGGACGACGCTGGGCCAATTGTGTGCCACCTCATGGGTCTCCCGGTCGGGATGTGGTAGAATAATCAATAACCACAGCAGATTTTTTTTAAATAAGGTAACACTTCATTTTAAGGGGTCCTTATTAAAGTCTAATTACATGTGTAATTACACTGTAACAAGTATTGCAGTTCCCTGTAGCAACCAATAGTTACACTGTAATAACAAGATGTAACTGGTAGTTATTGCCGTCTGTAATTACAAAGGTGTAACAATGAATGCTTGTTACCACGCTTGTTACAAATGGGCAGGTTTCCACTAAATTCACCAACTTAGTCTTTTGTTTCTTCTCAGCTGCATTCGATTTAGTAACAACAGTCAAAAAGTCTGAGACCCCTCGTGATTGCACTGGGTATCTGCACGATTATGCGCGATTACTTACCCATGAATGTGCACTGTTTAAAATATATCTCCACTCAACGTTATTGTTAGCACTTGCAACCAAAATAAAGTGTACCATCTGGGTTAATTTGGTCATTCCAGATTCGGAAAAAACACACTACTTCAAAGCATAGTTGTCACGGCCGTCGTAGGGAGGAGACCAAGGCTCAGCGTGATAAATGTACATACTTCTTTATTTAACGAATGAACACTCAACAAAACGAACAAAATAACAAAACGAACCGTGAAGCTAATATGGCTAGTGCAGACAGGCAACTAAACATAGAATAAGAACCCACAAAACCAAAAGGGAAAATGACAACGATAAACAGCTGCCTCTGATTGGGAACCAATTCAGGCCACCATAGACATACATATACCTAGACTTACCAACACCTCTAGACATACAAAAAAACCTAGACAATACAAAACAAGCATACCCACCCTCGTCACACCCTGACCTAACCAAAATAAAAAAGAAAGTTATCTATGTTAAGGTCAGAGCGTGACAATAGTACATTAAATATTTGTTAAAGTACAATGTAATTACTAGTTGTTACACAGGATTTAGCTAGTTAAAATAAAGTGTTTCCTGAGGGGTACTTAGTTATAATTAATGTGTACTTATACAGTACACAACCCATCCTGACAACCTGGCCCCTCATTTTAAAGCTTCTGTAAGTTTTACTTAATTTCTGTACCTTATTGTGAAATAAAGTGAAACTTCCAGAAGCTTTAAAGCTACAATATCTAACTTTTTGGGCAACCCTACCAAATTCACGTTTGAGTTAATGTGAGTTATTAATCTGTCATTCTCATTGAAAGCAAGTCTAAGAAGCAGAAGATATCTTCTATGTTCCCTATTTCTATACTTCCCGTTCTTAAGTTTTATTTTTTAGTCTTTTACTTTCGGTTTTGTACACAAGATTCAAACAGAAAATACAATATTTTTGGTTATTTGCAAAGATATTTCACAGCAGTTTAGATGGTACGATTATTCTCTACTTTATACATGGCCTGTTTTGTCACATAAACTGAAATCAGGCGAACTATTAGAATTTTAGCAACCAGGAAATGGCGGAGCGATTTCTGCATATTGCACCTTTAAAATGAGGGCCAGGTTGTCAGGATGGGTAATTTACTGAATAAGTACACATTAATTATAATTATACAACAGGTGGGTCTAATCCTGAATGCTGATTGGTTAAAACCACATTCCAGCCAGTGTCCATTCCACAAGTTACCACCGGCTAAATCTATGACATTAACATGAATATTTACTCTGTTCCATCTGACTGCGCAATCCACTGTCTCATCAGCCCAGCCAAGCAATTTATAAACTTGATCTCCGCTATAAAAAGCATCTAGACATTATCTCACATTTCTTTTATACTAACGTTTAGTTTGCAAGGGTGGAGATTTGTATAAACCTTGCTGTCTGTCTCTCTGACATTTTCAACATTATTTCAATATTCAAATTCGGTCTCCAGCTGTCCCATAGTAATACATGTGTTGGGATGAGACAGACAGGCAGGGAGGCAGCATTTCTCAGCCAGTTGAAATCATGAATCAGCTGGCATAATTTTTATGGATATGTACAAAGAAATGTCAGCTAGTTTGCAGTCTTTTCAGCTTCAGTTTGAAGTGATTGTGCTAGCTGTGTTGTTAGCTGTCTTGTTGGCTAGCTCCTCTGAACAACAGTGTCCTGATGAGTGTGCACATTTTGAATGCCAGGTGAAATCGCTCCTCATTAGCTCATTGTTATAGATGTATCCAAATAAATGTCACTAGAAACTACTTAAACAAATGCAAATGTGCCTAGTTTGCTGTTATTCTGGCTGCACTTTTTGACGTGACTGTAAGTTTGCAACAGTATGGCTAGCTAGCAAGCAAGAGATAAGAACGTTGCCAGCCAGTATGGCAAAGGAACATTTAGAATAAACGACTGTGTCGCGTCCATAGATACAGAACAAAAATACTTAATGACTGGGTCGCATCTCTACCAACCCAACCGATAGAAAGAATTACCAGCCGGCTTGGGTAGCAACCTTGGATTTGTGTCGGACTATATCTTGTGGAATAGAAATAGTATGAATAAATTCATCAAAATAATATTTTTAATTAAAATATGTAAATCATTATTTGAATATGTTGGTAACCCGTTGTATAAAAGTGACAATGCCCTCGAAGCTGGTGTTTGCAGGATATATTGACACGGTTTGCCTCCCCTCGACTTCATATCTGGCACAACCGTGCCTCCAAACACCGGCTTCGAGGGCATTGTCACTTAATTAAGTAAGTATGCCTCAACATACACTTATTTTTAATGGGCTAAATCCTGTGTAACATCTTGTATGTACATTATAATCTACTTAGGGAAACATGACATGTACTATGCTTTGAAATAATGTATTTTTCCACATCTGGGATGCCACCCATATTAGATCCCGGTCAGTGAGGTTGAGTTACTGATCTGTTTTTACCAGCTCAACCAAGTTAACCCAGACAGTACACTTTATTTTGGGGGCAAGTGCTAGCAACACAACTGAGTAGAGATATAGTTTGAACAGTTCACATTCAAAGCTAAATAATTAGAGCCTATTGACCATAGGCTATAATCTCTCAGACACCCAGCGCATCCATGAGAGATCACAACCTTTGTGACAGTTGTTACTGTATGCAGCTGAGAAGAAGTGAAACACTAAGTTGGTGAATTTAGTGGAAACCTGCCCATTTGTAACAAGCATGGTAACAAGCATTCATTGTTAAACCTCTGTAATAACAGACCGCAATTACTACCAGTTACATGTTGTTATTACACTGTAACTATGAGTTGTTACAGTTAACTATAATACTTGTTAGTGTAACTACACATGTAATTACACTTCTTATAAGGACCCCTTAAATGGAAGCTTTACCAGAAAGAATTATAGAGCCTGTGATTAATGTCTGTTCAATAAACATGATACATTCTGAACGTTTTGTAACGTTGCGCACTCTTGAACAGACCCTGAGAAGTTGTTACATGTTGCTTGTTGTGCAGCTATTCTAGCAAGCTAGAGCAAACCGCCATAAAATAGGATGTTGTGATATGTGGATCCTATTGAATTGGATGGTTCAAAGTCTATTTATAACAATTTTGGGCCAACAATAATAAACATAGTAAATGTAATTCAAAATGTAGAAAACCTGAATGCGTTAACAAAGTAATCATCCCAAAGAAGACATGTGTGTAACATACCTTAAAATCTGTGATGGTTTTCAAAAACTGCTTTACTGGTCCAGGTGATTAAAAAAACAATACCAAGTTCAGAATGAATATGCATCAGACTACACTACTTCTTCCTGATTTATAAACTCTCTCTCTCTCTCTCTCTCTCTCTCTCTCTCTCTCTCTCTCTCTCTCTCTCTCTCTCTCTCTCTCTCTCTCTCTCTCTCTCTCTCTCTCTCTCTCTCTCTCTCTCTCTCTCTCTCTCTCTCTCTCTCTCTCTCTCTCTCTCTCTCTCTCTCTCTCTCTCTCTCTCTCTCTCTCTCTCTCTCTCTCTCTCTCTCTCTCTCTCTCTCTCTCTCTCTCTCTCTCTCTCTCTCTCAAGGGGCTTTATTGGCATGGGAAACATGTGTTAACATTGCCAAAGCAAGTGAGGTAGATAATATACAAAAGTGAAATAAACAATAAAAATTAACAGTAAACATTACACATACAGAAGTTTCAAAACAATAAAGACATTACAAATGTCATATTATATATATATAGTGTTGTAACAATGTACAAATGGTTAAAGCACACAAGTTAAAATAAATAAACATAAATATGGGTTGTATTTACAATGGTGTTTGTTCTTCACTGGTTGCCCTTTTCTTGTGGCAACAGGTCACAAATCTTGCTGCTGTGATGGCACACTGTGGAATTTCACCCAGTAGATATGGGAGTTTATCAAAATTGGATTTGTTTTCGAATTCTTTGTGGATCTGTGTAATCTGAGGGAAATATGTGTCTCTAACATGGTCATACATTGGGCAGGAGGTTAGGAAGTGCAGCTCAGTTTCCACCTCATTTTGTGGGCAGTGGGCACATAGCCTGTCTTCTCTTGAGAGCCATGTCTGCCCAAGGCGGCCTTTCTCAATAGCAAGGCTATGCTCACTGAGTCTGTACATAGTCAAAGCTTTCCTTAAGTTTGGGTCAGTCACAGTGGTCAGGTATTCTGCCACTGTGTACTCTCTGTTTAGGGCCAAATAGCATTCTAGTTTGCTCTGTTTTTTTGTTAATTCTTTCCAATGTGTCAAGTAATTATCTTTTTGTTTTCTCATGATTTGGTTGGGTCTAATTGTGCTGTTGTCCTGGGGCTCTGTGGGGTGTGTTTGTGTTTGTGAACAGAGCCCTAGGACCAGCTTCTCTCTCTCTTTCACGTTCCTGACCTGTTTTCTCTTGTTTTGTATGTGTTTAGTTGGTCAGGGCGTGAGTTGGGATGGGCAGTCTGTGTTTGTTCTATGTGGGAGTGTGATTGTTAATTAGCCTTATATGGTTCTCAATCAGGGACAGGTGTTATTAATTTCCTCTGATTGAGAATCATATATAGGTAGGCTGTTTTACACTGTTAGTTGGTGGGTGATTGTCTTCCGTGTCTGTATGTTATTTCGTACCACAGGGACTGTTTCGGTTTGTATGTAGTCTGTTCCTGTTCGTGCGTTCTTCGTGTCTATGTAAGTTCTCATGTTTAGGTCAGTCTACGTTGTTTGTTATTTTGTATCATTTCAAGTGTAGTTCGTGTTCGTTTTCGTCTTGTCAATAAATTCATTATGTCAAACTACCTCGATGCGTATTGGTCCGACCCCTGCTTCTCCTCTTCGGATGAAAAGGAGGAGAGCAACCGTTACACTCTCTCATTTCATCCGTGAGTCACCTCAAAGCCTGACTCAGATTCCAATTAATTCACGCTCACTGTTGCTTAAATCATAACAAATAAAATTGTATTTCTCACATGGGCCAAATACACAGGTGTACTGAAGACCTTACAGTGAAATGCTTACTTGCAAGCCATTAACCAACGATGCACTTTTAAGAAAAAAAATAAGTGTTAAGAAAAAAATAGATAAGTGAAAAATAAAAAATAATTAAAAAGCAGCAGTAAAATAACAGTAGCGAGGCTAGAGTTAAAATGACTATGCATAGATAATCCAGTACCGCTTGCCGTGCGGTAGCAGAGAGAACAGTCTAGGGTGACTGGAGTCTTTGACAATTTTCAGGGCCTTCTTTGACATGGTATAGATCATCGCCTGGTATAGAGGTTCTGGATGGCAGGAAGATTGGCCCCAGCGATGTACTCGGCCGTACGCACTACCCTCTGTAGTGCATTGCGGTCAGTGGCCGAGCAGTTGCCATACCAGGCAGTGATGCAACCAGTCAGGATGCTCTCGATGGTGCAGCTGTAGAACCTTTTGAGGATCTGAGGACCCATGCCAAATCATTTCAGTCTCCTGAGGAGGAATAGGCTTTGTCGTTCCCTCTTCACGACTGTCTTGGTGTGTTTGGACCATGTTAGTTTGTTGGTGATGTGGACGCCAAGGACTACTCCTTTCCTGTAGTCCACAATCATCTCCTTTGTCTTGATCATGTTGAGGGAGAGGTTGTTGTCCCTGGCACCACACGGTCAGGTCTATGACCTCCTCCCTATAGGCTGTCTCGTTGTTGTCGGTGATCAGGACTACCACTGTTGTGTCATCTGCAAACTTAATGATGGTGTTGAAGTCGTGCCTGGTTGTGCAGTCATAAGTGAACAAGGAGTACAGGAGGGGACTGAGCACGCACCCCTGAGGGGCCCCTGTGTTGAGGATCAGCGTGGCGGATGTGTTGTTACATACCCTTACTACCTGGGGGCGGCCCGTCAGGAAGTCCAGGATCCAGATGCAGAGGGAGGTGTTTAATCCCAGGGTCCTTAGCTTAGTGATGAGCTTTGTGGGTACTATGGTGTTGAACGCTGAGCTGTAGTCAATGAACAGCATTCTCACATAGGTGTTCCTTTTCTCCAGGTGTGAAATGCAGTGTGGAGTGCAATGGAAATTGCATCATCTGTGGATCTGTTGGGGCGGTACGCAAATTGGACTGGGTCTAGGGTTTTCTGGGATAATGGTGTTGACGTGAGTCATGACCATCCTTTCAAGGCATTTCATGGCTACAGACGTGAGTGCTACGGGTCAGTAGTCATTTAGGCAGGTTACCTTAGTGGTCTTGGGCACAGGGACTATGATGGTCTGCATGAAACATGTTGGTATTACAGACTCAGACAGGGAGAGGTTGAAAATGTCAGTGAAGACACTTGCCAGTTGGTCATGCTCGGAGTACACGTCCTGGTAATCCGTCTGGCCCTGCGGCCTTGTGAATGTTGACCTGTGTCGTGGAATTATTGTAACCAAAAGGAGAGACTTTTACATTTCTTCAAAACAAGTCAACTTTAATATTTCAGGTCACACAGACACAATAGAGTTATAAGAACCCTCTATTCTGTTGCATAAAACAACCATTTGATGCAATGACAGTATTATAACATAATTTTGTAATTTCTCCACCATACCTGTTTAAAGATCTTACATACATCGGCTGCGGAGAGCGTGATCACACAGTCGTCCGGAACAGCTGATGCTCTCATGCGTGTTTCAGTGTTACTTGCCTCGAAGCGAGCACCCCCTGCTATATTGTGGATAAAGAGTTACCTTTCTAATAGAACACAGAGGGTGTTCTTTATTGGAAGCCTCTCCAGGTAGAATCTAAAATTTCCCAAGGCAGCTATCTAGGCCCATTACTTTTTTTCAATCTTTACTAATGAAATGCCACTGGCTTTGAGGAAAGCCAGAGTGTCTATATATGTGGACGACTCAACACTATACATGTCAGCTACTACAGCGACTGAAATGACTGCAACACTTAACAAAGAGTTGCAGTTAGTTTCAGAGTGGGTGGCAAGGAATAAGTTAGTCCTAAATATTTCTAAAACTAAAAGCATTGTATTTGGGACAAATTATTCACTAAACCCTAAACCTCAATTGAATCTTGTAATAAATAATGTGGAAATTGAGCAAGTTGAGGTTACTAAACTGCTCGGAGTTACCCTGGATTGTAAACTGTCATAGTCAAAACATATTGATACAACAGCAGCGAAGATGGAGAGAGGTCTATCCAGATGGAAGATGGAGAGAGGTCTATCCAGATGGAAGATGGAGAGAGGTCTGTCCAGATGGAAGATGGAGAGAGGTCTGTCCAGATGGAAGATGGAGAGAGGTCTGTCCAGATGGAAGATGGAGAGAGGTCTGTCCAGATGGAAGATGGAGGATGGTCTGTCCAGATGGAAAATGGAGTGAGGTCTGTCCAGATGGAAAATGGAGAGAGCTCTGTCCATGATAAGGCACTGCTCATCCTTTTTGACAGCACTGTCAACAGGGCAGGTCATGGAACTCTATTCCACGTCAAGTAACTCATGCAAGCAGTAAAATTTAATTTAATAAACAGATTAAAAAACACTTAATGGAACAGCGGAGACTGTGAAGCATGACAAACATAGGCACAGACACATGCATACACACACACACGATAGCATACGCACTATGCACACATGTACGCATGGATTTTGTACTGTATATATGTGGTAGTGGTGGAGTAGAGGCCTGAGGGAACACAGTCTGTGAATGTATTGTAATGTTTGTAAAATTGTATAAACTGTCTTAATTTTGCTGGACCCCAGGAAGAGTAGCTGCTGCCTTGTCAGCAGTTAATGGGGATTCATAATAAATATAAATAAAAGTTATTTAAGTCATCTGGTAGGCTCGTGTCAATGGGCAGCTCTCGGCTGTGCTTCCCTTTGTCGTCTGTAATAGTTTGCAAGCCATTCCACATCTGACAAGCATCGGAGCCGGTGTAGTACGATTCGATCTTAGTCCTGTATTGACGCTTTGCCTGTTTGATGGTTCATCGGAGGGCATAGCGGTATTTCTTATAAGCTTCTTGGTTAGAGTCCCGCTCCTTGAAAGCGGCAGCTCTACCCTTTAGCTAAGTGCAGATGTTGCCTGTAATCCATGGCTTCTGGTTGGGGTATGTACGTACAGTCACTGTGTGACGACGTCATCGATGCACTTATTGATGAAGCCAGTGACTGATGTGGTGTACTCCTCAATGCCATCGGACGAATCCCGGGAACATATTCCAGTCTGTGCTAGCAAACCAGACCTGTAGTTTAGCATCTGCTTCATCTGACCACCTTTTAATTGACTGAGACACTGGCGCTTCCTGCTTTAATTTTGCTTGTAAGCAGGAATCAGGAGGATATAATATTGGTCTGATTTGCCAAATGGATGGTGAGGGAGAGCTTGTACGCGTCTGTGTGTGTGGAGTAAAGGTGGTCTCGAGTTTTTTTCCTCTGGTTGCACATTTAATATGCTGTTAGAAATTAGGCATTTAAGTTTAAGTTTCCCTGCATTAAAGTCCCCACGATTACGACTCAGGATATGACCCAGATGTGGACACGGGAGGTGGATAGTACCATTCTCAGAAGATTTCTTAGAAACACGGGGCAGGCAAAGGGCAGGTTGAGGGCAGGCAGAGGTTCATGATCAGGTCAGAGTCAGGCAGGTACAGGACGGCAGGCAGGCTCGGGGTCAGGGCAGTCAGAATGGTCAGAACCTGGAAAAACTAGGAAACAGAACTAGAGAAACAGGAAAGCGGGAAAGAACTCTGGTAAGACCTGACAAGACAAGACGAACTGACAACAGACAAACAAAGAACACAGGTATAAATACACAGGGGATAATGGGAAGATGGGCGACACCTGGAGGGGGGAGACAAGCACAAAGACAAGTGAAACAGATCAGGGTGTGACACCCGGCCACTAGGAAGCTCCGCCTCTGGATCAGCATTTTCCTGTTTGCTTATGGCCTTATACAGCTCCTTGAGTGCGGTCTTAATGCCAGCATCGATTTGTGGTGGTAAATAGACAGATATGAAAAATAGATGAAAACTCTCTTGGGAAATAGTGTGGCCTACAGCTTATCATAAGATAGTCTACCTCAGGCGAGCAAAACCTCCTAAATATTAGATTTGATGCACCAGCTGTTGTTTACAAATATAAACAGATCGCCACCCCGTGTCATACCGGAGGCGGCTGTTCTATCTTCCCGATGCAGCATAAAACCCGCCAGCTGTATGTAATTAATGTCGTCGTTCAGCCACGACTCGGTGAAACATAAGATATTACATTTTGTTATGTTCCGTTGGTAGGATATTCGTGATTGTAGCTATTCTATTTTGTTATCCAATAATTTTACGTTGGCTAGAAGGGCTGATGGTAGAGGCAGATTAACCACTCGCCGTCGGATCCTTACAAGGCACCCCAACTTGCGTCCCTGATATCTCTGTCTCTTTCTCATGTGAATCACAGGGATTTGGGCCTTGATGGGTGTCTGAAGTAAATCCTTAACGTCCGACTCGTTAAAGAAAAAATCTTCATCCAGTATGAGGTGAGCAATTGCTGTCCTGATATCTATGAGCTCTTTTCGGGTCATAAGAGACAGTGGGAGAAACATTATGTACAAAATAAGTTACAAATAACATGAAAAAATACACACAATAGCACAATTGGTTAGGAGACCGTAAAACTGCAGCCATCTCCTCCGGTTCCATTTTTCTGAATCATTATTAATCGTCTGTTGAGTCATTCACCCAAACTCTCTAATTCTCTAACCTCATCTACTCCCATGTCTCTCATTTTCATATTTATATTGATGCATGCAAATAAACAATAGTAAATAATTTCCCCTTTTTTCTCTGACATCCCCCTCTCAAGCTCACACACTTCTCAGTCAAAGTCCCAATTCCCTTCTCCTGTGGAAACATACGGGTTTAAGTTATAGAGTCTAGCTCAGCTTCCTCTGGGGGTCAGACTCTGAAGTGCAATGCTGAGCTAAAGTGCAATGCTGAGTCTATCGTTGGTTAGCAACTGACCCCCACACCTCATAAGAAAGGATCTGCTAGGTGGGAGAGGTTGTGGAGAGGTTGTTTTTCATCAGAGGCCGCCCCACCATGTTTCTTCCTAGGAGAAAAGAGAGGGAGTTAGGGATTGAGAGAAGAGGGAGGAGGCCTTCAGTTGAACACCATGGCTGGTAGTATATGCAGCCTTATTGTGGAGAGTCAATGCACCGTGTATTAATGGAAGGGGACAGGAGGATGCCTTCAGCCTTCCGTTTACCCCTTAAGAAAGACTCCGTTTCAACCAGACTCTCATGCAAGCTGCAACAGCGGTGCACATCCCATCCATGACATATTTATGTAGACTCAATAATGGTGTGATATCCTCAACAACTTTTCTCTGGTTACAGACTGTGGTTGAAGGCTCAGCAGAACTCGCATGTAGATTTCCTCTACAGACACCTAGCACACAGCATGTCTGAAACATATGACAATAGTGTCTGACTTATCAAGCAGGAAGTAGAAGGAACAGGAACCAAGACAGGTCATGAACTAAGGTGAAAAAATAACTGTTTCGACTCATACCTACGTACAGTGTCACGTTCTGATCATAGTTCTTTTGTGTTTTCTTTGTTTTAGTGTTGGTCAGGACGTGAGCTGAGTGGGCATTCTATGTTGTGTGTCTAGTTTTCCATTTCTATGTTTGGCCTGATATGGTTCTCAATCAGAGGCAGGTGTTAGTCATTGTCTCTGATTGGGAACCATATTTAGGTATCCTGTTTTGTGTTGGGTTTTGTGGGTGGTTGTTTTCTGTCTGTGTCTATGCACCAGATAGGACTGTTTCGGTTTTTCACATTTGTTGTTTTCTATTTGTAGTGTTCACGTTTATGTTCTTTATTAAACATGATGAACACTAACCACGCTGCGCTTTGGTCCGATCCTTCGTCCACAGAGGAAAGCCGATACATACAGCAATATGTTCAAAATACATTTATTTGGAAAACTTATATAATCAAGTTGAAGATGAGGGCTTTCCTCATCTGATATACACTAAGACATTATGGTAACTATAGAAATTATAAGTAACAACTGTTTATGACATTTAATGGTATTTAATGTTATTCATATAAAACATTGGAGGTTCATGTATCTATTCCTGAAATCCATGGTTGCAATCCAACACATGGCACTAAAATTGTTTATCTAACACAATTTAAATAAGGAAGCACCTCACAAGTTATAATATTACTGAAATACATATACTGTATATACAACTTTGATAACTTTATTACTATGGCGATGATTATACACATTATTAGTTAACTTTAATTAGGGTTCTACATCTATGCAATCTGGTTTCCGAGCTGGTCATGGGTGCACCTCAGCCACGCTCAAGGTCCTAAACGATATCATAACTGCCATCGATAAAAGACAATACTGTGCAGCCATATTCATCAACCTGGCCAAGGCTTTCGACTCTGTCAATCACCACATTCTTATCAGCAGACTCAAAAGCCTTGGTTTCTCAAATGACTGCCTCGCCTGGTTCACCAACTACTTCTCTGATAGAGTTCAGTGTGTCAAATCGGAGGGCCTGTGGTCCGGGCCTCTGGCAGTCTCTATGGGGGTGACACAGGGTTCAATTCTCGGACCGACTCTTTTCTCTGTATACATCAATGATGTCGCTCTTGTTGCTGATGATTCTCTGATCCACCTCTACGCAGACTACACCATTCTGTATACTTCTGGCCCTTCTTTTGACACTGTGTTAACTAACCTCCAGACGAGCTTCAATGCCATACAACTCTCCTTCCGTGGCCTCCAACTGCTCTTAAATGCAAGTAAAACTAAATGCATGCTCTTCAACCGATCGCTGCCCGCACCTGCCCGCCCGTCCAGCATCACTACTCTGGATGGTTCTGACTTAGAAAATGTGGACAATTACCAGAGGTGTGGACTCGAGTCACATGACTTGGACTCGAGTCAGACTCACAAATATGATGACTTGCAACTCGACTTTGACTTTAACACCAATAACTCGTGACTTGACTTGGACTTGAGCCTTATGACTCGACCTAACTTGATACCCTCCCCAAGCCCAGATATTAAATATGATGCTATTAAAAAAGTGTGCAGCGCATCAACTCTTCATTTAACGGATTACAGTTAAATTACAATTGTGCATGGCAGTGCAGAGGAATGTCGGCAGGTAAATTCAGATGGATCCCTTGGAAAGATGATTCCCAAAATTATTATTTTTGGATATAAAGACGACGCTGTATCAACAAAAAACGGATTGCAACTTGCAAAACATGCGGGAAAAAAATTACAGACGGAGGTGCAACAATTTCCAACTTTGTTCGACGTTTGAAGCTGCACAAAGAACGGTAAGTCGTGGCTAATATAGCCGACAGCTATCCATCACACGAGGTTGTGTCTTTATGAGTGTGTGTAACTTGTTTGTTTGTTTCTATTTTCCTTGGCGTGTGATGTCTGTAGCCTGTATTGTTATGTGCGCTCCTCACTGCTTGCCTAGATCAGATTTGCAGATTGACTCGCTACCACGCTGTTTGGAGCTGGAAAAGAACAAATGAGCACATTTGTGGCAGAGTGCCTCCTAGAATGGTTGTGTACTCTTCCTATCCTGCTGATTACGGCGAGTGCTTGAACCCCTGATTGTGTTTATGCTTCACTCAAATCCCACCATCCCCCTCTCTGCTTTCTCCATTGATAATGAATGAAGAACGGCGGCTTATTTCATCTGAGGCACCGCATTCAGATACAGTTTTCCAGATAGAAATGCAATATATAGATCTGTACTCGATTCTCTATTCTACACGGCAAAGGCTGTTGTAGGTGATGTATTTCTATGTGAATTGCCATGTTGGATGGCCAGCAGATACTCTGCTGCTTAATTCATCTACAGGAGAGCAACCATCCCACACGACCCGACCCAGCCTACCAGGCCTCTCCCGCTGTCACAGAGAGAGGGGGGGGGGTCTTTCTCATGGTTACCCATGTATTTCCATGGAAATATAACGTTTATTTGGAAAGTAATAAATATATATTTTTAAAAGCATAAATGATTTGTGTAAATGTAATATACTAACTATTGCTCTTGTTAAAAATATGAAATGGTATTACATTTGGTGAAGAGCACGTTATGACTTGTTTAGGACTCGAAACTCAAAGTTTAGGACTTGAGACTTGACTTGATACTTGACGGTCTTGACTTGAGACTTGACTCGGACTTGCCTGTCTTGACTTGGGACTTGACTAGGGAGTTGAGTGCTAAGACTTGAGACTTACTTGTAAAACAATGACTTGGTCACACCTCTGACAATTACAAATAACTAGGTGTCTGGATAGACTGTAAACTCTCCTTCCAGACTCACATTAAGCATCTCCAATCCAAAATGAAATCTAGAATCGGCTTCCTATTTCGCAACAAAGGATCCTTCACTCATGCTGCCAAACATACCCTCGTAAAACTGACCATCCTACCAATCCTTGACTTCGGCGATGTCATTTACAAAATAGCCTCCAACACTACTCAGGAAATCACAGTGCCATCCGTTTTGTCACCAAAGCCCCATATACTACCCACCACTGCGACCTGTATGCTCTTGTTGGCTGGCCCTCGCTTCATATTCGTCGCCAAACCCACTGGCTCCAGGTCATCTATAAGCCCCGCCTTATCTCATCTCACTGGTCACCATAGCAGCACCCACCCATAGCACGCGCTCCAGCAGGTATATTTCACTGGTCACCCCAAAGCTTATTCCTCCTTTGGCCGCATTTCCTTCCAGTTCTCTGCTGCCAATGACTGGAACGAATTGCAAAAATCACTGAAGCTGGAGACTCATATCTCCCTCACTAACTTTAAGCATCAGCTGTCAGAGCAGCTCACAGATCACTGCATCTGTACATAGCCCATCTGTAAACAGCCCATCCAACTACCTCATCCCCATGTTGTTATTTATATATATATATATTTTTTTTTAATTGCTCCTTGCACCCAGTATCTGTACTTGCACATTCATCTTCTGCACATCTATCACTCCAGTGTTTAATTGCTTAATTGTAATTACTTCACCACTACAGCCTATTTCTTGCCTTACCTCCCTAATCTTACTTGATTATGCACACACTGTATATCATTTTTTTTCTATTGTGTTATTGACTGTGCGTTTCTTTATTCCATGTGTAACTCTGTGTTGTTGTTTGTGTCGCACTGCTTTGCTTTATCTTGGCCAGGTCGCAGTTGTAAATGGGAACTTGTTTTCACCTGGCCTACCTGGTTAAATAAAGGTGAAATAAAGTTCCTATGATGGGTAGCACCCACAATCCAGTTAATCTAGTCATCAAGACATGCCTATGTCAGGTAAGCATCCTTATTTCAGTACTGTGTACAAATGTGACTCTTCACCATGTCATTTTCTTCAAAGTTCAGTTAGGCTCCACTGTACTAAACATTTCAACAAATTCATCCAGCATACACTAGCTAGATAAGCGGAGAGAGAGAGAAAAAATTATGTTTTTGGAAACAAGGCTTGTGATAGGACAAGCAGCATATGTGGTTGAGGTTAGAGACATGAAACTGATAGTCAAACTGTGGTGAGTATGCTCAACAGAGAATGTGCTGGAAGGCTTCAGAGATTCCGGAACACTGTTCAGTGAGAGGTTTGACCTTTGGTGTGTGGAATTTAAGGGACTTCAATGATCAATGCTCCATAAACATGATGGCAAAATACAAAAAGGTCATGGCCTATTTTACTCTACATGGAAAATCTTTGTCACCACAAACAAACGTTTATGTGGCCACAAGGTTAAAAAAACACATCCTCCTGTTCTCACAACTAACACAACACAAGGGCACGTAACACACGTAACACACGTAACACACTGGTTTGCCTTTCATGTAAAGATTAAACGATTACAAACCTTGCAAGTCTACCAGTACCTAAGACCAAAGTCTACTGGAAATAATTGTATGTTTCAGGTGTAATGGCTTTTTCTCCCCACCCTTTCCCCCTGGAAGTGATGACGTCACCGAGTAGGGGTCACAGTGGGTCAGGGGTTCAGATGAGGGGGCCGTATGTTCTGCTGTGTGTGGTACTGGCTCTACCAGGCTGCAGAGATTTCCTGCCCAACATCTGGACCTGTGTGTTAACCCTGTCCTTGGACTCCTACACACACCAGTTTATCACCAAGCAGGGGGTCCTCAACATCACTCTGGAGACACTGAGCATGGCCAACACACACAGGAGCAATTCAGGCTGTGGTGTGTGTGAACACACACACACACACACACACACACACACACACACACACACACACACACACACCACAGAACCAATTAAATAAATAGCTGAAAACAAAACAGGATCTAAATGAACGGGGTTCACAGGATGACAGAAAGGACACAACATCAGTTGGATAACAAAGCAAGCGCTCTATCATATAGTAACTATCTTCCGTTATGTACAAAATCTGGAGTGAATCTGACATATGGTTCATGAGGAGAAGATGATTTTAAACATTAGCGTTACACATGCAAAGAATAAGTTAGATTTTAATTCCAAAATGCTATATATCCATTTTCAGAAATGTTGGTAAATTAACTTTAATTGTTTGAAGAAATTATGAAAGAGATTCAGATGTTTTTTCAGTATCTAATCATGGCATGGGGTTGTTCAATAAAGTACCACAGTATGAGTCATAATACCCATAAAACTTAGCGGTTAAACAGGGAAATAGTTCCAATCGTTTTTCTACCATTCATTTTTCCCATGGGGGATTTTAGAAACCCTTAAAATAAGGGCAGTGTTTCGTGTAGACTTACCCTGGCGTGATGTTTTGATAACCATGTAAATCTCTCTACGACAAAGTGACTTTTATCAATATATTCACCTTCTATTTACCCCCCCCCCCCAAAAAAAAATGCTAACTAGCTGTTAATGTGGCTATTGTAAAGAACTACAAATGCCATGATGACGAGCCTGCCGAATCGAGGAAAATGTATCTAATGTTAGCTAAATGTAGCAATTAATAAATTGGCAACATTTCTTTAAATTGACAATTCTGTGTACTGTCTTGTACACCTTTTAAATTGACACAATACCTGTTAGCAAAGGTGTCAGCTAGAGATGACGTGCAGGAGCTTGGAAGGATTTGTAGTCTTGCATGATATCTATAGAATAGAACTTCCGCATTCAACAACCCGGTCGCATTCCGCTTCGCTCCACAGGTAGTATCACATTTCATTTCATTACAGTACAACGGTTTGATTTGTTTGATCGCAGCTAGCTACATAGCCGTCTTTGTATCAAAGATAATCGTGTAGTCTAGAGCGATTTTCTAGGTTAGCTAGCCAGCTATTTTCGCCCTTTTAACGTAACATAACGTAATCAACACTGCTAGCTAGCCAGCTAGCCACCGAATAGCAGCACTGTAGAAACTATTACACTCAACGGAACGACTTGATTAGTGTAGTGTTAGCTAGCTACATAGTTGTCTGTGCTGTCTTTGTATCTAAGATAAAAGATAACTGTGGAGTCTAGAGTAATTTCGGTTTTCTAGGTTAGCTTTTTCTAAGTTAGCTTCTTCTAGGTTAGCGATTTTCTAGGTTAGCTAGCCAGCTACTTTCGTCCTTTTAACGTAACGTAACGTAATCAACACTGCTAGCTAGCCAGCTAGCCACCGAATAGCAGCACTGTAGAAACTATTACATTCAACGGAACAACGGAACGACTTGATTAGTGTAGTGTTAGCTAGCTACATAGTTGTCTTTGCTGTCTTTGTATCTAAGATAACTGTGGAGTCTAGAGTAATTTCGGTTAGCTAGCCAGCTTTCAAACAAAGTCAACAACGCAGCCACTGCTAGCTAGCCTACTTCAGCAGTACTGTATCATTTTAATCATCTTAGTCAATAAGATTTTTTGCAATGTAGGCTTAACTTTCTGAACATTCGAGAAGTGTAGTCCACTTGTCATTCCAATATCCTTTGCATTAGCGTAGCCTCTTCTGTAGCCTGTCAACTATGTGTCTGTCTATCCCTGTTCTCTCCTCTCTGCACAGACCATACAAACGCTTCACACCGCGTGGCCGCGGCCACCCCAACCTGGTGGTCCCAGCGCGCACGACCCACGTGGAGTTCCAGGTCTCCGGTAGCCTCTGGAACTGCCGATCTGCGGCCAACAAGGCAGAGTTCATCTCAGCCTATGCTTCCCTCCAGTCCCTCGACTTCTTGGCACTGACGGAAACATGGGTCACCACAGATAACACTGCTACTCCTACTGCTCTCTCTTCGTCCGCCCACGTGTTCTCGCACACCCCGAGAGCTTCTGGTCAGCGGGGTGGTGGCACCGGGATCCTCATCTCTCCCAAGTGGTCATTCTCTCTTTCTCCCCTTACCCATCTGTCTATCGCCTCCTTTGAATTCCATGCTGTCACAGTTACCAGGCCTTTCAAGCTTAACATCCTTATCATTTATCGCCCCCCAGGTTCCCTTGGAGAGTTCATCAATGAGCTTGATGCCTTGATAAGCTCCTTTCCTGAGGACGGCTCACCTCTCACAGTTCTGGGCGACTTTAACCTCCCCACGTCTACCTTTGACTCATTCCTCTCTGCCTCCTTCTTTCCACTCCTCTCTTCTTTTGACCTCACCCTCTCACCTTCCCCCCCTACTCACAAGGCAGGCAATACGCTTGACCTCATCTTTACTAGATGCTGTTCTTCCACTAACCTCATTGCAACTCCCCTCCAAGTCTCCGACCACTACCTTGTATCCTTTTCCCTCTCGCTCTCATCCAACACTTCCCACACTGCCCCTACTCGGATGGTATCGCGCCGTCCCAACCTTCGCTCTCTCTCCCCCGCTACTCTCTCCTCTTCCATCCTATCATCTCTTCCCTCTGCTCAAACCTTCTCCAACCTATCTCCTGACTCTGCCTCCTCAACCCTCCTCTCCTCCCTTTCTGCATCCTTTGACTCTCTATGTCCACTATCCTCCAGGCCAGCTCGGTCCTCCCCTCCCGCTCCGTGGCTCGACGACTCATTGCGAGCTCACAGAACAGGGCTCCGGGCAGCCGAGCGGAAATGGAGGAAAACTCGCCTCCCTGCGGACCTGGCATCCTTTCACTCCCTCCTCTCTACATTTTCCTCCTCTGTCTCTGCTGCTAAAGCCACTTTCTACCACTCTAAATTCCAAGCATCTGCCTCTAACCCTAGGAAGCTCTTTGCCACCTTCTCCTCCCTCCTGAATCCTCCTCCCCCCCCCCCCTCCTCCCTCTCTGCAGATGACTTCGTCAACCATTTTGAAAAGAAGGTCGACGACATCCGATCCTCGTTTGCTAAGTCAAACGACACCGCTGGTTCTGCTCACACTGCCCTACCCTGTGCTCTGACCTCTTTCTCCCCTCTCTCTCCAGATGAAATCTCGCGTCTTGTGACGGCCGGCCGCCCAACAACCTGCCCGCTTGAACCTATCCCCTCCTCTCTTCTCCAGACCATTTCCGGAGACCTTCTCCCTTACCTCACCTCGCTCATCAACTCATCCCTGACCGCTGGCTACGTCCCTTCCGTCTTCAAGAGAGCGAGAGTGGCACCCCTTCTGAAGAAACCTACACTCGATCCCTCCGATGTCAACAACTACAGACCAGTATCCCTTCTTTCTTTTCTCTCCAAAACTCTTGAACGTGCCGTCCTTGGCCAGCTCTCCTGCTATCTCTCTCAGAATGACCTTCTTGATCCAAATCAGTCAGGTTTCAAGACTAGTCATTCAACTGAGACTGCTCTTCTCTGTATCACGGAGGCGCTCCGCACTGCTAAAGCTAACTCTCTCTCCTCTGCTCTCATCCTTCTAGACCTATCGGCTGCCTTCGATACTGTGAATCATCAGATCCACCTCTCCACCCTCTCCGAGTTGGGCATCTCCGGCGCGGCCCACGCTTGGATTGCGTCCTACCTGACAGGTCGCTCCTACCAGGTGGCGTGGCGAGAATCTGTCTCCTCACCACGCGTTTTCACCACTGGTGTCCCCCAGGGCTCTGTTCTGGGCCCTCTCCTGTTCTCGCTATACACCAAGTCACTTGGCTCTGTCATAACCTCACATGGTCTCTCCTATCATTGCTATGCAGACGACACACAATTAATCTTCTCCTTTCCCCCTTCTGATGACCAGGTGGCGAATCGCATCTCTGCATGTCTGGCAGACATATGTGGATGACGGATCACGACGGATCACCACCTCAAGCTGAACCTCGGCAAGACGGAGCTGCTCTTCCTCCCGGGGAAGGACTGCCCGTTCCATGATCTCGCCATCACGGTTGACAACTCCATTGTGTCCTCCTCCCAGAGCGCTAAGAACCTTGGCGTGATCCTGGACAACACCCTGTCGTTCTCAACTAACATCAAGGCGGTGGCCCGTTCCTGTAGGTTCATGCTCTACAACATCCGCAGAGTACGACCCTGCCTCACACAGGAAGCGGCGCAGGTCCTAATCCAGGCACTTGTCATCTCCCGTCTGGATTACTGCAACTCGCTGTTGGCTGGGCTCCCTGCCTGTGCCATTAAACCCCTACAACTCATCCAGAACGCCGCAGCCCGTCTGGTGTTCAACCTTCCCAAGTTCTCTCACGTCACCCCGCTCCTCCGCTCTCTCCACTGGCTTCCAGTTGAAGCTCGCATCCGCTACAAGACCATGGTGCTTGCCTACGGAGCTGTGAGGGGAACGGCACCTCAGTACCTTCAGGCTCTGATCAGGCCCTACACCCAAACAAGGGCACTGCGTTCATCCACCTCTGGCCTGCTCGCCTCCCTACCACTGAGGAAGTACAGTTCCCGCGCAGCCCAGTCAAAACTGTTCGCTGCTCTGGCCCCCCAATGGTGGAACAAACTCCCTCACGACGCCAGGACAGCGGAGTCAATCACCACCTTCCGGAGACACCTGAAACCCCACCTCTTTAAGGAATACCTAGGATAGGATAAAGTAATCCTTCTGACCCCCCCCCCCCCCCCCCCCCCCTTTAAAAGATTTAGATGCACTATTGTAAAGTGGCTGTTCCACTGGATGTCATAAGGTGAATGCACCAATTTTGTAAGTCGCTCTGGATAAGAGCGTCTGCTAAATGACTTAAATGTAAATGTAAATCTACTTAGATGCTAATTAGCATTTTAGAATCTAAGAGTAAATAAAGCCGAATATATTGATTAAAGTCACCTTGTCCGAGAGAGATTTACATGGCAATGTCACGCCAGGGTAAGCCTACACGAAACACACCCCTTATTTTAAGTGTTTCTAAAAATGAATGGTGGTAAAAACGATTGGAACCATTTCCCTGTTTGACCTCTAAGTTTTATGGGTATTAAGACACCTCCACTGTGGGCCTCTATGACAGAAAAGTATTTGTTTCAAATCTATAATTCGATGGTTAAATTTCAGAGACAAATAATCATGTTTTTTTGTGCAAAATGCTATACATCCACCTCACTCTCAGAGAAATAAGTAGCACTAGTAGGTTTTACACAGTCAAATGTAATAAATAATTAAATGTTTAATAAAGAACTGCACAATTCTATAATTGTGACATCAATATTATTATAATTAATAAATAATT
The DNA here is from genome assembly GCF_029448725.1 of Salvelinus fontinalis. Lineage (NCBI taxonomy): Eukaryota > Metazoa > Chordata > Actinopteri > Salmoniformes > Salmonidae > Salvelinus > Salvelinus fontinalis. The sequence goes on along the minus strand of NC_074697.1, from coordinate 18,229,877 downwards.
CAATACCATAATACGAGATCTGTATGTAAAACTTTTACATTTTAGTCATTTAGCAGATGCTCTTATCCAGACTTACAGTAAGTGCATTCATCTTAAGATACACTATATGGACACATTTACATTTACATTTAAGTCATTTAGCAGACGCTCTTATCCAGAGCGACTTACAAATTGGAAAGTTCATACATATTCATCCTTCAAATGAGTGGATTTGGCTATTTCAGCCACACCCGTTGCTGACAAGACACCCCTTCAAATGAGTGGATTTGGCTATTTCAGCCACACCCGTTGCTGACAAGTGTATAAGTGTATATCAAGCCCACAGCCATGCAATCAACAGCTGAGCCACCAAGTGGTATCGTGCTTCTACACCTGCATTGCTTGCTGTTTGGGGTTTTAGGCTGGGTTTCTGTACAGCACTTTGAGATATCAGCTGATGTAAGAAGGGCTTTATAAATACATTTGCTTTGATTTGATTTGATAGGCCACACAAGCTCACAGAACAGGACTGCCGAGTGCTAAATCGTCCGTCCTCGGTTGCAACACTCACTACCGAGTTCCAAACTGCTTCTGGAAGCAACTGGGTTTAAAAAATTATATTATTGAAACATTTTTAGGGGGTAGATCAGCTTTAGTATTGCAGATAGATTGTAGCTTCCATCAATGTATCAATGCATAATTTCCATCCCCAATATATTTGTTTGTAAATCTATCTATCTATCTATCTATATATATATATATACAGTGGCAGGAAAAAGTATGTGAACCCTTTGGAATTACCTAGATTTCTGCACAAATTTGTCATAAAATCTGATCTTCATCTTAGTCACAACAATAGACTAACACAGTGTGCTTAAACTAATAACTAATAAAGCAGGAAGCACCAGTGACTAGATCAATAAAAAAGTGGTCAAAGGAAGCAGACGCTACGCTACAGAACTGTTTTGCTAGCACAGACTGGAATATGTTCCGGGATTCCTCCGATGGCATTGAGGAGTACACCACATCAGTCATTGGCTTCATCAATGTCTTCACTGACATGTTCAACCTCTCCCTGTCTGAGTCTGTAATACCAACATGTTTTAAGCAGACCACCATAGTCGCTGTGCCCAAAAACACTAAGGTAACCTGCCTAAATGACTACTGACCCGTAGCACTCACGTCTGTAGCCATGAAGTGCTTTGAAAGGCTGGTCATTGCTCACATCAACACCATCATCCAAGAAACCCTAGACCCAGTCCAATTTGCACACCGCCCCAACAGATCCACAGATGATGCAATCTCTATTGCACTCCACACTGCCCTTTCCCACCTGGACAAAAGGAACACCTATGTGAGAATGCTATTCATTGACTACAACTCAGCGTTCAACACATAGTGCCCACAAAGCTCATCAATAAGCTAAGGATCCTGGGTCTAAACACTTCCCTGTGCAACTGGATCCTGGACTTCCTGACGGGCCGCCCCCAGGTGGTAAGGGTATGTAACAACACATCCGCCACGCTGATCCTCAACACAGGGGCCCCTCAGGGGTGCGTGCTCAGTTCCCTCCTGTACTCCCTGTTCACTCATAACTGCATGGCCAGACACGACTCCAACACCATCAAGTTTACCGATGACAACAGTGGTAGGCCTGATCACCGACAACAACAAGACAGCCTATAGGGGAGAGGTCAGAGACCTGGCCATGTGGTGCCAGGACAACAACCTCTCCCTCAACGTGATCAAGACAAAGGAGATGATTGTGGACTACAGGAAAAAGAGTACCGAGCACACCCCCATTCTCATCGACGGGGCTGCAGTGGAGCAGGTTAAGCGCTTCAAGTTCCTTGGTGTCCACATCACCAACAAACAAACTATATAGTCCAAGCACACCAATATAGTCGTGAAGAGGGCACAACAAAACCTATTCCCCCTCAGGAGACTGAAAAGATTTGTCATGGCTCCTCAGATCCTCAAAAGGTTCTACAGCTGCACCATCGAGAGCATCCTGACTGGTTGCATCACTATGGCAACTGCTCGGCCTCCGACCGCAAGGCACTACAGAGGGTCATGCGAACGGCCCAGTACATCACTGGGGCCAAGCTTCCTGCCATCCAGGACCTCTATATCAGGCGGTGTCAGAGGAAGGAACTAAAAATTGTCAAAGACTCCAGCCAACTTAGTCATAGACTGTTCTCTCTGCTACCGCAAGGCAAGCGGTACCGTAGTGCCAAGTCTAGGTCCAAGAGGCTTCTAAACAGCTTCTACCCCAAAGCCATAAGACTTCTGAATATCTAGTCAAATGGCTACCCAGGCAATTTGCAGTGCCCCCTCTCACCCATTCTTTGCACCACTGCTACTCTTGGTTGTCATCTATGTATAGTTCATCTAATACCTCTACCAAAATGTACCTACTACCTCAAATAACCGGTGCCCCTGCACATTGACTCTGTACCGGTACCCCCTGTATATAGGCTCGCTGTTGTTATTTCACTGCTGCTCTTTAATTACTTGTTACTTTTATCTCTTATTCTTATTTGTATTTTTTTGAAACTGCATTGTTGGTTAGGGGCTCATAATTAAGCATTTCACTGTTGTATTCGGCACATGTGACTAATAATATTTGATTTGATTTAATTTGAATAACACACAAATTATTGTATTTTTCTTGTCTATATTGAATACATATTTTAAACATTCACAGTGTAGGTTGGAAAAAGTATTTGAACCCCTAGGCTAAGGACTTTTCCAAAAGCTAATTGGAGTCAGGGGTCAGCTAACCTGGAGTCCAATCAATGAGACAAGATGGGAGATGATGGTTCGAGCTGCCTTGCCCTATAAAAAACACTCACAAAATGTTTGTTTTCTAATCATAAGAAGCATTGCCTGATGTGAACCATGTCTCAAACAAAAGAGATCTCAGAAGACCTAAGATGAAGAATTTTTTACTTGCAAAAAGCTTGAAAGGGTTAAAAAGTACCTCTATAAGCCTTGATGTTCATCAGTCCGCAGTAAGACAAATTGCCTATAAATGGAGAAAGTTCAGCACTGTTGCTACTCTCCCTATGAGTGGGGGTCCTGCAAAGATGACTGCAAGAGTACAGAGCAGAATGCTCAATGAGGTTGACTTGTTTGATCTAGGGTCCTTTTTTCTCAATTTCCGCCTGACTGACGTGCCCAAGGTAAACTGCCTGTTGCTCAGGCCTTGAAGCCAGAATATGCATATAATTGGTCCCATTGGAAAGGAAATTGGATAGAAAACACTCTGAAGTTTGTAGAAATGTTAGAATAATGGAGGAGACTATAACAACAGATATGGTAGGAGAAAATCCAAAGAAAAACCAACCAGAATTAATTTCATTTGAGAGCCCATGCTCTTCCAATGGAACGTATAGTGAAAAAATGTAATCTAGCTCCCAGTATGCAATTCCTCTGGCTTCCACTCTGTGTCAGTACTCTTTGTTCAAGTTTTCAGGCCTGTTTCTTCCAAAACAAGGAAGAAAAAGACGTTTTACCACTCTCACGTTTCCCTATTGAACATACTTATTTCGTATGAAATATTATTGTTTCATTACATATCAGGGTATCTGAGGATTAAACAGAAATGTATTTTGACTTGTTTTAACAAAGTTTAGCGGTAGCTTTTTGGATTCCTTTCTCTGCTGTTGAACGAGTGGATTACTCAAATCGATGGTGCCACCTAAACAGACTTTTGGGGATATAAAGAAGGATTGTATCTTACAAAACGACACTACATGTTGTAGCTGGGACCCTTTGGATGACAAATCAGAGGAAGATTTTCAAAAAGTAGTGAATATTTAATCGCTATTTGTGAATTTATCAAACCTGTGCTGGTAGAAACATATTTTGATTTGGGGCGCCGTCCTCAAACAATCGCATGGCATGCTTTCGCTATAAAGCCTACTGTAAATCGGACAGTGCAGTTAGATTAAAGGGCTAGGCGTCCCGCTAGCAGAACAATTTCCAGTGAAACTGGAGGGGGCGCAATTCAAATAAATAATCAGAGAAATTATGGATATTAAACATTTATGTACATACAATTGTCTTATATCGGTTAAAAGCTTAAATTCTTGTTAACTTCTTATGGCTGCAGGGGCAGTATTGAGTAGCTTGGATGAAAGGTGCCCAGAGGTGCCCAGAGTAAACTGCCTGCTCCTCAGTCTCAGTTGCTAATATATGCATAGTATTATTAGTATTGGATGGAAAACACTCTGAAGTTTCTAAAACTGTTTGAATGATGTCTGTGAGTATAACAGAACTCATATGGCAGGCAAAAACCTGAGAAAAAAATCCAACCAGGAAGTGGGCAATCTGAGGTTTGTAGGTTTTCAACTCATCGCCTATCGAATACACAGTGGGATATGAGTCATTTTGCACTTCCTACGGCTTCCACTAGATGTCAACAGTCTTTAGAACCTTGTCTGATGCTTCTACTGTGAAGTGGGGCCGAAGGAGAGGGGATTGAGTAGGGTCTATCATGACCTGACCATGCGCGTTCATGTGAGAGCGAGCTCTGTTCCATCGCACTTCTGAAGACAAAGGAATTCTCCGGTTGGAACATTATTGAAGATTTATATTAAAAACATCCTAAAGATTGATTCAATAAATCGTTTGACATGTTTCTACTGACTGTTACGGAACTTTTTGACATTTCGTCTGCTTTTAGTGAACGCGCTTCGTGACTTTGGATTTGTTTACCAAACGCGCTAACAAAAGTAGCTACTAGGACATAAATGATGGACATTACCGAACAAAACGAACATGTCTTGTGGAAGTGGGAGTCCTGGGAGTGCATTCCGACGAAGATCAGCAAAGGTAAGTGAAGATTTATAATGCTATTTATGACTTTTGTTGACTCCACAATTTGGTGGGTAACTGTATGGCTTGCATTTTTGGCTGAACGCTGTTCTCAGATTATTGAATATTGTGCTTTTGTCGTAAAGCTTTTTTTAAATCTGACACAGCGGTTGCATTAAAACTTCTTAGGGCTGCAATCCCGTTAACGGGATCGATATGACAACAGCCAGTGAAAGTGCAGGGCACCAAATTCAAAACAACAGATATCTCATAATTAAAATTCCTCAAGCATACAAGTATTTCACACCATTTTAAAGATATACTTCTTGTTAATCCCACCACAGTGTCCGATTTCAAAAATGCTTTACAGCGAAAGCACCCCAAATGACTATGTTAGGTCACCACCAAATCACAGAAAAACACAGCCATTTTTCCAGCCAAAGACAGGAGTCACAAAAAGCAGAAATAGAGATAAAATTAATCACTAACCTATGATGATCTTCATCAGATGACACTCATAGGACTTCATGTTACACAATACATATATGTTTTGTTTGATAAAGTTCATATTTATATCCATAAACCTCAGTTTACATTGGCACCATGTTCAGAAATGCCTCCAAAATATCCAGAGAAATTGCAGAGCCACATCAAATAACAGAAATACTCATCATAAACTTTGGTGAAAGATACATGTTTTACATAGAATTGAAGATAAACTTGTTCTTAAGAAGAATCCTAGAGTGTCAGCTAAAGACAGAAATCTCTGGAACATGCTAACATCTTTGTTGACGAGTCTACGATACGTAAAATAGTAAACAAGAATGGTGTTCATGGGAGGACACCATGGAAGAAGCCACTGCTGTACAAAAAAAAGATTGCTGCATGTCTGAAGTTCGCAAAAGAGCACCTGGATGTTCCAAAGTGCTTCTGTCAAAATATTCTGTGGACAGATGAAACTAAAGTTGAGTTGTTTGGAAGGAACACACAACACTATGTGTGGAGAAAAAAAGGCACAGCACAGCACACCAACATCAAAACCTCATCCCAACTGTAAAGTATGGTGGAGGGAGCATCATGGTTTGGGGCTGCTTTGCTGCCTCAGGGCCTGGACAGCTTGCGATCAACGACGGAAAAATGTATTCCCGTGTTTATCAAGACATTTTGCAGGAGAATGTAAGGCTATCTGTCTGCCAATTGAAGCTCAACAGAAGTTGGGTGATGCAACATGACAACGATACAAAACACAGAAGTAAATCAACAACAGAAGAAAATACACCTTCTGGAGTGGCCCAGTCAGAGTCCTGACCTCAACCCGATTTAAAATGCTGTGGCATGACCTAGAGAGCGGTTCACACCAGACATCCTAAGAATATTGTTGAACTGAAACAGTTTTGTAAAGATGAATGGTCTAAAATACCTCCTGGCCGTTGGGAAGGTCTGATCCGCAACTACAGACAACATTTGGTTGAGTTTAGTGCTGCCAAAGGAGGGTCAACCAGTTATTAAATGCCAGGGTTCGCATATTTTTACTACCCTACACTGTGAATGTTTACAAGGTGTGTTCAATAAAGATGTGAAAATCTATAATTGTTTGTGTGTCATTAGTTTAAGCAGACTGTGTTTGTCTATTGTTGTGACTTAGATGAAGATAAGATCAAATTTTATGACCAATTTATGCAGAAAAGCAGGTAACTACAAAGGGTTCACATAATTTTTCTTGCCACTGTATATATATAAATTAATTTGTATTTATGTGTATAAACTCAGCAAAAAATTAACATCCTCTCACTGTCAACTGCATTTATTTTCAGCAAACTTAACATGTGTAAATATTTGTATGAACATAACAAGATTCAACAACTGAGACAAACTGAAGAAGTTCCACAGACATGTGACTAAAATAAATGGAATAATGTGTCCCTGAACAAAGGGGGAGGGTCAAAATCAAAGTAACAGTCAGTATCTGGTGTGGCCACCAGCTGCATTAAGTACTGCAGTGCATCTCCTCCTTATGGACTGCACCAGATTTGCCAGTTCTTGCTGTGAGATGTTACCCCACTCTTCCACCAAGGCACCTGCAATTTCCCGGACATTTCTGGGGGGGGAATGGCCCTAGCCCTCACCCTCCGATCCAACAGATCCCAGACATGCTCAATGGGATTGAGATCCGGGCTCCTCGCTGACCATGTCATTCCTGTCTTGCAGGAAATCATGCACAGAACGAGCAGTATGGCTGTTGGCATTGTCATGCTGGAGGGTCATGTCAGGATGAACCTACAGGAAGGTTACCACAGGAGGGAGGAGGATGTCTTCCCTGTAACGCACAGCGTTGAAATTGCCTGCAATGACAACAAACTCAGTCCAATGACGCTGTGACACACCGCCCCAGACCATGACGGACCCTCCACCTCCAAATCGATCCCGCTCCAGAGTACAGGCCTCGGTGTAACACTCATTCCTTTGACGATAAACGTGAATCCGACAATCACTCCTGATGAGACAAAACCTCGACTTGTCAGTGAAGAGCACTTTTTGCCAGTCCTGTCTGGTCCAGCGACAGTGGGTTTGTGCCCATAGGCGACGTTGTTGCCGGTGATGTCTGGTGAGGACCTGCCTACAGGCCTACAAGCCTGCAGTCCTCATCCCTCTTTGCAGCATGCATAAGGCACGTTCATGCAGATGAGCAGGGACCCTGGGCATCTTTCTTTTAATGTTTTTCAGAGTCGGTAGAAAGGCCTCTTTAGTGTCCTAAGTTTTCATAACTGTGTCCTTAATTGCCTACCTGTAAGCTGTTAGTGTCTTAACGACCGTTCCACAGGTGCATGTTCATGAATTGTTTATGATTCATTGAACAAGCATGGGAAGCAGTGTTTAAACCCTTTACAATGAAGATCTGTGAAGTTATTTGGATTTTTATGAATTACCTTTGAAAGACATGGTCCTGAAAAAGGGAAGTCTTTTTTTTTGTTGAGTTTACACTACCGTTCAAAAGTTTGGGGTCAAAGCACATTTTTTGTCCATAACATAAAATTGATCAGAAATACAGTGTAGACATTGTTAATGTTGTCAATTAATATCGTTGCTGGAAATGGCAGATTTTTTATGGAATATCTACAGTACAAAGGCACACAGAGGCCCATTATCAGCAACCATCACTCCTGTGTTCCAATGGCACATTGTGTTATGTGGCGTACAGCAGGTCAGCCACCAGGGGGAGACTCATCGAGGCCTGGTCGCAGATGGAGTGTTCATCACGAGGCGATGGCTCCATCTGCTGGACGTGCCAGGTCTCGACGGGCAACCCAGCCATGACTAATTGGGGCTGATTGGGAGCTGGTGAGTAATCAAGGGCCGCTTGCTCACCAGTTGTGCAAGGCCCATGAAGCTGCCAGAAGGGCAGCACACAGGGGGGGACTGGGGGGAAGTAAGGTGACTTCCATGTAGTTGGAGACGGTGCCCGTGCGGAAACGAGGGAATTTGAGTTTGTGTGCCAAACAGGATACAGCAAGACCCGGAGCCCAGAAGAAGGTATCCCGGAGAGGGTCTCATGGGGGAGACCTTTATTTTTTGAACAATTTAAATAAACACCCTTGAAACTGAGCTAATCCTTCTCTGTCCGTGTCTGATCTGGGTAAACGTCTTGACCAAACCCCCTGGTCTGCCACAGTTAGCTAATCCAAGTTTATCATTTTAAAAGGCTAATTGATCATTGGAAAACCCTTTTGCAATTATGTTAGCACAGCTGAAAACTGTTGTGCTGATTTTAAGAAGCAATACAACTGGCCTTTAGACTAGTTGAGGATCTAGAGCATCAGCATTTGTGGGTTTGATTACAGGCTCAAAATGGCCAGAAACAAATAACTTCCTTCTGAAACTCTTCAGTCTATTTTTGTTCTGAGAAATTAAGGCTATTCCATATGAGAACGTGGCAAGAAACGGAAGATCTCGTACAATGCTGTGTACTACTCCCTTCACAGAACAAACAGGCTCTAACTAGAATAGAAAGAGGAGTATGAGGCCCCGGTGCACATCTGAGCAAGATGTCAAGTACATTAGAGTGTCTAGTTTGAGAAACAGATGCCTCACAAGTCCTGAACTGGCAGTTTCATTAAATAGTACCCGCAAACACCAGCTTCAACAGTGGAGAGGCGACTCCGGGATGCAGACCTTTTAGACAGAGTTCCTCTGTGTTCTTTTGCCCATCTTAATCTTTTTTTTTATTGGCCAGTCTGAGATACGGCTTTTTCTTTGCAACTCTGCCTAGAAGGCCAGCATCCCAGAATCGCCTCTTCACTGTTGAAATTGAGACTGGTGTTTTGCAGGCCATTGGACTCTGGAGCAGTAGAAACGTGTTCTCTGGAGTGATGAATCACGCTTCACCATCTGGCAGTCTGAAGGATGAATCTGGGTTTGGCGGATGGCAGTAGAACTTTACCTGCCCCAATGCATAGTGCCAACTGTACAGTTTGGTGGAGAAGGAATAATGGTGTGGGGCTGGCCCCTTAGTTGCAGTGAAGATGAGTCTTAACATATCCTCTCCAGCAGAGGATAAGTTTAAGATTTATCTTCACTGGAATGCTACAGAATAGACTGACATTCTATACAATTCTGTGTTTCCAAATTTGTCGCAACAGTTTGGGGAAGGCCCTTTCCTGCTTCAGCACAAAGCGAGGTCCATACAGAAATGGTTTGTCGACATCGGTGTGGAAGAACTGCAGGGCCCTGACCTCAACCCCATCGAACACCTTTGGGATGAATTGGAATGCCGACTGCGAGCCAGGCCTAATGCCCTGCATGGGCACTACCCATGCAGGCACGTTCAGGGCCTACCCGAAATCAGAAATAACTTCCTCCATAAGTAAATCTATTAGCTGCTACTCTCTGTCTGTCCCTCAGCTAGCTCTGCATATACTCTGCTCACACTCTGTTCATGATGGCTTTGAGTCCATTTTGTATCCATAGCAATGGCTCGGCTTGGGCTGCTCCAGAGATAGAGAAAGGAGGTTTTTAGGTTTTATTTAGGAATCCCATTGGGCAATGAATAGAGGAACGTATAATGCCCAACCCAGCAGACTGTCGACTAATCACGCTCATGTTGTCATGCTGCGTCAAGCAGTTGCTAAGCTAATCTTCACGCAATCCCTGCTCAAAGTCATTGTATGAGTCGAGAATCCTCGAAAGTACTTAATGTCACAATTCCCAAACTTTACATAATTATCTCACATATCAGAAAAGATTTGTAATGTTGTACTTCTTGTTGATGAAATTCATGCTAGTGTAACGGATTTGAAATGGCTAGCTAGTTAGCGGTGGTGCGCGCTAATAGCGTTTCAATCGGTTACGTCACTCGCTTTGAGACCTTGAAGTAGTGGTTCCCCTTGCTCTGCAAGATCCGCGGCCTTTGTGGAGCAATGGGTAACGACGCTTCGTGGGTGACTGTTGTTGATGTGTGCAGAGGGTCTCTGGTTCGTGCCCGGGGCGAGTGGACGCCTTAAAGTTATACTGTTACACTAATGTTGGGTTTTTGAGCTTGAGTCTAATTAAATCCCATTCACCCCTTGAAGGAGAACTCTCCTTATCCCAGAATCGCCCAAAATGCACCGCGCGGCCCATTGATTTATCATGGGCGTCGTACACAATGGGCATTAATACGATTCCAATGGAGTTTCCCATCTCTTTTAACCTGCACGTGGCCACAATCGTCTGTCTTGTGTGTCTTGTAAAAGGCATGTCCAGTGCTAGGTTGAGTGGTTTCCAGTGGTTCCATTTCCAGTGGTTGCTTGAGTTTGATGTCTTTTACTGGTACCAAATCAAATGTTATTGGCCACATACACATATTTAGCAGATGTTATTGCGAGTGTAGCAAAATGCTTGTATTCCTAGCTCCAACAGTGCAGTAATGTCTAACAATTCACAACAATACACACACATCTAAAAGTAAAAGAATGGAACAAAGAAATATATAAATATTAGGACGAGCAATGTCAGAGTGGCATTGACTAAAATACAGTAGAATAGAATACAGTATATACATATCAAATGAGTAAAACCGTATGTAAACATGAATAAAGTGACTAGTGTTCCATTATTAAAGTGACCAGTGATTCCATGTCTATGTATACAGGGCTGCAGCCTCTAAGGTGCAGGGTTAAGTAACCAGGTGGTAGCCGGGTAGTGATGGCTATTTAACAGTCTGATGGACTTGAGATAGAAGATGTTTTTCAGTCTCTCTGTCCCAGCTTTGATACACCTGTACTGACCTCGCCTTCTGGATGGTAGCTGGGTGAACAGGCTGTGGCTTGGGTGGTTGATGTCTTTGATGATCTTTTTGGCCTTTTTGGCTGTAGGTGTCCTGGAGGGCAGGTAGTTTGCCCCCGGTGATGCATTAGCAAGACCTCACCACCCTCTGGAGAGCCTTGCGGTGCAGTTGCCATACCAGGCAGTGATACAGCCCAACAGGATGCTCTCAATTGTGCATCTGTAAAAGTTTGTGAGGGTCTTAGCCAAATTTCTTCTGCCTCCTGGGGTTGAAGACGCGCTGTTGCGCCTTCTTCACCACACTGTCTGTGTGGGTGGACCATTTCAGATTGCCAGTGATGTGTACGCAGAGGAACTTAAAGCTTTTCACCTTCTCCACTGGTCCTGTCGATGTGGATAGGGGTGTGCTCCCTCTACTGTTTCCTGAAGTCCACGATCAGCTCCTTCATTTTGTTGACGTTGAGGGAGAGGTTATTTTCCTGGCACCACTCCGCCAGGACCCTCACCTCCTCCCTGTAGGCTTTCTCGTCATTGTTGGTAATCAGGCCTACTACTGTTGTATAGTTTGCAAACTTGATAATTGAGTTGGAGGCATGCGTGGCCACGCGGTCATGGGTGAACAGGGAGTACAGGAGGTGGCTGAGAATGCACCTTTGTGTGGCCCCTGTGTTGAAGATCAGCGAAGTGGAGGTGTTGTTTCCTACCTTCGCCACCTGGGAGCGGCCGTCAGGAAGTCCAGGACCCTGTTGCACAGAGCGAGGTTCAGACCCCCGAACTTAAGTTGTGTCCGTACACCCCTCACACTGACCTACACTGGAACAGTTCAAATCAAACTCTGCAATAACATAAACCGGATGTAGCTTGGCAGCCTAGTCTCTCCAGCCCATAGAGTTAGTTAGAGGGCTCATTATGGATTTAACCAGTTTTTTGCATTGCCATTGAGGGCTTCTACCAGTTTGATTTTGACTTCTGATATTTGGCAGTGTGGTAAACAGTACAGTAAGTAAGCATTTCACTGTAAGTCTACACCTGTTGTTTACAAAGCATGTGACAAATAAAATGTAATGTTTTAATTTGAGTAGTTTCTCATTGCATGGGGCGATGTGTCTAATTTGTCCTGATAGTGGCACAGTGGGCCAAAAGCTGAACCCCGGCATTGCTGCTTGCAGCTATATTAATTTAGCTGTGTGTGTTCATCTCCCCATACCTCTCGGGGCAGATGCTGTGTCCTCCATGATGGCGCCAACAGAGATGGTTGCCTCGCTTCAGGTCCTTAGAAAACTATGCAGTTATTTGTTTTTGTTATGTATTATTTCCCTTTATCTTTGTCTGTATAAGGTAGTTGTTGTGAATTTGTTAGATTACTTGTTAGATTTTACTGCATAGTCGGAACTATAAGCACAAGCATTTCGCTACACTCACATTAACATCTGCTAACCATGTGTATGTGACCAATAACATTTGATTTGATTTGCATGGATGCTTCTGCTATATCACCGCCATCTAGTGGCCACAATAAACAAATTACACAAGATTTGGTTCAGGACTCCATCCCTGCAAGTGGCATTAAATCATCAATATTAGCTTTATCTATTTTTCAAACACAAAGATGATACCAAGATGAGTCCTCTAACTAATTCTATGCTCCAGCCCTTTTTGACACTCCGCTCCCCTCCCACAGCCACTGACACAAACTTGTCAACACATACATCATGATGGCTCCTCTCAGTGACACTGCAATTTGGAAAGTATTGGGCCTTTATAATAAGGTGTGGCAGGAAGAGAAACTGCCTGGAAGTTGGAAGCAGGCGGCAGTGGTGCCAATATGGTAACCAGGGAAAGACCCTACCAGTCCTTCAAGCTATAGGCCGATAGCGTTAACATCTCATGTATGTAAACTTATGGAAAGGATGATAACGGAAAGGCTGACTTACTTCCTGGAGAGTAGAGGACTAATGTCACCAGATCAAAGTGGGTTCAGGAAAGGCAGGGGAACGATGGATCCTGCACTGTGCCTAGAGTCAGTCATACGGAAGACACAGGCAAATAAGGAGGTGGTGGTAGCCGTTTTTCTTTGATGTAGAGAAGGCTTATGATATGATGTGGAAGGAAGGCCTACTTATAAAGCTGGCTAACATGAGAGTTGGAGGAAGGGTGTTTAACTGGATAAAGGATTTTCTTTTTGAGCAATCAATACAAGTGAGGGTGGGGAACTCTATATCAGAAAGCTATGATGTGGATAATGGTACCCGCCAGGGAAGTGTCATTGGGCCTTTGGGGGGGGCAGATAGAATGGCGGTGAAAATGCTATATATTGCGCTGTTAAGGTCAGTAATGGATTATGGAAGTATAGCATATGGATCAGCCGCTCAGACATCTTTAAAAAAGCTGGATGTTATCCAGGCCCAAGCCCTAAGAATATGTTGTGGTACACTTAGGACCTCTCCGGTGGCAGCAATGCAGGTAGAGTTGGGAGAGATGCCGTTAAGAAGTTAAGAAGACAACAGCTAGCCATGACATATTGGGTAAATCTACAAGCACATAAGATTACACATCCTACAAAAAAGGTACTCCTTGAGTGCCGGGAACATGAACAAAATCTGAATACAAGCTTTGGGTGGATAGGCAATTGCATGGCGAGAGAGATGGAGTTGTTTGGGAGGGAGTTTAGCCCCTCTGTGGTTCTTCCTGCCATCCCATCTTGGTTTCTCCCTCAGCCAGGGATAGATCTATGGTTGCTTGAGAGGGTAAGAGCTGTTGAGGAAGGAGTAGATTCAGTTGTAAGTGAACGTTTAAAAACACAATACTATGCTTTCTTGACTATATCAACAGATGGATCTAAGGACCCTAAACCAGGGAGAAGAGGAGCAGCTTTTAGTGTTCCTGAGTTTAAGGTGGCAGTGACAAAAAGAGCAATGGATCATTTATCTGTTTACACAATGGAGTTGTTGGCTATACTATTGGCTGCAGAGTAGGTGGAGGTGGTAAGGCCAGACAGGGTAGTCATCTGCTCTGACTCCTGTACAGCACTGATGAGCTTAAATTCATGTGTGTCTCAGAGCAGACAGGATGTATAATATGAGGTTTAGCAGTGTTTGTATAGGGTGAAAGAGATGGGGGTATTTGTGATGTTCCTCTGGGTACCAGCTCATGTGGGAGTAGAGGGGAACGAGGAAGTGGATATTATTTCCAGGCAGGAGCAGAAGCCTAATAAGAACAGTGGGTAAAAATAAGTGGCAAGAGTTGTGGAACAGGGAGAGTAATGGAAGACATGTATAAGATCCAGGAACAGGGAGAGTAATGGAAGACACCTGTATAAGATCCAGGAACAAGGAGAGAAAGGGAAGACACCTGTATAAGATCCAGGAACAGGGAGAGTAAGGGAAGACACCTGTATAAGATCCAGGAACAGGGAGAGTAATGGAAGACACCTGTATAAGATCCAGGAACAGGGAGAGTAAGGGAAGACACCTGTATAAGATCCAGGAACAAGGAGAGAAAGGGAAGACACCTGTATAAGATCCAGGAACAGGGAGAGTAAGGGAAGACACCTGTATAAGATCCAAGAAAAGGTGGGGGCAGGGAGGTCCTCAGGCCGAGAGAGAAGGGAGGAAAGTGTAGTCACAAGACTGAGACTGGGACACACAAGGCTCAATAGTACATTGAAAGTGGTGGGGAAACATCCGACTGGGAGGTGTGATCATTGTCAGGAGCAGATGGAGACAGTGGAACATGTTGTATTTCAGTGCCAGAAATATGTGAGAGAAAGGGAGCGATTGTTGTTAGATTTGAGGAGTAATGGGGTTGAAGAGCCAGGATTAAGTGAACTTTTGGGGAAATCTTCAGGAGATGTAATATTTAATTATGTATATCGTTTCCTTAGGGAGAAGAGATTATTGGGTAGGATTTAGACCTTCCCCTGTCTCTGGTCCACCCTCCAGTCCAGTTGGTGGCGGTAATACACCTTAAAGTTGGTTGCCAACCACCAAATAAAATCCACAGAAGAAGAAGAAGAAGAAGAACACATGTTATTTCACTTTCACTTCCGTGTTCATGAATACACCAACGAGAACATGTTACTGCAAATATGATAACAACAATTTTAATTTCATTCATGCAGTTTTCCATCGTAGGTGAGTTCATTATTTGAGTTGTGTTTTTGGCTTGTCTCACCAAGTTGTATCATAGTATAACAAACTGAATGCAGTTTTCCTTTGTATACATTTTTTAAAGGCTTCAATAGGCTAAACCCAGCAAACACAACCGCTACACAATATTGTCTTCACGTTGTCTATTGAAATAGGCTACAGAAACGATAACTTGAAGTGTTGTCTTCCAGCCCCTCATTCTCTTCATCGCCATTGCATCGCAACCCAAGGGACCTTGTATCCGAAAAATATCCAGTTGGTAATGATAGATGATGTCATTGTCTATTACTACAACAGCAGTGCTGAACAAGAGGCCGTAGTGCCAGAATGGTTGAACCACCCTGAGGGAATTGAATTCTGGCAGGAGGTTCATCGAAATCTGAAATTTAATCGATATGTAATGGATACGGCTGTGAGAGTAACAAGTGAACATTACAATCATTCACATGGTAAGACAAAATATGTGTGCCGAGACTGTGCAACAGAGCTGAAGGCCTAAAGGAGAATTGCATGACTATACAGAGGTTCAATAACCACAAAAACACATTTTCTTAGTTGCAGCCATTAGCCTACCTTTGTGAGCTGATACTTTTAACCAGTAGTCTATATTTGAAGTAAATGGTGCGGATTTATTATGGTCCTTTTATGTGTCATACAGATCACTTTTACCAAGCTCATGGACGCTGTGGATGGAAGTCAGACGGAACCACTGAGGCCTTTATGAGCCATGCATATGACGGCAAGGACTTTGTCAGCTTCGATGTATCGACCAGAACATGGACAGCTGCAGTTTCCCATGCTGTATTTTACAAAAGAAAAAGGGAAACAGATTTAGAAGATCTTGTTAGGCTGGTCATTCATTACGAATCTGGATGCATCCGTTGGCTGAAGAAACTGTTACAGTTTAGCGTTACATTTCGAGAACCCAAAGGTAACAACACACCAGATACTTTATTAACCGGTACATTTTGTAAAACCTCAACAAGGTGCTGCACTTACCATACCTATGTTCTCCTTTCGATTAAACAAAATCATTGACCCAGAACACAAGCTATACAGTGCCACCGGAAAGTATTCAGACCCCTTGACTTTTTCCACACTTTGTTTACGTTACAGCCTTATACTAAAATGGATGAATAAAAAATAAATCCTCAGCAATCTACACACAATACCCCACAATGACAATGCGAAAACAGGTTTTAAGAAATTGCTTTTTTATTAAAAAAAATAAAACGGATATAACTTATTTACATAAGTATTCAGACCCTTTGCTATGAGACTCAAAATGGAGCGCTCTGTAGCAGGTTCTCAGACTGGGGCAAAGGTTCATCTTCCAACAGGACAACAACCCTAAGCACACAGCCAAGACAATGCAGGAGTGGCTTCATTGAAGTCTTTCAATGTTCTTGAGTGGCCCAGCCAGAACCCAGATCTCTGGAGAGACCTGAAAATAGCTGTGCAGCAACAGTCCCCATCCAACCTGACAGAGCTTGAGAGGATCTGCAGAGAAGGTATGGTAGAAACTCCCCAAATACAGGTGTGCCAAGCTTGTAGCGTCATACCAAGCTTGTAGCGTCATACCCAAGAAGACTCAAGGCTGTAATTGCTGCCAAAGGTGCTTCAACAAATTACTGAGTAAAGGGTCGGAATACTTATGTAAATGTTATATCATTTTTTGTTTTGTTTTTTTAATTAGCAAAAAATTCTAAAAACCTGCTTTTGCTTTGTCATTATGGGGTATTGTGCGTAGGTTTGATGAGGGGAAAAAAACAATTTAATACATTTTAGAATAAGGTTGTAACATAACAAAATGTGCAAAAAGTCAAGGGGTCTGAATACTTTCGGAAGGCCCTGTATATGTTCTTCGAGATGTGACATTTTGCAGACAGAATTCCTCTAGTCTAGTAAACAAACAGCACATGTATGTAATGTCAAGATGTCCCTTGCATTGGAAAGGAAGACCAAATGTGTTCATCAAAAATGTTCCTCTTAAGTCCCTGCGGTGAGTCTGTTTGAGAGATCGCCTCATGGCAACTCCGAGGTGGAGGTCACATGTCATGTGACAGGGTTCTACCCTCGGGCGGTGCAGGTGGAATGGCTGGGGGCAGAGGGGCTTCCCATGGTAGACGGGGTGAGCAGTGGGGAGGTGCTGCCCAACGGAGACGGTTCGTACCAGCTGAGGAAGAGCCTGACTGTCCCACAGGAAGCCCAGGACACCCAGAGCTACAGCTGCCTGGTGCTCCACAGCAGTAAGGCTGAGAACATCACAGTAACCTGGGGTAAGGTACCGGTACATTTCCCAATATCATTTACAATTGAATCAGCTGGAGATATACTACAGCATGTAATATGTTCATATGTATGATATTATTTTTCCAGCTCCAAAGAAGAACCTGCCCAATGTGCTCATGGCTACAGTCATCATTGTATCTGTAGTCTTGATACTCACTGTCCTATTCACATATTTAGTATGGAGGAGAGCAGTAGGTAAGAGTACATCTTAATTCTTGCTGCACTAGGTGTTATTTCTAATCAGAGTAAAGTAAACAAGAGCTTAATGACCCCTCACACACATTTTAAAGATGTTTCCCTTTCCTGTTTATTCAGCACAAAACCCAGAGTAAGAGGATGACCAACGATGAATGACGAAAAATCTGTATGCATTTGATGCTCTATACAACCCTAAAGTAATTTACAAAATGTTAGACTTGCTGCTTTTGTTGTTGATGCTCTCTATACAACCTTAAAGTAATTTACAAAATGTTAAAATTGCTGCTTTTGTTGTGGTTGATGTTGTTACCGAAAAAATATCTTTGTCCTGTTGTTATTTTACGAGTTGCAAGATGTAATCTAAACAACAAATAAACGTTTGAGTATATCATTGAAGGAGTGGTTAACATCAGGAAGTAACTCCATGGAGGAGGAGTTCAATTTCAACTGTCTTTTCTTTCTGTGAAGTGTGTTGTGACTGTTAAATGCACTTTAAATACATTGTGATTTGATTTTTACATGGTTCGTACTGGAGGAACTACATTCATGGAAAATTCTAGTTAAAAAAACACAGCATTTATTTAAATACAAGTTTTTAAAAAAAGTAAGGCATATGATATATCAGAAATTATGTAATATAAGTATTGTCAACCTAAACTATTATCATATAATTATAAATACAGTTTATATGGACAGGTTTTATACAAATGTTCTGTATAAATAGCCTATAACATAAACGTAAATAGACCATAAATGTCTAAATTTGTATTTTATTCTAAAGTGTTATTAAAGTGTTATAAACTGTTGGCTGGGCTCCCTGCCTGTGCCATTAAACCCCTACAACTCATCCAGAACGCCGCAGCCCGTCTGGTGTTCAACTTTCCCAAGTTCTCTCACGTCACCCCGCTCCTCCGCTCTCTCCACTGGCTTCCAGTTGAAGCTCGCATCCGCTACAAGACCATGGTGCTTGCCTACGGAGCTGTGAGGGGAACGGCACCTCCGTACCTTCAGGCTCTGATCAGGCCCTACACCCAAACAAGGGCACTGCGTTCATCCACCTCTGGCCTGCTCGCCTCCCTACCTCTGAGGAAGTACAGTTCCCGCTCAGCCCAGTCAAAACTGTTCGCTGCTCTGGCACCCCAATGGTGGAACAAACTCCCTCACGACGCCAGGTCAGCGGAGTCAATCACCACCTTCCGGAGACACCTGAAACCCCACCTCTTTAAGGAATACCTAGGATAGGATAAAGTAATCCTTCTAACCCCCCCCCCTCTTAAAAGAGTTAGATGCACTATTGTAAAGTGGTTGTTCCACTGGATATCATAAGGTGAATGCACCAATTTGTAAGTCGCTCTGGATAAGAGCGTCTGCTAAATGACTTAAATGTAAATGTAAATGTAAAAAAACACAACTTAATTAATCATTGTCTGCTTTCCAGTGTCGGGTTTCCAGTTACAGTGTATTTTCAAGTGAGGAATTGAAGTCTAAAGTATTCTTCAAGTGGCCCATAAAAACAGAAGCCTTTTGGTTACAGAACATCTTTAAGCTTATTTGACATAGAGAAATATTCCCACATCAACCTACAGTGGAACAGTCCAAATCAAACTCAACAACAATGGAAACAGGAAGTAACTTTGCAGTGGCTTCTCTACAGCCCTGTTTAACACTCCACTCCTCTCCCACATACCCCTCTGCTGGCTGGATGTCAGATGGCAGCGCCTCACATTGCCAGCCCTGTCTCGCAGCAGGGGGAGGTGTACCTCACCCACAGGGCAATCCACCTGTCCACTGGGCCACATTCAGAGCAGGGTTACCTTGTACCAGCCTGGGTCTCAGTTCAGCATGGCCATTCTCTCCCTGTGCTAGGCTTGTCTGCTCCCTGTCTCTCTGGTTGTGGTTGGGGGTGGGCTGGTTCTCCTCTAGGCTGTCCCCTGGGGGGGTCTGTGGGGCTGCGGAGCAGGGTGAGAACGCCCTGACCCCGGAGAGCTGGAGGGAAGCCAGGCTCGAGAGACAGCCAGAGAGACAGTCCATCTGGCCTGGGCAGGTGTGCTCTACTCGCATGGTGGAACAAGATGGGGGAGACATGTCAGGATCCTGGGGGAGAAGGGGACAGGATGTGATATCAGGGATACTACACAGGAAATGATGACATATAGAGGGATGGGCAAGGTGATTAGTATGTGTACATTAAATAAACTGAAGAAAGGAGTTTTGCCTGTAACACACTTTCGGCACAGGGGCTTGGCCCTGACCCTAACCCTGACCCCTAACCCGGTCATGCCCTCTCCCCTCACCTGGGTCATAGAAGGGCACCAGCAGGAAGGTGCCAGACTGCTCGGGGGTGTTGGCGCGGGTCTGGATGATGAAGTGGGCACGGAGGCGGGCAGTGGTGATCTCCTCAAACATGCTGCCTGTGGAGTCCATAACAAACACCAGCGCTGGAGGCTGCTTCACACTGAACAGTCTGCACTCAGGAGAGTACAGCCAACAGAAGGAAACAGTCTGCCCTCAGGAGAGTACAGCCAACAGAAGGAAACAGTCTGCCCTCGGGAGAGTACAGCCAACAGAAGGAAACAGTCTGCCCTCGGGAGAGTACAGCCAACAGAAGGAAACAGTCTGCCCTCAGGAGAGTACAGCCAACGGAAGGAAACAGTCTGCCCTCAGGATAGTACAGCCAACAGAAGGAAACATTGTGACACGAGTGGATTCAACACATTATGTGATAAGTACTGTATTTGTACCATGTTCAGTATATCAGCACAAATGTATATTGGATTGTCTATAGATCAAATTCAAATGTAATCATATCAAATTGCATTTAAAAAAAGTGCATTTAACATCATAATGAACGCTACATAAACCCACCCGAGGAAGGTAATGTAATGCACACTGTCTCGGAGGTCTCTCCGAGCACAGTAAGGGTTGCCGTGGTAGCGAGGCGGGCAACCTCCACATGGAGGTAGGGATGGGGGGAGAATAGTGGGGAGGTGCTGTCCTTATTGATATCCCCCTTGAACCCCTGGTGGCAACTGCTGTCCAGTACACCCCCTGTGACTACATTTCCCTGAGAAACAGCATTTATAAAGATTTATTTGGATTATTCAAAGATAAAGTTATGTGGAAGGACCACCAGAGGGCAGGCTGGGCTCACGGATAGTAGCCCAACAAGGCATGTGAGACAAGGTAACCAGAGGCAATTAAGCACAGCTGACGGTACTAATGACTGATTCTCTTTCCCCTATAAGAGAGAGGATGGAACCAGCAGAGGGGGGAAGACAAACGATCTCTGTAGAATGGCTACCAAGAGAGGGGAGCGATCGAAGAAGATCCATTAAGACGGTGACAAATCTGTGGTTGTTATTATAGTTTAGAGGTAATCGTCTTGTGTTCCTGTTTCATCTAAAGAAGAAGATGTATGCTGTTCCTTGGGAGATTCTCACTGACTGTGTTGGAGTGTTTGTATTGTCAGAAATCTCTCAATAGAGAACTGTGTTCAATCAAGAAAACCTACTCCTGACTAGTTTATTCCACCTTTCCACTTTAAAGTGACACCAAATGACTTGGTCCGCTCACAGTTATTATAAAGAGTAACAGAGACTTTCTCAAATGGATACCACACTCATGTTGAAGCTTGCAGACGTTTGAACATAGGCCTACCATATTTCAAGGTTTTTGAAAGATTACAAATAACTTAATCAATATATCTGACTCAAATGTTAGTTCTACAATCTACACAAGGATGAATATAGCTAGGCCTCCGTACCTTGTGGTTTGGGTGGGTAGGTGCAGAAGTACCCGAGGGTGAGCAGTAGAGGGTACTGCTGACTCTGGGTCAGCCTGCGCAGGAGATTGTCTCTGCAAACAGGTAGGAGTGTCCTCTGTGGATGACAGGTAGACAATGAGAACCATGAACACAAATCTCATTCATATCACCCACAATGTGTTTTAACTGTACCTCTTGCTACAGGGAAGGCTGGCTGCCCAGGCTGCAGCCGGTGGAGGTATATGGAACGCTGACGCATCTCCACCCGGTTGCTATGGCTGTAGAAATCCTGTTCCCAGAGACAGATAGTCAGCGTCCTGCAGGTGTGTGGGCACCGGTTAATCGAGGTACTATGTACATGTAGGTACAGTTATTAAAGTGACTATACATAGATAATAACAGAGTAGCAACAGCACAGAAGGTGGTGGTGGTGGGGGGGGGGGCATTTGATTAGATGTTCAGGAGTTTCATGGCTTGGGGGTAGAAGCTGTTAAGAAGCCTTTTGGACCTAGACTTGGTGTTCCCCTACCACTTGCCATGCGGTAGCAGAGAGAACAGTCTATGACTAGGGTGGCTGGAGTCGTTGACAATGTTTTGGGCCTTCCACTGACACCACCTGGTGTAGAGGTCGTGGACGGCAGGAAGCTTGTCCCCAGTGATGAACTGGGTGTTTAGTCCCAGGGTCCTACGCTTACTGTCGATCTTTGAGGGCACTATGGTGTTGAACGCTGAGCTGTAGTCAATGAATAGCATTCTCACATAGGTGTTATTTTTCTCCAGGTGTGAAAGGGCAGTGTGGAGTGAAATAGAGATTGCATCATTTGTGGATCTGTTGGGGTGGTACGCAAATTGGAGTGGGTCTAGGGTTTCTGTGATAATGGTGTTGATGTGAGCCATGACCACCCTTTCAAGGCACTTCATGGCTACAGACGTGAGTGCTATGGGTCGGTAGTCATTTAGGCAGGTTTCCTTAGTGTTCTTGGGCACAGGGACTATGGTGGTCTGCTTGAAACATGTTGGTATTACAGACTCGGACAGGGAGAGGTTGAAAATGTCAGTGAAGACACTTGCCAGTTAGTCAATGCATGCTCGGAGTACACATCCTGGTAATCCTTCTGGCCCTGCGGCCTTGTGAATGTTGACCGGTGTAGTGAAATTATTGTAATAAAAAAGGAGAGACTTTTACATTTCTTCAAAACAAGTCAACTTTATTATTTAATTACTGCAGTAATGGAGCTGGTCGGTAATCACACCTGGAGGTGATCACTGAGAACTCAACGAGCGGATTTGAGCCACAGAATTTTATAGCAAAGTCCATCCTCCTGGATGTTCATGCCAAACAACAGATGTAGGGAATGGGTCACAAGGTTACAAATAATTCATAGCAAACAGTATCAGCTGTAAATACTGTCCTCATTGTGTAGAGACCAGGGTCTGGCCCCGAGCCATTCTCTCCCTGGTACCTTCCAGTCAGACACACAGACACTAATCATGCTATGGAATGAGATCTTTATCACTTAGAAATGTCCTTGTTTTTGAAAGAAAAACACATTTTGTGTCCAATAAAATGACATCAAATTGATCAGAAATACAATGTAGACATTGTTAATGTTGTAAATGACTATTGTAGCTGGAAATGGGAGATATTTTATGGAATATCTACATAGGCGTACAGAGACCCGTTATCAGCAAACATCACTCCTGTGTTCCAATGGCACGTTGTGTTAGCTAATCCAAGTTTATCGCTTAAAAAGGCTAATTGATCATTAGAAAACCCTTTTGCAATTATGTTAGCACAGCTGAAAACTGTCGTTCTGATGAAAGAAGCAATAAAACTGGCCTTCTTTGTACAACGTTGTGTACTACTCTCTTCACAGAACAGCGCAAACTGGCTCTAACCAGAAAAGAAAGAGGAGTGGGAGGCCCCGGTGCACAACTGAGCAAGAGGACAAGTACATTAGAGTGTCTAGTTTGAGAAACAGATACCTCACAAGTTCTCAACTGGCAGCTTCATTAAATAGTACACGCAAAACACCAGTCTCAACATCAACAGCGAGTTCCATTGTCCAGTGTCTGTCTTTTGCCCATCTTAATATTTTCTTTTTATTGGCCAGTCTGAGATATGGCTTTTTCTTTTCAACATCCCGGAGTTGCCTCTTCACTGTTGACGTTGAGACAGTACCTGCTATGAGGACTGGATCATGCCGTGGTCAGACTTGGGAGTCAGAGTGGAGGTCTCTCTGACTGCGGCTCCTCTCTTCCACAACAGAACAACAGTCAGAAACAATAGACAGCCAATTACTGTTAAGATTCTGGCCCTCCAGAAGCTGGATCGTGTCTTGGGAACTGTGGACATAGATATAAAGAGAAGACAGGTGTTAATCGTTGAGACAAAGCAAAAGCCCCTTTGATTTAAATTAAATAAACAACTTTATGAGTGCAAGAAGATGGAATGCAATTCCTCCCGATTTGTAAATTGTCATCATGCTAACTTATTGATGTACTCTAGAGCCCATGTCTTTGAGTAGGGTCCTTTCAGGACTCAGTAACTTATTGAAGGATTGTAGTTGTCCAAACTCAACGGTAGCAGTTGGAATGTGTCTGTCTGAGTCAATGAGTACATTTCAGACTCATGCTGCTTCAGTCATGCTGGCTGAACTTGGAATAGATACCAGCGTTCAGAACACAATGGACGGACAGACATATGGGAGAGACGGGACAAAAGAAAAAGAAAGGATGACGACCTGGGTCAGAAGGAAATGTTGGTGAAGGTGATGGGCCTAGGTAACATGTGGAAGTTCCCCTACCTCTGCTACAAAAATGGTGGAGGTGAGTCCATGAAGGAGAAGGTGCACTGGTTATTCAAATGATGATCAGCTGAACAAATGAGGAACTTAGACCATTTAAACGCATGTATTGTACTGTGTATTGTACAGTATCATACATTATGTTCTCTCTACCTGATTAGAAGCCTGTGTTGACTTCCACTCTCAAACCAGACAGATGAACTCAGCCTTTGCAGCCACTGAATTCTGGGAGTAAGTTTACGGATTCAACATAGCTTGATCTTCCAGTTGGCCACAACATTAAAGACCATGTTTGTTTGTGTACAATCTCTACCAGTCTGTTTCTCTAGGCTGCATGTGCTGGTCATCTGGGGGGGTATAGTGGAGGTGGGCAGTGTCAGGTGCTGCTGTCTCTCACCCCTCTCGCTGTGTCTCTCTCTCACCATGTGTGTGTGTGTGTGTAGCTGTGGTCTACTCAAAACTCTCTTCTCCTGTCCCCATGGTGGGATGTATGTGTTCCAGCTGTTTGACTACTATGCCTGTAACGGAACCTGCCTGCTCTTCCTCTCTGTGTTCGGGGCCATGGAATGGATATTTGGCGAGGCTGATCAAATTATATTGGTCACATACACGTGTTTAGCAGATGTTATTTCGGGTGTAGCGAAACGCTTGTGAACTAAACTGGAATATATTTCTGTCAATGATTGCATGCCCAATAAAAGATATATAACATATACATATAAACACTGTGGTGCCATAGAATCCTATATAAATACAAACCAGTATCATTCCAGTATCAGTCTTATTGAGATGATAAACCT
Source organism: Salvelinus fontinalis (assembly GCF_029448725.1). Lineage (NCBI taxonomy): Eukaryota > Metazoa > Chordata > Actinopteri > Salmoniformes > Salmonidae > Salvelinus > Salvelinus fontinalis. The sequence goes on along the minus strand of NC_074697.1, from coordinate 18,204,808 downwards.
GATATCAATGCAACATGCCAACATCTAGATATTTATTTAATTTAACTAGGTAAGTCAGTAAAGAACAAATTCTTATTTACAATGACGGCCTACCCCGGCCAATGCTGGGCCAATTGCGTGCCGCCCTACGGGACTCCCAATCACGGCCAAATGTGATACAGCCTGGAATCAAACCAGGGACTGTAGTGACACCTCTTGCGCTGAGATGCAGTGCCTTAGACTGCTGCGCCACTCGGACACATTAACATGTCTGTCTCTACCCAATCTAACCCACCAGGTGCAGAGTGTATGGTGTGATAGAGGACACGATAGGAATGAGGCCTAACCCCATCTTCAAGCTCTTCTGGCTCTACATGACCCCTCTGGTTTCCCTGGTGAGTTCCAGGCTTTGATGGGCAGTAATGGCATGCAAGACTCAAGGTTGTGCAATTCTATAAGACACCAACAGATGGCACTATCACACTGCAATAGGTTATACATTCATGGCAGCTCAGCTATTAAGCAGAAGGAACCTGTTGCATGAACTTTCACTTGCTTTACACAAGCAACTATTCACATGCTCACGTCTTCGAGAGATAAAATTATGATAGTGTTCTCAAGAGCAACAAAAACGACTGATCTGGAGTTACTTTAAATGTTAAAAGCATATCTTCATGTTGAAGAAATCCTAATTTCCTCTCGTCTCTCCCAAGTACCTCATCTGCTCTCTGGTGGAGTACCAGCCCCTGACCTTCAACTGCTGGTATGTGTACCCAGGATGGGTGCATGTTCTGGGCTGGCTGTTGGCCCTCTCCTCCATCGTCCTGGTCCCCGGGTGGGCCCTGCTGCAGATCTGCACCGGGACAGGCAGTCATAGAGAGGTGAGTGTGACTGACCTGTGACCGGTGTTCAAACACGGTTTTCTTCATGGATTGGTCATAGGATAATTATGTTTAAAGGATCAAATTGGAGGACTTATAGATCTAAAATTATTTTTGTAAACTGAGTGGGAGGTATAATTTATTCACTGCAAAATGACCAGAAAGTATTTAAGAAACCAACTAACTCACTTGAATCATTAACCAGTTTTTACATGTTGATGTGCTGACTTTCCCCTCAACTCACCAGCGTTTCCTCCACCTGTGTCGGCCGGACCATGACCTCCCGTTGACCCGGAAGAGAAAGACTAAGCCGGAGCACATGACCTCTGGAGCAGAGATGGAGGTACTCATGACCGCAGCAGGGGAACCCACGGACAAATGAACTGACACACACCTAGAAAAGCTTCTGCGTCAAAGTTCTTTGTATACTGATCATGTATCTTAACACAACATCTAGCTGCACTCTTGTATCCTTACCAACATGTTGATAGAATACCATTGATAATGAACAATGGTGCATGTTTCAATACAGTGTCATCATGTTCCATATTTGAACAGTGCGTCACCACAATACATTTGAAAGAACATAGTCCAAGCACAGAACGAGCAACCTAGAGACACTGCAGATGGTCATTGTACTAAACAAAACACAATGTTCTTTCAACTGTCCCCACTCAAGGCTTAACATGGGTTACTGGCAGCTCATGATGTACCTTTCTGAAGTCACTCCAGTTTACATGGTAGCAGTTGTAGTCACTATTAAAAGGTCATCTTATCATCTCATTCTGTCACTTTCTTATTATGAAAGACCATTTTTGGCCAATATAAAAGCAACTTTAACTAATAGCATTTTTGTTACGTAAATTAGTGCTTTACCTCAATTACATTTTATAATCCTTATTAGACATCAGAAACATTGATGAATTCCCCACAATATAATGCTTATCTAAAAACACAAATTAAAGTAGATAAAAAAATAAACTGTCTTTATGTCACATAGAAATGTGTGTATTGGCATTCCCTTAGATGAGACTCAAGAAGCAAACACACACACACCTGGTTTTGTCAATACTAAAACAATCAAAGACCACTGTTAATACATAATTCCCTGGTAGGATCTTCAAGATCCTGAATGAAATAGCCTTTTATGTTTCAATGACATCTTTAACCATACGATACGTTTATACACAGAGTGTACAACACATTAGGAATATTGAGTTCCACCCCCTTGTGCCTTCAGAACAGCCTCAATTCATCAAGACATGGACTCTACAACGTGTGGAAAGCGTTCCACAGGGATGCTGGCCCATGTTGACTCCAATGTATCACACAGTTGTGTCAAGTTGGCTGGATGTCCTTTGGGTGGTGAACCATTCTTGATACATATAGGAAACTGTTGAGCGTGAAAAACCCAGCAGCGTTGCAGTTCTTGACACACTCAAACCAGTGCGCCTGGCACCTACTACCATAGCCTGTTGTTCAAAGGCACTTAAAAATCCTTCTTTAACCTGTGTTCTCCCCTTCATCTACACTAACTGATTGAGGTGTATTTAACAGATTACATAAATAAGGGATCATAACTTTCACCTGAATTTACCTGGTCAGTCTATTTTATATTTGGCAAATACAAAAATAATGTACATTGTCAGTATAATTTCTCTATACGTAGTGAAGTTTATCAAAATGCAACAAGTCTTGATATTCAGCTCACTAATTGGTAAGCTGAAACTGAGTTTTTATGGCAGGCAATGAGTAGTATTTAGACGCTGTGCAGAAATATACAGTGTAGCATAGTGCTGTCCTGTCGACATTGTCTCACGCGTCATTAAACCTTCAACCTCTTCCCCTCAGCCTCTCTAGGAATTTCCTCAAGCAGTCTTTGAAGAGGCCAAAACATAGTCTTTTTTTGGGAGGCTATTAATGTCTCTGTCGGGGTAACCGTCAGAAACATGTTACTATACAGACTACATACTTTGGGTTCGTTGGAGCTGAAGTGAAGTGACTGTTAGAGGGTTACAAACTGGCCAGGTGCCCTGTCTTTCCTTGGGCAGGTGCTAGAGAAGACCACCATGGGTGGAACTGTCAGGGGGCATGGTGGTGACTGTCTCAGGGGGTTTGGCACTGGCCTGCCCAGAGTGAGAGCGGGACGTGGTGACGCTGACTGGAGAATGCTGTGACAGGGAAACAGGGCAGTACTGTGGGAGCAGATCTGACATGGGGGCCAGGAGGGGCGAGGGTTGGGCCGGGGCCTCCACCCCATTGTGGGTATGAGTGGCAATATTAGGGTCAACTGAATCTCTCTTGAAACTGGCGTCCCCTCCCACTCCTGGCTCTGGACTATAAGTGTTGTGATCCTCTTCACTCCCCAGGTTCTTGAGGCTGGGGTAGCAGCCTGACTGAGCCATAGCCTGGTGTATCCTCTCCCAGCCCGCGTTGGCTGTGTTGGCATTGGGGTCGTTATTATCAGGGTCACTGTTATAGGGGTTGTTGTTGTGGTGGTTGGCAGCCTGGTACAGCAGCTGTGTGTGCTGGCGGAGCTGGGCGATGTCTCGGTCTGTGGCGTTGCTCTGGCGGAGGAGGTCCTGGGTGCGCAGCGTGATGTCAAGCAGGCCTGACTGGCTTAGGATGCCCACCGTGTTCAGGAAGCGCCTGTCACGCGCCGCACTGAACAGGGACAGGCCTGGACCATGCCTGCGGGGCGACCTCCTGGCCGAGAGGGGAGAGGAGCCACCGGAAGAGGAGTAGGAGGAGGCAGTGGTGGTGTCGGAGCTGGACATAGAGCGGGAGACAAAGCTGGAAAGTGTGGAGGGAGAGAGGGGGCTGGGGGAGTGGGAGGAGGAGGCAGGGCTCCTCCAGTGGGACAGGCTTCTCTTGGGGTCTGGCTGCTTGCGGACATGTTTTCTGGATGGTGTCAGTAAGTGAGTAGTAGTGGACACCTCATCCCTCTTGTCCTCTGTACACATCCTCTTGTCCTGGCTTTGGTCCTCCCTGCCAGTCCCCTTACCATGGGGGTCCACTGGGGTCTTGTCAGATGGCTTCTTACTGGGATGGGGAGCGATACGAGGGTAGGACTTAAGAATGGGCAGGTAGGTTCTGCTTTTTGTTTTCATAGCTGTGCTGTCAGATCTCCAGGACTGTGTTCTGTTGGGCTTTGGGGATGCGGGTGAGGCCGAGGCTTCACTGGGCTGCTGAACCAGGATCACATGACAGGGGCCAGAGTCATTGGAGCTTCCTCCTCTGTTCTCCCAGTTTAGCTGGTTCTGGAGGTGATGGTCTGAGCCATTCTGGGGGGGGGGGGGGGTAATTGAAGCCAAAAAGAAAGGAAATATGAAGGGAAGATGAGAGAAAGAGAGGCAACTCCTCGTGCTAACACATACTGTAAAGAAAGGGGAAACCTATTTGAGCGGACTTGCTGTAGGAGGATTGTGAACAAGGATGAGTCTTGTGCCATCAAATACATCCCTAAAACCATTTGGTCATTCTGACCTGGTTCACAGTGACATTTATTAGACAACTCATTTCCAGATGCTTTCTTCCTCACACTCTGTCCCCGTCACCTCCTCTTCCTCCTCCACCTGTAACCCCCTCTTCCTCCTCCACCTGTCCCCATCACCTCCTCTTCCACCTGTAACCCCCTCTTCCTCCTCTACCTGTCCCCATCACCTCCTCTTCCTCCAGTCCCTGTCACCTCTTCTACCTGTCCCTGTCACCTTCTCTTCCTACTCCACCTGTCACCTCTTCCTCCTCCTCCTGTCACCTCCACCTGTACCTGTCACCTCCTCCACCTGTACCTGTCACCTCCTCCATCTGTCTACTCCTCCTCATCTACCGGTCACCTCCTCTTCCACCTGTACCTGTCACCTCCTCTTCCACTTGTCACCTCCTCCTCTTCCTCCTCCACCTGTCCCCATCACCTCCTCCACCTGTACCTGTCACCTCCTCCACCTGTACCTGTCACCCCTCTCCTCTTCCACTTGTCACCTCCTCTTCCATCTGTCACCTGTCCCCCCTCTCCTCTTCCTCCTCCACATGTCCCTGTCACCTCCTCCATCTGTCTACTCCTCCTCATCTACTCCTCCTCATCTACCTGTCCTCTCCTCATACACCTGTCCCTATCACCTTGTCTTCCTCCTCCACCTATCCTTGTAACTTCCTCTTCCTCCTTCGCCTGTCCCCTCCTCCCCCTCCTTTCGCCTGTCCCCTCCCCGCCCTCCTTTCCCCTGTCCCCTCTATTTATCCTTTTTATTTGTTACTCCATTTAGTTTTGCTGTCCTATGATTGGTCACCTCCTGCACCTCCTGCCATGTCTTTCTTCACAGTTTCATGCTCTCGTCCTGCCACCTCTTCAATGCTTTTCAATTAGGAACATTTTTTAAATGGAAATTTGGTTTACTTCATCAATTGACTACTGAAATGGAACTGACCTCAAGCCTGCCTCCCACCTCTTTCACCTGTTTGAGCACCACGTTCTTGATGATGAAGATGGGGGTGAGGTCAGGGCTTCCGGGGCTGGGGACCAGGATGTGATTCCCCTGGAGAGGGGCCTGCTCGGGCTTGACCTGGCTCTGAAGACCCTCCCCTTCCCTGGGCTCACTCACGCTGCTGCCCTGGTTCTCTCTATCCACATGGAGCCAGTCTGTGCAGCTGTTGTTGTCTGGAGGAGAGGAAGAAGGGGGGAGAGAGAGAGAAGCAAGTTAAGGGAAGAGATGAGTGTAAAGAATTGAAGAAATACAGACGGATTGAAGGGGAATACAGGGGGGGTGGGAGCTGTCCTCACAAGAAATGACACACAATTAGGTTTATACCGTTTCCCACTGGTTACTGAGTGAGTCATGTGTACCTGTGAGGTCATACTCACACGTCATCAAGGACAGTAATCTAGTATTCATCATAAAGGAATTCAAGGAATTCTATCAGCAATACTACTGAGTAGACTACATGCTTGAGGTCTACAGGCTTGAGGTCTACAGGCTTGAGGTCAGTTCCATTTCAGTAGTCAATTGATAAAGTAAACCAAATTTCCAATTAAACAATGTTCCTAATTGAAAAGCATTGAAGAGGTGGCAGGACTAGAGCATGAGACTGTGAAGAAAGACATGGCAGGAGGTGCAGGAGGTGACCAATCGTAGGACAGCAAAACTAAACGGAGTAACAAATAAAAAGGAGAAATAGATACAGAAATAGAGGGGAAAGGCGAAAGGAGGGCGAGGAGGGGACAGGCCAGTGAGCATGTAGACTACACATGTGTCCTTCTCTATCTAGGAATACAACACATCAGACTGGTTGGTTGCACGTCACATACTTGTCATACTGTAGTCAGTAATTCATCCTATTGGAAGCTGTGACTTGCACTGCCTGGCCTGTGTAACACTGTGTCACCCTGTGTGTCATGACTCATGATGGTCACACAGTCTGGCAGTGTGAGAATTTACAGGAAACACATTGAGTGAGAAAGATCGAGGGGGTGGGTGAGTGACACGTTTTGGAGTGAGTGAGTGTCCGGAACGTCCTCCCTCACCCGAATATCCAGAATCTTTTTCAGAGCCGCAGCGAGAGCCTCTTCTGTTGGACTCTGTGTCTGCAGTACTCCTTGAGGCCAGCAGGGTGGCAGTGTTGCTCCTGTCTTCGGAATTCTTACTGGATGCACGTGGCTCTCGCCCACTTAGACAAGCCTGTTCCAGAGGCATACTGCATCCTGGTGGAGAACCAAATACACCACTGAGTAACATTTCCATGGAATATGTTTTAAAATGCATCGGCCTATGGTACTTCAAAAAGCTACTGTCATAAAAATAGAAACACCTTGGCTCCAAGTAGCAGAAAAAATAAAAACTCCTCATTGAATATTTTTATGTGTTGAAATGACATTATGCTGCCGGATACATAATCTCTGATTTAGCTCCTCCTCCTTAGTCACTTCTCCCTCCACAGCCTGTTCCCTTTGCCTGGCTCCTCCTCTTCACTCCTAGATACATCAGGGTCCCGTGTGAGTGGACTGTACGTGCGTGTCGTGAGAATAGGGGGGGGGGGGGGGGGTGCTATGTGTGTTTGGTAATATCACATCCACCCACTAATTAAACATCACCATGACAAAATACACCGTTTTTGCATGTGTTGACCAGGCATGATGGGAGATGTTAAATCATGGTGGTTACCATGGACATGATCATGAGAGCTTCAGAAGTGATTTAGCACATTCATGTGTGTGGGATTAGTCTTTAGAGCGATATACTGTATGCGGATGTGGTTCTTTATGTAACACTGTGTCACCCTATAGGTCAACCCTGTTCTGACAGACATGTTTACACAATTTGGTATTTCCTCCCTCCATCTCTCTTTCCCCAAATCTTTCAATTTTCTCTGTTTGAGTGACAGTATCTTATGTCCAGGATAAGAGAGAGAAAAAGCCCCACCATGAGTCTGACCCGATCGACCCCATCCTTTCTGTTCTGACCATTAGACTACCCACACTGTCAGCTGAATTTCAACTGTCGAGGAAAACCTATGTGTCTCGTGGAGAAGAGCTTTAAGTCAGTCATGGGACTTGTAAGCAAAAATATTGGTTAAAAATCAATGTAATAAACAATAGCTGACAAAATGAAATATATTTGCACCTCAAACTTTTTAGAGGGGCACAAAGTAAGGTTGTGCGACTATATAGCCCCCTGAGAACTGACACTTTCTTGTACATGAAGATACCCAATGGCAGGTTTTATGACGTTCCGACTAAGCAATTGTTCATAGGTAACTTTCTGTGGTGTTATGTTGTAAACAAAGGGCCACTAGGACAAACGTGTATGATGGGTATCAAACGTGCGCTGTCACAACTGGGGGCTCCACCCCTTTCCCTTATGTAACATCACAACTTCGGCAGAACAGACAAACTTGCTCTATTGCTTTACACATTAGCAAACGCGATATACAAAACGCAGGAAATAAGTCAGAAATATTTAGGCCTAATAAATAAATCAAAAGAAAGAACATGACAACTATATTTGTCAAATGTTTAAATACTTGCTTAAGCATGGTCAGCAGGTCAAAAAGTCCACATATAAAACAACTGTGGTCAGTGCACCTTTTACATCAAATTATTGTTTCAAAAGTCTCAAAGTATATGTTAAAAAAATCACCAACAGCTTACCTCCAATATCAATTTAGACTCTTTGCCACTGGTGGTTGACTTCACTTGCATAGCGCTCCGTCTCGCCGTATTGTTGACTAGAGCACCTAATTTCGAGCTCTATCTTTCAACGCTTTCCTTATGTCATGTCATCTATGCGTTTCTATTACATCTATCTCATTCAATGTATAAACTAGCTAGCGGGATGTGAAGACTACCTGTAGCCTAACGGTTAGATCCTACGAGACGAGTCCTAATTCCAAAATTGATAATCGGTACCCAACCTGAAAATGGCCCCGCCTCCTAGACCTCCCTGCGGGTTTCCACTAGTTGCCACAGCCACAAAGTTAAAATTGGCTACAGGCATATTGTAAACATTTATGAAAAAAAGAATGTGCTTTTTGATCGTAATTTAAGTATATGGGTAGGAGTATGGTTTAGGTTAAAGTTAGGTTTATAATCGAATTTTAAGAAGATACATTGAATAAATATTTCAGGGTTTATGACTTTTCGGCTGACTAGTGACGACCCTTCCCTTGCTAGAATGACAAACTGTTTCAGTTGATATCAAGAGATTGGTGCGGAAGGGCCGCGCACAAGCAATCTGGGAGGATGTAGCATAATAAAGACTACTTCGTTTTCTGGGCACGTGTAGGGGTGGGGGCCACATGAGTTTTGAGCTGACGTGACTGGATGAGAACGTCAGGATTTTAAGAGAGGTTTTGGACAGAATATCATCGGGACAAAGATCCTATTAATTTACCAAATTATATGGGGACAAAGCTCTACCTATTCTGTTATTTCGATACCATGTTTCTTTGGGTTACTGGACTTGTATTGCTATACCCTAGGCTACACTAAATGAACAGCCTTTGTCAACTGGACTAATGAGAAAAGAACGACAGGGAAGCATGGTGTGATTTAAAAATAGATACATGTAAAAAGAGATACATACATGGTGTGATTTAAAAATAGATACATGCATACATGTTTTTCCTTCCCTACAGGGTGAATTAGAAATGCTAGATTGTTGCTACATTTCACGTGTCTCTCAGATGTGAAATGTGCCATAGTTCGTCAGTCAGCTGGTCCAGAACACATCCACATGGCTCTCGTACGGCAGAATATGACGTATTTAACGCTTCTCGGCCAATGACTGCCACGGATCTGCTCGAGCACGTGAGCAGAGCCTAAAAAGGCGGGGTTAGGCAAACGAGCACATGCTGCTAGCAGACAGAGCACTGATGGTTTAGCCAGAGAGACGATAGAAACCCGAACAAGTGGCGTAGCACAGTTCCACAAGCGGTAGCCGTGCGTGGGTAAAGTCACCGCAGAAGACAAGCGCAACTTTAGCGCTGTTAAAGCAAATTTTCTTGCAATTCTTTACATGTTTCCATTATGTGTATTTATGTGATATGAGTGACTCAAATATTACAACAAAATCTATGAGCTAATAAACATATCTTAAAAAACAGCTGACATGAGCTAGTTGAGCTGGACATTTCTGACAAGTTACAAGTAGCTACATTTGGGAATAGCTGAGCTATCACACCACGTAAAGGAACAACTTTTTTTCTTCATAAAATGCGATTGGGGATTTATGTCAACTCCATTACGATTATTGTCCAACAAGTGTTAAGGCCTTTATTTAATTCTAACATTAGATGATTCAAATACGTGATAGAAATCTCCAAACGTTTTGGTTTTATAGCACTATTAAATGCCACGGGGCTAATTTCGTTAGAATTTTGGCATGTTTTTCCAAAATTTTGAACATAAAACATTTATAAAGCAAACATCCCTTAAGTCTAGCACAGCAAAGAAGTCGATTGTTTAAGCAGATGTTGCACAACAGTGATGACCATAATTCTTCAAATATAAATAGATATTCAAGACACTTTTGCCCTCAACCTTTTTTTTATACAAACATTGGTAAAATATGGAAAATTATTCATTTGAAAATCCCAAACAAAAACAACTATTCTAAGATCTTTCAGCACTGGTTGACGTTAGCCAAAAATCTGCCGGAGTTGACAAAACATTAATTTTATCATGTGGAAACCCTAGACCCACTCTAATTTGCATACCGCCCCAACAGATCCACAGATGTTGCAATCTCTATTGCACTCCACACTGCCCTTTCCCACCTGGACAAAAGGAACACCTATGTGAGAATGCTATTCATTGACTACAGCTCAGCGTTCAACACCATAGTGCCCTCAAAGCTCATCAATAAGCTAAGGACCCTGGGACTAAACAACTCCCTCTGCAACTGGATCCTGGACTTCCTGACAGGCTGCCACAAGTGGTAAGGGTAGGTAATAACACATCCGCCACGCTGATCCTCAACACAGCGGCCCCTCAGGGAAGCGTGCTCAGTCCCCTCCTGTACTCCTTGTTCACTCATGACTTTACGGCCAGGCACGACTCCAACACCATCATTAAGCTTGCAGATGACAACAGTGATCATCGACAACGACGAAACAGCCTATAGGAGGAGGTCAGAGACCTGGCCATGTGGTGCCAGGACAACAACCTCTCCCTCAACGTGATCAAGACAAAGGAAATGATTGTGGACTACAGGAAAAAGAGGACCGAGCACGCCCCCATTCTCATCGACGGGGCTGCAGTGGAGCAGGTTGAGAGCTTCAAGTTCCTTGGTGTCCACATCACCAACAAACTAACATGGTCCAAGCACAACAAGACAGCCGTGAAGGCACAACAAAACCTATTCCCCAGGAGACTGAAAATATTTGGCATGGGTTCTCAGATCCTCAAAAGGTTCTACAGCTGCACCATCGAGAGCATCCTGACTGGTTGCATCACTGCCTGGTATGGCAACTGCTCGGCCTCCGACTGCAAGGCACTACAGAGTGTGGCGTGAAAGGCCCAGTACATCACTGGGGTCAAGCGTCCTGCCATCCAGGATCTCTAAACCAGGCGGTGTCAGAGGAAGGCCATAAAAATTGTCAAAGACTCAAGCCACCCTAGTCATAGACTGTTCTCTCTGCTATCGCAAGGCAAGCGGTACCAGAGGGCCAAATCTAGGTCCAAGAGGCTTCTAAACAGCTTCTTCCCCCAAGCCTTAAGACACCTGAACATCTAATCAAATGGCTACCCAGACTATTTGCAATGCCCCCCTCTTTTACACCGCTGCTACTCTGTTGTTATCATCTATGCATAGTCACTTTAATAACTCTACCTACAGCTGAAGTCAGAAGTTTACATACACCTTAGCCAAATACATTTAAACTCAGTTTTTCACAATCCTTGACATTTAATCCTAGTAAAAATTCCCTGTTTTAGGTCAGTTAGGATCACCACTTTATTTTAAGAATGTGAAAGGTCAGAATAATAGAGAGAATTATTTATTTTAGCTTTTATTTCCTTCATCACATTCCCAGTGGGTCAGAAGTTTACATGCACTCAATTAGTATTTGTTAGCATTGCCTTTAAAATTGTTTAACTTGGGTCAAATGTTTTGGGTAGCCTCCCACAAGCTTCCCACAATAAGTTGGGTGCATTTTGGCCCATTCCACCTGACAGAGCTGGTGTAACAGTCAGGTTTGTAGGCCTCCTTGCTCGCACATGCTTTTTCAGTTCTGCCCAGAAATTTTCTATAGGATTATGGTCAGGGCTTTGTGATGGCCACTCCAATACCTTGACTTTGTTGTCCTTCAGCCATTTTGCCACAAGTTTGGAAGTATGCTTGGGGTCATTGTCCATTTGGAAGACCCATTTGCGACCAAGCTTTAACTTCCTGACTGATGTCTTGACATGTTGCTTCAATATATCCACATAATTCTCCTTCCTCATGATGCCATCTATTTTGTCAAGTGCACAAGTCCCTCCTGCAGCAAAGCACCCCTGTGCTTCACGGTTGGGATGGTGTTCTTCGGCTTGCAAGCTTACCCCTTTTTCATCCAAACATAACGATGGTCATTATGGCCAAACAGTTATATTTTTGTTTATCATCAGACCAAAGGACAAAGGACCAAACGTGACCAAAAAGTACGATCTTTGTCCCCATGTGCAGTTGCAAACAGGCTGCGCCTGTGGCCAATCATGTGAAATCCATAGATTAGGCCTAATGGATTTACATTTACTAATTTCCTTATATGAACTGTAAATCAGTAAAATCGAAATTGCTGCGTTAATATTTTTGTTCAGTATAATTAGCCCAAGGTAGCACAATCAGTCTTCTGTAAACAAGCAATGTGACATGGCAATATGTCCATATGGGAACCCTATATAGGTGCGTATCAATTTTACTTTGTTTTTTGAAAATTATTTATTGCTGATATGAAAGGTAAAGTCTTCATGCTTCATAAACTGTACCACCATGTGTGTTAGAGTGTTCACACTTGGTCCCTTTAATCCAATTTTTGTGAACTCAGTGCGGTTTGCCCAATTTTTTTTCAGTGTGAACATGCCAAAGGAACTTAGACCCGTCAAGAGACACCGAAGCCAAACTAACTGAGACCATCTCGCTTGAATTCCTCGGTCCAGTTCCCTTTTTTAGGTCAATGGGAACACAAAGCTCCCCAGGTTCGCTTGTCATTATTCCCACACCACATGCGAGACTAATGTAAAACAGTTTTCCCTGCCATAACACTACAAAAGAGAAAAGATGTTGGTTGTGTTGCATTTCAGCAGATTTTGTGCGTTTTTGTGGATTAATTCATGTGAAAAGACATTCTTTGGGGGGGGGGGGGGGATTTAAGAACAATCTTTTGAAAGTTATTAGAGCGATACATGATTGGTAATGGTGTTCTACACTGCCTTTGTGTCCCACATGTATTTATTTAAACGTGTTAACAAGACAATATTGTTAAACAGCCAGGTTATCACCGAAATAATTATAATAGTAGCCTTACTTTAAAAAAAAATGCTATTAATGCCAATACTGTTTTCTATGCTTGTTTTTGCTTAATTCTTTGGGATACAGGTGCACTTGTAGTCAGAAAGGCCCTTATCTTGTGAAGGCAACAGTAGGCCTACATTATTTTATTCATAACGCATTTATTATTTTGTGGAGCCTACATTATACAAGGCTCCACTTTTTCTTAAACATTACACAATTTTTCATAATGCATTTTATACAAGGCTATGTCGAATTTATTAGGGTTGGCAGATTTGTCGTATCAATGAAGGTTTTTGGGGAATGGGGATACATTTTATGACTGTGTATTATAATGTCCAAACACTTATACACACACACACTCACCTTGTTTGTACTCATGTTATAGCCAACTCTTGACTTTTGTATGAATTACTTTTGATCAAATATTTGTATCTAGTTGTATGTATTCAATATCTTTAACTGGTTAAATGTTTGTAGTTTGCACGTTTCAATAATGATTAACATGCTTAAAATAGTCATAAATCCCTGCATCTTTTAGCTTTTGGTATATTTGGCATTTTTACACACGTTCTGTATTTCCTCTTAAGAAAGCAATAATTAATCAACACACTACTATAAGTAAATGGACATGACATGTTATAAAAACAAAAATTGCTCGCCGTAAATAAATGGTCAGAAATGCTCAGTCCGAAGCCATTCGGCTATAATAAAAAAATACAAGTTATATCAGCTTAATTTTTTATTTACAATCTACAGGGTTATAATATGTTGGGAAAAGTGGTGTAGGAGTTTGAAATTGATTCAATACCCTAACCCTACGCTATGTTCAAAGTCAGAAGAAATACAAGTGACATAACCCCTAACTTGGGTTCAGTCTGCCAATGAGAACCAAGAGGGGCCTAACTTTGTCCTTCATGACTGGGAAAGGCCTTGATTCTAGGCCGTAGGAAATCCTACATCCATCTCATTAGATCAGAACAGGATGGATCAACAGTGATTCATATTACTGGTTTGCATCCTAAAAGAAGGATAGTTGTGTTCTGCTGCATAACACTTTGTCTACCCATATGATCCATTGTCAGATTATCTGATATACAAGCTTCAGTAACAGAACGCCATGGTTGTAATAACACTTTAAACAGGTCATTTTTAAAATGTGTACTGTGTGTTTATTTTGAGTCCACACTGGTCATTTTACTTATGTAAATTAGACAGTCACAGAATACTTTCTTCTGAATAACTGGTCAGGGCATAGCACTTTCCATTCAGCTTCAGGCAACTTGGATGTACACCTGTAGTGAATACTTCTATCCGTCACGCCCATTGTTCACTAGATAGATGAATGTAGTTACACCCAACACAATGTGAAAAACAGAATGCATCCAACCACTAGATCACATAACTAGACTTGAGCTGGATGTGATCCCAAAGCTGGCACCAATGTAGCAGAGGAAATTGACAGCTGCAACAGGAACTCTAACCAGTGCTCAAACTTGGCAAAGTGAGCTGCAACAGGGACTCTAACCAGTGCTCATACGTGGTAAAGTGAACTCTAATGGCCGTTGTCACAAAAGCCTAGTATTCCTCTGGGCAGAGGCAGTAGACCTACAATGCTGGCATATGCCTTGTTACAATAGCCTAAGGTCATAACATGATTCACATGACCATGAAACGACTTTGGAAGTGCCATAAGTGAAAGCCAACATAATTCATTATTTTACATGAACCTGTTTAACCGCATTGATATGGCTTAATTGATCATAGTCCAGCCTTGTTATAGTTGCATTATTTTTGCAGGTCTTCTGTTTCCCTACATTTATTGGTGAATTTATTTCCCATCATGAATATGTATCCCCATTCCCCAATCAAATACATTCATCAATACTTAAAAAATTTAAATAACACATAAAGCTTTTTACTCCAATATGACAACCCTCATAAAATCCAACATAGCATCAGTATCCCAAACTATTAAGTGAAAACAAGCATAGAAAACAGCATTGGCATGAATCAAAAATAAAATGAATGTAGGACACACAAAAAGGCAATGTAGAACACCATTGCACAAAATGCATTGCTCCAATAATTTCCCAAAAAATCTTCCAAAGTTATCCCCCCAAAAATGGATTTTCCTATGAATCAAGTCGCACACAAAAAATCGCCTATTGATACGAATTTTCACACGAAACAAGCCGCACAAAAACACAATCTGCAGAAACACTTTTTGTACATATTTGCACGAATTGAGTGTGAGCTTGTGTTGGATGACGATGTGCCGTTTTTGGATGTTGATTAGTGATTATCAAATGTTTTTAGTTCAGATTATTTGTTTGCAATGTGACAGAGGCCAACACAGCTTCATAAACGGAATATTCGATTGTGTGGTTTGAATAGCGTGAGAAGACAATAGGGACATTAAAGGGCTATTAGTCTACATTGGGTGAACACCCTTCATCACAGCATTATCTGTAGTAAATTCTTCTAAAATGTAAGTGGTTAGCATATATATAGCTGTTTATAACATGTTCTGGTGGAATGGCTTATCCTGCACTTGGTAAAAACCTGTTGAAAAACCTGAGTTGATGTTGAAAAAATATATTGGTTATTTTCTTAACATAGCAATGTGAAAGCAAAGGACTCAGGCCAAAAGAAAGTTGATGTGAACTGGAAAAAGAGTTGAGTCCTCATTCAAAGGCAAGGGTAGTACATAAACAGCCTTATTATTTTTTACCCCGGAGTTCACTTTAAAAGACTGAGATCGGTTATTTTAAAGAGGTCTATATGTGAAAACACCCTTAACAAAACTCCCCCGTACAGAAGATGCCTTCGTGTAATGGAACTGAGCGTCATGATCAAGGGCTACACATTTTCTATGAAACCAGTCCCAACCCCAGAAAGTTCATATTCCATTTTCTTACTTGGAAAGGGATAAACAAACACGCAGCTGTGGGTCACCTGCGCGTATTTAAATGTTTGGACACTTTATGGGACGTTTAATAAACTTTACGCATCCTATTTAAACGTTGAACTCACCTTCTTGCGTAAATCCAGCAGTGGCATGGAATCGCAGAATGCGGTCTTGGCCATGATGCTTCGAACCGGAGACTGCAAATTCACTTAAGAGGACCTGCAGCTACTTGAAACCACAAGGGACGGCGGATGAGAAACGAGAGAAAAACAGTCAACATTATTTTAGGGTCCGCTAATAAACACACGTGATTGACTAATTGGGGGTGGACACGTAGATTTCACGACTTGCATGTGCGTGACTGATGCCTGATCAGTTCACAGCCTTATATATATTCAGTATGAATTTGGCTGATGAGGAATACAGTTGGTCAATTAGGTGTTTGGTAAACTGGGCAGAGTTAATTAACCTACATCAATCAACTTGAAATTCAAAACTTTTACAATACTATGCTTGCTTTATTGGTCTATTTGCATGGAAATTCTTACTTTTTTTGCTGTCATGGTACCCAAATAGACACACAACATACACATCACAGGCTGGGAGCAAGGGAGAGCATCGCCCCTAGAGAATTGGGGGTAAAGTGCCTTGCAGAAGGGGCACAACGGCAGAAGATAGCATGTGGGATATTGAACCCGGTAACCCTAATGAATAATGAGACACTTAATTCAGTAAAAGTCTTTACTGGCACATAATTGAAAATATAAGCTACCATATACTGTAGCAGGTAACACCTGTTACAATGTAAAATCTTGCAACATGGGGGCTGAAACTCTCTACCAGGACATAGTCTTCTCCCTAAAAGATTGCTTGTTATTGAGTTGAGGTTTAGCTGGGGAGGAGCAAAGAATTCTTGGTACATCAGCATTGAGATATGACATTCGTGACTACTGATCACATTCAAAATACAGAGAAGCAAGGTAATCACTGTTATGCTCCAACTCAAATTCCATCTACAAAGCTGCCGATTCTCCTTCTAGCCTAAAGATCATCAACCCTTTTTGGTATTTACATAGCCAGTGAAGAGTTCCATATCGATTGTCTGTGTGCAATGCCTACAGGAGAAGTCAGTGGCGTTGGCTTGCATGTTAGATGTACACACTAGACAAAGCGTGGACACTTTATTGAGACGTCTCTGCACTGTGTGGCTTTACTGCCACTGTCAACTTTAGAAAGTCTACAGCACCTCCTGGTGGCCGTCCTAACATTAAAGACAGCGGGAGAGAGATCCATCAGAAGGAGGTTGTTCATGAAATCCAGTCCTGCCGTTTCTGAAGCTGCCTTTACGCCTGATTATGAGCTGGTGAAGATAGGGATGTTTCCCATAGCCTCAGCCCTTGCAAACAGCAGTCAGACTGCACTACCCTACTGGAGGTACAGAGGCTAAAGGACACCGGCATTGAGCAGACTAGAGAGCTGTTCTACAATGCCCCATTAACCTGCTGCTGTGCATGAGCACAGCACGTGCACACACACACACACACTTACTTTAAAAGAAGGAACACATGAATGATCAAAATGAAGAACCAAAAGGAAAAACATGTTTAAATTTATTTTATATAATATAAAATTAAATGAGACAATGTCTCCCAAAGTAAGGAATAGGTGAACCACAAAACAAAAACAAATCAATGAAAAGAAACATGGTCTTAATGGTCCTTGAGTGAAAGAATCTTTGAAAAGGGCAACAAAAATGAAATACATCACAGCACTTGACTGTGAAACACAATGGTTGTTTCACCCGAACCACTCTTCTACAGGCCAGACATGGGGTGTACACATGCATTCAGGACAGGTAAATTGTGGGAAGTTCACACAGAGAGGAAGAGGCGAGGTAAGAGAGAAAAATATACAAATCTGTCCACAAGGGAATACAGCGTTAAGCAGAACGACTGCTTTTCTGCCTTTGAGACAACAACTCCCATTGTTAGGGCAGAGACAAGACCATCTTGTCATTATATACAGCATCTGTTTCACACCAGGGTTGGGAACAATTACATTTCAATCCATGACGTTAACTCAGTTGACTTCCTACATTAACTGAATTGAACTAACCCCAACCCTAGTTCAATGGTCCTACTCTGACATCCCGACAAAGGACTTAATCTGTCACTTACATTGCCTTGAAAATACGAACCACAACCTTCAATATCGACCGTTAAATAACTGAAGAGTCAATTTTCTATCAGTCAGTCTAGCCTCATCACATATAATCAGTGATCCATGTTTTAATAGTTTGCATTCTTAAATATGGGGACATCCAAATGATCTTCAAAAAAAGTTTAAAAAAATAACATCAACAATTCAAAATAAAAAGTGAAATGTTTGGAACAAATGATTGACAGCTATTGTCCTGGATATTTCTGCTCAGAACGTGACAGCTATTGTCCTGGATATTTCTGCTCAGAACGTGACAGCTATTCCTCCTGGATATTTCTGCTCAGAACGTGACAGCTATTCCTCCTGGATATTTCTGCTCAGAACGTGACAGCTATTCCTCCTGGATATTTCTGCTCAGAACGTGACAGCTATTCCTCCTGGATATTTCTGCTCAGAACGTGACAGCTATTCCTCCTGGATATTTCTGCTCAGAACGTGACAGCTATTCCTCCTCAGAACGTGACCGCTATTCCTCCTGGATATTTCTGCTCAGAACGTGACAGCTACTGGAACAATGTTAATTGCTGTGGTCACTTCTACTCTTCCCCTTCTCTTTTTTTCCATCCTGAGCATTCTAACCACCAGAGGAACAAGTCAATCCACAGGGAAGCTACAACTCCACCACCTCTCTTCTTTCCCTTTAATACTCTCCTCGTTTAGCCGTCATACAGTATCCAAAACAGATACATGCAAATGCATAAACGTAAAACAGACGTTGAGATTCAAATGGTTGTTCATACATTCTCCTTCCACACACCCAAACACATTCATTCACACATGCAGAGTGCAAGCAGGGAAATGGCTACCTTCCGAGGTACACACACCTTCTTACCCCTCATTCTCTCCCCGACCCGCTTTCCCTCTGTAGGAACAGTTCACACGATTTGTAACAGCAAGTTCAGCAAGAGCACTCGTATTTTCTTTTGCAGAAATATGGCTTTTAAAACCGTAACAATCAAAAGAAAACTTAGTTTAAAAATATTTCTCCTTTCATGTGTTTCTACATTTGTTTGGACTTATTTTTTATCCAGTAGTAAAAAAAAAAAACAGCAGTGTATGGGAGGTTTTAGGTGTTGCTTGTCAGAGTGTGTGTGTTGGATAGGTGCAGCATGCGTTCGGCTGGTGATGATGTGGTATCTGCTGGCATAACCCAGGGATGGTGAAGTGCTGTTGATGCACCCAGTGTAGTAGTTGTAGTAGTAGTAGTGTGGTGGGTAGACAGGCAGGGTCCTGCAGGCATGGCTAAGAGCAGCCCTGTCCGGTTCCACCTGGTCCCGTCAGAATGAGAGACAAGACGGCCAGTTTTTCCACACAGGCCTGCTGAGGTCAGTCATCACGTCATGCTCTAGGATCCATGTTTTCACCGCTTCTCGGTGTCAGAGTGCGTGTGTTGTGCAAGTGTGTTTGTTTGAGAGAGAGAGTGTCAGTTTGTGTCATCCCAATTCCCCAGCAGTGGGAGTGTGTGTGAACGTGTGTTAGCCTGCTTGCTCATGTGAGTTTGTGTGTGCACGCATGTGAGAGAGGTCACTCCCGTATGCTGGCGGAGTAAGAGAACTGAGGGAAGTGTGTGCGCTGGTTCTGGTCTTCTGAGTCTAAGCTGTCGTCTGGAGATAACACGAGAGAGAGAGAAAGACAAAACCAGGAGATTTACTACAAACAACTTTTTTTTACAAAACCTGTTTCACTATAAATCAATTTAAAAATAAATAAATCACCATCCAGATTTGAAGACATTTTTAACAGTGAGACAAACAAACCGACAGACACACAAACACTCCTCAACTCACATTTGTCCGGGGGCGTTACGGTGATGGTTTGTGCTGTGAACTCGTCGTCAAAGTAGCGGGTGTCCGTCTCTGACGTCACCTGGGGCTTGAAGGGAGGCAAGAGCTTCCTCTCTACCACATCCTGCCAGTTGATGCTGGTGAAGAACTTCTGTGTCATCACGTCTTTGGCATCTTCTTGTCCACCTCCAAGCCTACAGAATGATCAGCATCACCATTATATTCTTCACTCAATGTATAGTGTTAGTCCCATGTATCATGAGCTGAAATAAAAGATCTCAGAAATGTTCCATACGCACAAAAATGTATTTCTCTCAAACTTTGTGCACAAATTTGTTTACATCCCTGTTAGTGAGATTTCCTCCTTTGACAAGATAATTCATCCACCTGACAGTTGTGGCATGTCAATAACATGATTAAACAGCATGATCATTGCACAGGTGCACCTTGTGCTGGGAACAATAAAAGGCCACTCTAAAAAGTACAGTTTTGTCATGCAGCACAATGTACAGATGTATCAAGTTTTGAAGGACCGTGCAATTGGCATGCTGACTGCATGACCGCTGTCAGAGAATTGAAGATTAATTTCTGTACCATAAGCCACTTCCATCATTTCACAGAATTTGGCAGTACGTCCAACCGACCTCACAACCGCAGACCACGTCTAACCACGCCAGTTCAGAATCTACACCGGCGGCATCATCTGAGACCAGCCACCCAGACAGCTGATGAAACCGTGGGTTTGCACAACCAAACGATTTCTGCACAAACTGTCAGAAATCGTCTCAGGGAAGCTCATCTGCACGGTTGTCGTCCTCACCAGGGTCTTGACTTCAGTTTGGCGTCGTAACCAACTTCAGTTCGCAAATGCTCACCTTCGATGGCCACTGGCACACTGGAGAAGTGTGTTCTTCATGGATGAATCCCGGTTTTGTGAGGGCGAGTGGTTTGCTGATGTCAACGTTGTGAACAGAGTGCCCTATGGTGGCAGTGGGGTTATGTAAGGGCAGGTATAAGCTACGGACAATGAACACAATTGCATTTTATTGATTGCAATTTGAATGCTGAGATGCCGTGACGAGATCCTGAGGCCCATTGTCGTGCCATTCATCTGCCGCCATCGCCTCAGGTTTCAGCATGATAATGCACAGCCCCATGTAACAAGGCCCTTTCAGCTTCCAGGAATTGTGTAAAATGTCCCAGTTCCTCCATGGCCTGCATACTCACCAGACATGTCACTTATTGAGAATGTATGGGATGATCTGGGTCGACGTGTACGACAGCGTATTCCAGTTCCCGTCAATATCCAGCAACTTTGCACGGCCATTGAAGTGGAGTGGGACAACATTCCACAGGCCACAATCAACAGCCTGATCAACTCTATGTGAAGGAGATGTGTCACGCTGCATGAGGCAAATGGTGGTCACACCAGATACTGACTGGTTTCTGATCCACAACCCTACTTTATTTTTTTTATTTTTTTTTACTGTATTTGTGACCGACAGATCTACATCTGTATTCCAGTCATGTGAAAGTCATAGATTAGGGCTTAATGAATTTATTTCAATTGACTGATTTCTTTATATGAACTGTAATGCAGTAAAATCTTTGAAATTGTAGCATGTTGCGTTCACATTTTTGTTCGGTGTATATATAAAAAATAAAAAAGACACCAACACCTACCTCTGCTTGGGGTCCTTTTTGAGCAGGCCAGCAAGCAGGGCCTTGGCTTCGGGGGCCAGGTTCTTGGGGAAGCGGATCTCCTCCATGAGAATGAGCTCAAACAACCGCTCATGGTCCTGGTTGTAGAAGGGCAGTCGACCGCACATCATCTCGTACATGACCACACCTAGACCCCACCAGTCCACCGCTCGGCCGTAGTCATTGTCCTCTAATACCTGCAGGAGAGGGGGAGAGAGCGAGAGAGAAAGAGAGGGGAGAGAGCGAGAAAGAGAGAGAACAAAAAGAGAAATAGCAAATCCAATTATGTGGAAGCCAAGGCACTGTGTCTCTTTCTACCTCAGTTGCAATGTAAACGATTACCTACACTACATGACCAAAAGTATGTGGACACCCAAACCATGAAAAACAGCCTCATACCTTTATTCCTCCTCCACCAAACTATACAGTTGGCACTATACATTCAGGCAGGTAGTGTTCTCCTGGCATCCGCCAAACCCAGATTCATCCGTCGGAATGCCAGATGGTGAAGAGTGATTCATCCCTCCAGAGAACACGTTTCCACTGCGTCAGAGTCCAATGGCGGCGAGCTTTACACCACTCCAGCTGACACTTGGTATTACGTATGGTGATCTTAGGCTTGTGTGCGGCTACTCGGTCATGGAAACCCATTTCATGAAGCCCCCGGTGAACAGTTCTTGAGCTGACATTGCTTCCAGAGGTAGTTTGAAACTCAGTGGGGTGTGTTGCAACTAAGGACAGACGATTTTTTACACGCTACACGCTTCAGTACTTGGCGGTCCCGTTCTGTGAGCTTGTGTGGCCTACCACTTCGTGGCTGAGCCGTTATTGCTCCGAGATGTTTCCACTTCACAATAACAGCACTTACAGTTGACCGGGACAGCTCAAGCAGGGCAGAAATTTGACAAACTGACTTGTTGGAAAGGTGGCATCCTAGGACAGTGCTACGTTGAAAGTCACTGAGCTCTTCAGTAAGGCCATTCTACTGCCAATTTTTGCCTATGGAGATTTCATGGCTGTGTGCTCGATTTTATACACCAGTCAGCAACGGTGTCCACATACTTTCGTGTGTGCGTGCTTTGAAGAATTTCAAATATTTTGATGTTTAACACTTTTTTGGTTACTAGATGATTCCATGTGTTTTATTTAATTGTGTTGATGTTTTCACTATTATTCTACAATGTAGAAAATAGCAAAAATAAAGAAAAACCCTTGAATGAGTAGGTGTGACTGGTACTGTATATATAGTGTATTTGCAGTCCGGCTGTCTATTCCTGTTGATAATAATTTACTTTCCAATGGCAAAGTAGAGTTATTAAATTGTATGTTAAGCACCAGTAAGGAATGCATCTGAAATTGTTAACTGGACACACTGCCATGTACTGTTCAAAGCACAACTAGAATGTATGATTTTGTTCACTGTGCTGTAGTTACCTCAGGTGCAAGGTATTCTGGAGTACCACAAAAGGTCTTCATGGTAGCCCCGTCTGTGATTCCCTCTTTACACAGTCCAAAATCTGTGATCTTTATGTGTCCATCTTTATCCAGCATTAAGTTCTCCAACTGGAAGAGAAAGAGATGAGAACAAGAGTGAGTCAGCAGCAGAAAATACCACTGCTAACATGACAGCTGACTGTAATAAGCTCCACAGATTTACAGGCTTTTCACCAAGAGCAGTCTATAGTAGGATTGAGCCTAGACCAATTCAGAAGCACTTTTAATCCAAGACTGGGCTTAATCTTAAAATCAGCCCATATTTCCTATTGTGCGAAATGTTAGTCTTGAGAATATACTTTCAGTATGAGGCCGTACGTGTAAAGGTATGGGTGAGTCAGGGAAACATCAGCCAGACTTCCAGTCCCATTTGGTAGACATACAGGGAAGCGACCATTACCTTAAGGTCTCTGTAGACAACGTCCCGTGAGTGGAGGTACTCCAGCGCAGACACAATCTCCGCACCGTAGAACCGTGCCCGGTCTTCTGTGAACACGCGGTCCCGTGACAAGTGAAAGAACAGCTCTCCTCCGTTTGCATATTCCATCACAAAGCATAGCCGGTCATGTGTTTGGAACGCGTATTTTAGTGTCTGTGTGGGGGGGAGACAAGACACAGCCAGAATTAGTGACCACATTTGAATCAGGTGGCTGCTTGGTGAAATATTGTAATCGGTGTTCAGTAAGGTCAGATGACGTCAGATAGGAACTCACCGTTAAGAAGGGATGCCTCGTATTCTGAAGGACTCTGCTTTCTGTTACCGTGTGTGCTACCTCATCCTTATGGAACACGTCACACAAAAACACACCATGAGGGACAGACATTCAGCCAGCAGTGTACAGCTGGACTTGGACTTCTGAGCCACTCAAGAACCCACAATAGAACCAAGAAGTAACTGCATAATTAGTGCTGTGGCTCACTTGGTAGTGCATGGCGCTTGTAACGCAAGGGTTGTGGGTTGGATACCCACGGGGGACCAGTACGAACAAATATGAAAATGTATGCACTCACTACTGTAAATCACTCTGGATAAGAGCATCTGCTAAATGACTGAAAAAGGAAAATGTCATCATAATCAAGACTTCCAGGGATATGGTGCATGGCTCAGATTGCAAAATCTTAAAAAGCTTCTTAAGAAATAAAAAAAATAAGTTTGTAGGTGTAATTCCTCAACAATATCTTAATATGAATGACTGAATGTTTGTTGCTAGGCAACCAGTTTAGCTAGCAATGGCAATCATGTTAGCATATTCCGTACTGAGATCACTGTTCTAAAACATGTTCCTGGGTTTAAAATAATCAATACTGAAACTTTCAGATTAAGTTGTGAGTGATTTAAACATGTTCAATTGCTTTCATGCGCTGTTTTCTCTCACTGCCTTGAGTTTAAGACAAGGGTTAGCTATCTTGGAATTCATTTCCAAGGACTTTATTTTCAATAATCTATATTTCTTCTTAACTTTTTGCTTAAGGAGAAACATTAGAAACAGCTAAAGCAAATTTCCAAGAATCTTTTTGAGGAATAGAAACTTTGCTTAACTATAGACTTAAGAAGAAAGTTAAGGGGGAAAAAAGTAATTTCTTACGGTTTTGTGAATCTGGGCCCAGTAGTCTTTTCCCTATATAGTGCAATACTGCTTTTGACCAGCCCCCTATGGGTCCTGGTCAAAAATAATGCCCTGCATAAGGAACCACTTTGGACGCATCTGTCTGAGCAACTGCCATTTCCTTTGATGCCAAATGGTTACCTTAGCGATTATGACTTCTTTCCTCAGGATCTTCATGGCGTAGTACATCCCTGTGGCCTTCTCCTTCACCAGGATCACCTTTCCAAACGTCCCCTTCCCCAGCAGCTTCAGGTAGTCAAAGTCACTCATGGTCTGTGGGGGGTGTGGGGGACACAAACACCATGAGGGTTCAAATCTCAGGCTTCTTCAAGACAGTTTGGATGACAGGATTTATTTGACCATGACAATTACAGCTTATGAGTAATAAAGAGTTTCCATAGACCTGCACCAGGGTTTTAGATGAAGAACGGGCAGAGAATGGAGCAGAAAACACACCAACACACACTATGGCCCAGGTCACATAGGGAGATGGGAAACCAGCTGTGATGAGCTACTGTTACTAAGGAGTAGTAGACACTCTGAACTAGGATGCAGAGGTTCCAATGGACAAAAGCAGCCACATCTAGAGGAGGGCTGTTGGACAAACACAAAGAGCACTGACAGGTCTGCAAGGTTGGTAGAGGGACAGTAGGACACTGACAGGTCTGCTAGGACACTGACAGGTCTGCTAGGTTGGTAGGGGGACAGGAGAACACTGACAGGTCTGCTAGGTTGGTAGGGGGACAGGAGAACACTGACAGATCTGCTAGGTTGGTAGAGGGACATGAGAACACTGACAGGTCTGCTAGGACACTGACAGGTCTGCTAGGACACTGACAGGTCTGCTAGGTTGGTAGGGGGACAGGAGAACACTGACAGGTCTGCTAGGTTGGTAGAGGGACAGGAGAACACTGACAGGTCTGCTAGGACACTGACAGGTCTGCTAGGTTGGTAGGGGGACAGGAGAACACTGACAGGTCTGCTAGGTTGGTAGGGGGACAGGAGAACACTGACAGATCTGCTAGGTTGGTAGAGGGACATGAGAACACTGACAGGTCTGCTAGGACACTGACAGGTCTGCTAGGTTGGTAGAGGGACAGGAGAACACTGACAGGTCTGCAAGGTTGG
Source organism: Salvelinus fontinalis (assembly GCF_029448725.1). Lineage (NCBI taxonomy): Eukaryota > Metazoa > Chordata > Actinopteri > Salmoniformes > Salmonidae > Salvelinus > Salvelinus fontinalis. The sequence goes on along the minus strand of NC_074697.1, from coordinate 18,179,122 downwards.
TAGAGGGACAATAGGACACCGACAGGTCTGCTAGGACACTGACAGGTCTGCTAGGTTGGTAGGGGGACAGGAGAACACTGACATGTCTGCTAGGTTGGTAGGGGGACAGGAGAACACTGACAGGTCTGCTAGGTTGGTAGAGGGACAGGAGAACACTGACAGGTCTGCTAGGTTGGTAGGGGGACAGGAGAACACTGACAGGTCTGCTAGGTTGGTAGGGGGACAGGAGAACACTGACAGGTCTGCTAGGTTGGTAGGGGGACAGGAGAACACTGACAGGTCTGCTAGGACACTGACAGGTCTGCTAGGTTGGTAGGGGGACAGGAGAACACTGACAGGTCTGCTAGGTTGGTAGGGGGACAGGAGAACACTGACAGGTCTGCTAGGACACTGACAGGTCTGCTAGGACACTGACAGGTCTGCTAGGTTGGTAGGGGGACAGGAGAACACTGACAGGTCTGCTAGGTTGGTAGAGGGACAGGAAAACACTGACAGGTCTGCTAGGTTGGTAGAGGGACAGGAGAACACTGACAGGTCTGCTAGGTTGGTAGGGGGACAGGAGAACACTGACAGGTCTGCTAGGTTGGTAGAGGGACAGGAAAACACTGACAGGTCTGCTAGGACACTGACAGGTCTGCTAGGTTGGTAGGGGGACGGGAGAACACTGACATGTCTGCTAGGTTGGTAGGGGGACAGGAGAACACTGACAGGTCTGCTAGGACACTGACAGGTCTGCTAGGTTGGTAGAGGGACAGGAGAAAACTGACAGGTCTGCAAGGTTGGTAGAGGGACAATAGGACACCGACAGGTCTGCTAGGACACTGACAGGTCTGCTAGGTTGGTAGGGGGACAGGAGAACACTGACATGTCTGCTAGGTTGGTAGGGGGACAGGAGAACACTGACAGGTCTGCTAGGTTGGTAGAGGGACAGGAGAACACTGACAGGTCTGCTAGGACACTGACAGGTCTGCTAGGACACTGACAGGTCTGCTAGGACACTGACAGGTCTGCTAGGTTGGTAGGGGGACAGGAGAACACTGACAGGTCTGCTAGGTTGGTAGAGGGACAGGAGAACACTGACAGGTCTGCTAGGTTGGTAGGGGGACAGGAGAACACTGACAGGTCTGCTAGGTTGGTAGGGGGACAGGAGAACACTGACAGGTCTGCTAGGACACTGACAGGTCTGCTAGGTTGGTAGGGGGACAGGAGAACACTGACAGGTCTGCTAGGTTGGTAGGGGGACAGGAGAACACTGACAGGTCTGCTAGGACACTGACAGGTCTGCTAGGACACTGACAGGTCTGCTAGGTTGGTAGGGGGACAGGAGAACACTGACAGGTCTGCTAGGTTGGTAGAGGGACAGGAAAACACTGACAGGTCTGCTAGGTTGGTAGAGGGACAGGAGAACACTGACAGGTCTGCTAGGTTGGTAGGGGGACAGGAGAACACTGACAGGTCTGCTAGGTTGGTAGAGGGACAGGAAAACACTGACAGGTCTGCTAGGACACTGACAGGTCTGCTAGGTTGGTAGGGGGACGGGAGAACACTGACATGTCTGCTAGGTTGGTAGGGGGACAGGAGAACACTGACAGGTCTGCTAGGACACTGACAGGTCTGCTAGGTTGGTAGAGGGACAGGAGAACACTGACAGGTCTGCAAGGTTGGTAGAGGGACAATAGGACACCGACAGGTCTGCTAGGACACTGACAGGTCTGCTAGGTTGGTAGGGGGACAGGAGAACACTGACAGGTCTGCTAGGTTGGTAGGGGGACAGGAGAACACTGACAGGTCTGCTAGGACACTGACAGGTCTGCTAGGTTGGTAGAGGGACAGGAGAACACTGACAGGTCTGCTAGGTTGGTAGGGGGACAGGATGACACTGACCACTTTGTTGCGGGACTTGGACATGGCCACCTCCATCTCCTCCATGCCGCTGCAGTTGCTGGGGGAGCCAAACGTGATGTCCATGGGAGCCTCTTCCACTCGCGTCTTTAGGCCGTTGGCCACCGCTTGGATCGCCCGCATCCATTCCTCCCTGGAAGGGGAGAGGGAGTTCAATGTAGACCACTTCAAGCCCAAAAGACATGAATCTACACTGACTGAGTGTGTGTGTGTGGATACGGTGGGTATGAGGGTGATTAACTAGTGAGGTCACTAATGGGGTCAATTGCAGACCTGTAATCGTGAAAGTTGGTGAAGTAAAAATAACAACTTGGAGAAGGAGGGCATTGCCCAGTTTACAGATAAACAAATACCCAACTCTTCCACGTTGTCCCTGTCTCTGGAACTTTCCGTTCTCACCGTTCCTCGTTACTCTCCACGTGGAAGGTGCGCTCTATGACTGTGGTCCACTGTAGGCAGCGGATGACAAACGTGTTGGGCCTGGGCCGTTCTGTCTTCATCAGCTGGCACTCTGCAGACAGGGAGTAAGAGAGGTTTGAGTGTGCTACTGTAGACACTGGGTGAATCTCAACAGTCTTCCCTCGATTCCTCTCCTGCCATTCTCTCTACACCTCAAAACAGTAGCTTGTGAAGTGAGGAGAGGATTCAAGGAGAGGAACCAGTTCTTCCTGCTGATGGACACAAGGAATCAAAGGAGAGCCCATCTGTGTGAACATGACTAGGAAACTCTCATCATCATCCAAGTACCACCAGGCTCTAGAAGTTTGCCCAGAAATGACAGAGACCAACCTGCCACAGAGAAGTTGTTGAGGGGTGGGAGACTGTGGTCGGACGACATCTCTGGCTTCTCCTTGTAGCCGATGAAGGAGCCATCACTCTTCAGGATGAAGTACCGCGGCCTCCACGTCTTAATGTACTCTCCTGCAGGGAGGGAGGGAGAAGGGCATGAGTGAGAGGGGGGAAGAGAGAGAGGGGCAGAGAGAGAGAGGCACAAGCCATACATATTAGGGTTTAACTCATTCTGAGTGGACTCAGTGTCCTAGAAACAGAGACACTGTGAGACAGCTATGAGCTCAGCTCAGCTCACCCCTCTTATGGAGCCAGCCCTCTCTGACCACACTGATGTCATTCATGCTGGGGCGGAGGACTGCTGGGGCTCAGGGTGGGGTCACAGGGGAAAAAGAGGGAAGGGGAGCTGTGACTGCTGGGGAAGGGTCAGATGTGTCTCTGACGAAAATGTCTCACAGTGCCTGGGGGACAGAAAGATCAAAGATACCAAGATATTAACCACAATTGAAAGAGGATACATTTTCATAACCTTTTTATTTTTTGTTTCTTTTATTTTTTATAAATACTCATTCTAGGTGTATGACAATGGAAAATTATTGCCCGCATGACGATTACGTAAATGTCACTTTTCCAGAACCAAATACAACAAAACTCAGTTTAACAATTCCTGACATTTAATCCTGGTAAAAAAATCTGTTTTAAGTCAGGTAGGATCACCACTATATTTTAAGAATGTGAAATGTCAGAATAATAGCAGCGAGAAGGATTGATTTCAGCTTTTACTTCTTTCACCACATTCCCAGTGGGTCAGAAGTTTACATACACTCAATTAGTATTTGGTAGCATTGCCTTTAAATTGTTTAACTTGGGTCAAACATTTTGGGTAGCCTCCCACAAGCTTCCCACAATAAGTTGGGTGCATTTTGGCCCATTCCACCTGACAGAGCTGGTATAACTTGAGTCAGGTTTGTAGGCCTCCTTGCTCACACATGCTTTTTCAGTTTTGCCCACAAACTTTCTATGGGATTGAGGTCAGGGCTTTGTGATGGCCACTCCAATACCTTGACTTTGTTGTCCTTAAGCCATTTTGCCACAACTTTGGAAGTATGCTTGGGATCATTGTCCATTTGGAAGACCCATTTGATTTCCCCATGATGTCAAGCAAAGAGGCACTGAGTTTGAAGGTAAGCCTTGAAATACATACACAGGTACACCTCCAATTGACAAAAATTATGTCAATTAGTTTATCAGAAGCTTCTAAAGCCATAACATCATTTTTTGGAATTTTCCAAGCTGTTTAAAGGCACAGTCAACTTAGTGTATGTAAACTTCTGACCCACTAGAATTGTGATACAGTGAAATACTGTCTGTAAACAATTGTTAGAAAAATTACTTGTGTCATGCACAAAGTAGATGTCCTAACCAACTTGACAAAACTATAGTTTGTTAAGAAATGTGTGGTGTGGTTGAAAAACTAGTTTTAATGACTCCTAAGTGTATGTAAACTTCCGACTTCAATTGTGTGTGTGTGTGTGTGTGTGTGTGTGTGTGTGTGTGTGTGTGTGTGTGTGTGTGTGTGTATATATATATACACACACACACAGCAAAAAAATAACGGGTTTAAACACCGTTTCCCATGCTTGTTCAATGAAACAAACAATTCATGAGCATGCACCTGTGGAACGGTCGTTAAGACACTAACAGCTTACAGACGGTAGGCAGGCCTAAGACAGCTCTACAGGGAGACAGGACGGACAGCTGATCATCCTCGCAGTGGCAGACCACGTGTAACAACACATGCACAGGATCGGTATATCCGAACATCACACCTGCGGGGCAGGTACAGGATGGCAACAACAACTGCCTGAGTTACACCAGGAATGCACAATCCCTCCATCAGTGCTCAGACTGTCCGCAATAGGCCGAGAGATGCTGGACTGAGGGCTTGTAGGCCTGTTGTAAGGCAGGTCCTCACCAGACATCACCGGCAACAACGTCGCCTATGGGCACAAACCCACCGTCGTTGGACCAGACAGGACTGGCAAAAAGTGCTCTTCACTGACGAGTTGCGGTTTTGTATCACCAGGGGTGATGGTCGGATTTGTAACGCTCATTCCTTTATCGTCAAAGGAATGAGCGTTACACCGAGGCCTGTACTCTGGAGCGGGATCGATTTGGAGGTGGAGGGTCCGTCATGGTCTGGGGTGGTGTGTCACAGCATCATCGGACTGAGCTTGTTGTCAGTGCAGGCAATCTCAACGCTGTAAGTTACAGGGAAGACATCCTCCTCCCTCATGTGGTATCCTTCCTGCAGGCTCATCCTGACATGACCCTCCAGCATGACATGGCCCTCCAGCATGACAACGCCACCAGCCATACTGCCTGTTCTGTGCGTGATTTCCTGCAAGATAGGAATGTCAGTGTTCTGCCATAGCCAGCGAAGAGCCCGGATCACAGGTCCCAGACGTGCTCAATGGGATTTTTGGATCGGCGGGTGAGGGCTAGGGCCATTCCCACCATAAATGTCCGGGAACTTGCAGGTGCCTTGGTGGAAAAATGGGTTAACATCTCACAGCAAGAACTGGCAAATCTGGTGCAGTCCATGAGGAGGAGACGCACAACAGTACTTAATGCAGCTGGTGGCCACACCAGATACTGACTGTTAATTTTGATGTTGAACCCCCCTTTGTCAGGGACACATTATTCAATTTCTGTTAGTCACAGGTCTGTGGAACTTGTTCAGTTTATGTCTCAGTTGTTGAATCTTGTTATGTTCATATAAAAATGTACACGTTAAGTTTGCTGAAAATAAAAGCAGTTGACAGTGAGAGGACGTTTCTTTTTTTGCTGTGATATATATCCATTATCTATTCTACATACTTTATATCTGGTTATAGTCGTTTAAGTTTACACCTATAGTGTTGTTCCATTTTCCATTTAGGCGACCCCCCCAAAAAAACACTTAGGCAGCCCACCCAAAGACTACAATGGCATTAAAATTCTTGTAGGTTACTTGATGCTGATCACCTCACCTGTACAATGGTAAAGTAAGGCTTGGTACATACGCTCTAAAACAAACTTACTGGAAAAACTGTGCAGATGCAAGTTTGGTAACAGAATTACAGTAAAATATCCTTCAGTTTTATATGGTTACCCAACTTTGTATCTGCACAGTTCTACCCGTAAATATGTTTTTGTAACATGTTTTGTGGAAATTGTTAAAAGCAGTGCATTGTTCTATTGTTTGTTAAACTTCTAACAAAACCCATAAATTTAGGTATACATTTTAAAGTGAAAAATAGAAGTCCACGTAATTCTGTTACCATGGAACTGCCCTACTTCCACTGAAGAACTGCTGAGGGTTGTAAACAGAAATGCAGCCTCTTAAGGCTTCCTCAAACTCATCAGAATGAATGTAAGAACTCAAGAAATCTGTAATTCATTTGGAAGTTTTTGCTGAGTAGTAATTTTACACCTAAATAGGATGTTTGGTAGAGTATTGCTCAAGTAAAAAATGTGCATGAAAATGATTTGTGTATCGTTGAATGACAAACACTACATTGAAGAATCCCTACTGTTGACCAAGCACCGATGGGGTTTAGACTTCAGCTTCTGAACTTCAGCATGCCTCCAGAAAAAAACCTTGGCTTTTGGCAAAAACTTCACCATATATTGCCATAATATATTTTTATTTAACTAGGCAAGTCAGTTAAGAACAAATTCTTATTTCCAATGACGGCCTACCCCTGCCAAACCCGGACGGCGCTGGGCCAATTGTGCGCCGCCCTATGGGACTCCCAATCACGGTCGGATGTGATACAGCCTGGATTCGAACCAGGGACTGTAGCGACGCACTTAGATGCAGTGCCTTACATCACTACACCACTGACTGTTCCTAACCATTTGGGATGGGAAGCACGCGGACGCCTTCACAGGCATGCAGGTGTAAAGTGAGGAGTGCAAAAAATGTGATCATCAATGTTAACATGTTTTTCAATTAACTTCTTTGTGATAGGGAGCAGCATTTTCACTTTTGGATGAATTGCGTGCCCATAGTGAACTGCCTCCTACTCTGTCCCAGATGCTAATATATGCATATTATTATTGGATATAAAACACTCTGAAGTTTCTAAAACTGTTTGAATGATGTCTGAGTATAACAGAACTCATATGGCTGGAAAAAAACTGAGAAAAATCCAAACAGGAAGTGAGAATTCTGAGGCTGGTCGATGTTCAACTCATCTCCTATTCAATTCCCTGTAAGATATAGATCTGTTTGCACTTCCTACATCTTCCACTAGATGTCAACAGTCTGTAGAAAGTGGAATGAAGCCTCTAGTGTGATGTTGAGCCAGATGGTAGGTGTTTCAGTCATTGGTCTGGCAGAATGCCAGTTCCTGGTCACATGCATTCCAAACGATATCGTCTTGCTTTCCATAACTTCTGTAGACAAAAAGGAATTCTCCGGTTGGAACGTTATTGGATAGTTATGATAACAACATTCTGAAGATTGATTCTCTACGAGTTTGACCAGTTTATTTGACCTGTTATTTAACTTTGAAGTTTTCGTCCGAGTTTGCCTGCATCTGCGCGAGCGTTTGGACATGTGCACTAAACATGCTAGCAAAAGTAGCTACTCGGACATAATTAATGGACATTATCGAACAAAACAACGATTTATTGTGGAACTAGGATTCCTGGGAGTGCATTCTGATGAAGATCATCAAAAGGTAAGGGAATATTTATGATGCAATTTCGTATTTCTGTTGACTCCAACATGGCGGAGAAATGTTGTTATATCTGAGCGCCGTCTCAGATTATTGGGTGGTGTGCTTTTCCGTAAAGTTTTTTAAAAATCTGACACAGCGGTTGCATTAAGAACCAGTGTATCTTTAATTCTATGTAAAACATGTATCTTTCATCAAAGTTTATGATGAGTAATTCTGTTATTTGACGTTGCTCTCTGCAATTTCTCTGGATATTTTGGAGGCATTTCTGAACATGGCGCCAATGTAAACCGAGATTTGTGGATATAAATATGCACATTATCGAACAAAACATACATGTATTGTGTAACATGATGTCCTATGAGTGTCATCTGATGAAGATCATCAAAGGTTAGTGATTATTTTTATCTCTATTTCTGCTTTTTGTGACTACTATCTTTGTCTGGGAAAATGGCTGTGTTTTTCTGTGGCTATGTACTGAGGCAACATAATCGTTTGATGTGCTTTCGCCGTAAATCCTTTTTGAAATCAGACATGTTGGCTGGATTCACAACATGTGTAGCTTTAATTTGGTATCTTTCATGTGTGATTTCATGAAAGATTGATTTTTATAGTAATATATTTGAATTTGGCGCACTACATTTTTTGGGGCTTTTGGCCAAGTGGGACGTTAGCGTCCCACATATCCCAGAGAAGTTAACTGACAAGTCTGTGTTGACGGACTCCGCTTTTTGACCACCCCCTGGCCGTGTGTATGTGGACCCTCATCACCAGACAGTGTTGGGTCTGTGTCTGTTCTACAGCCAGCTCTGCCCAGTTAGAGCCCAGCAGCTTGCCCTGGCACAGGCTGGCAACACTCCCGGTCACCCCACTATCAAATAATCCCCATTTTGTGATGCACTGCCCACCCGGCTGTTACACTACTTGGCTACACAACCAAATAACTGCCAGCTACCTCTCAGCCGCCCCCCCAGCCCCCCACTGCTGCTTCTTCTTATTTCACTTACCCAACACACACAAGGTCCTCAAGAGCAGTGGTTCCCAAACTTTTTCTACTCAGTGCTCCCCCTTCTAGCATTAGGGGACATCCCGCACTCCCCTGCACACACATGATCAACGTCTATTTCTGGGCACTAGCACTGTTAGTGACAAACTGTTCACACCCCTCGTTGGTGGAAAGAATTCTGATGTTTTAAGGCTTATTTCCTACAATTATACACATTTTGTCATTGGGATGCAAAGAAAATCGTAACGTTTTAAAGCCAGATTTATTGCAATTCTATACATTTTGCCATGTCTAAAGTGTATTCCTGTAATATTTGAATGACCAGAAAATAAAAACATTAGCTGACATGGGCTAGTTGATCTGGACATTTGACAAGTTATAAATAACTCTAAAATATGCAATGACTGACATAAGAGGAACTGACGATACACCACCCAATTTCGAAATTACACCTTCTTCCCTCTACTATTAAAACTTTAAAGAGTAAGTTAAAAGCCGGATAGAATCCCCCCTGCCGACCCCTCAAGCCCCCCTTAGTTTGGGAACCACTGCACTAGAGAAGCAAGACAAACAGAATTACTACTACCATCATGGTAGTACCATGTATTTATTTCACCTTTATTTAACCAGGTAAGCTAGTTGAGAACAAGTTCTCATTTACAACTGCGACCTGCCCAAGCAAAGCAGTGCGACACAAACACAGTTACACATGGAATAAACAAGCACAGTTAATAGCACAATAGAAAAAAAAAGTCTATATACAGTGTGTGCAAATGGCGTGAGGAGGTACGGCAATAAATACGCCATAGTAGCGAAGTAATTCCAATTGAGCAAATTAAACACTGGAGTGATAAATGAGCAGATGATGTGCAAGTAGAGATACTTTTCTGCTCTTTTGCACACCAGTAAATAAAAACAATATGGGGATGAGGTAAGTATATTGGGTGGGCCATTTACAGATGGGCTATGTACAGCTGCAGCGATTGGGTAGCTGCTCAGATAGCTGATGTTTAAAGTTAGTGAGGGAAATATGTCTCCAGCGATTTTTGCAAATCGTTCCAGTCATTGGCAGCAGAGAACTGTAAGGAAAGGCGGCCAAAGTAGGTGTTGGCTTTGGGGATGACCAGTGAGATATACCTGCTGGAGCGCGTGCTACGGGTGGGTGCTGCCATGCTGACCAGTGAGCTCAGATAAGGAGTCGCTTTACCTAGCATAGACTTATAGATAACCTGGAGCCAGTGGGTTTGGCGACGAATATGTAGTGAGGGCCAGCCGACTAGAGCATACAGGTCGCAGTGGTGTGTGGTAAAGGGGCTTTGGTGACAAAACGGATGGCACTGTGATAGACTGCATCCAGTTTGCTGAGTAGAGTATTGGAAGCTATTTTGTAAATGACATCGAAGTCGAGAATTGGTAGGATAGTCAGTTTTACGAGGGTATGTTTGGCGGCGTGAGTGAAGGATGCTTTGTTTGCGAAATAGGAATCTGATTCTAGATTTATTTTTGGATTGGAGATGTTTATATGAGTCTGGAAGGAGAGTTTACAGTCTAGCCAGACACCTAGGTATTTGTAGTTGTCCACATATTCAAAGTCAGAACCGTCCAGAGTAGTGATGCTAGTCGGGCGGGCGGGTGCGGGCAGCGATCGGTTGATAAGCATGCATTTTGTTTTACTAGCGTTTAAGAGCAGTTGGAGACCACGGAAGGAGTGTTGTATGGCATTGAAGCTCGTCTGGAGGTTGGTTAACACAGTGTTCCAAGAAGGGCCAGATGTATACAGAATGGTGTCGTCTGCGTAGAAGTGGATCAGGGAATCACCCGCAGCAAAAGCGACATCGTTGATATATACAGAGAAAAGAGTCAGCCCGAGAATTGAACCCTGTGGTACCCCCATAGAGACTGCCAGAGGTCTGGACAACAGGCCCTCCGATTTGACACACTGAACTCTGTCTGAGAAGTAATTGGTGAACCAGGCGAGGCAGTCATTAGAGAAACCAAGGCTATTGAGTCTGCCGATTATAATACGGTGATTGACAGAGTTGAAAGCCTTGGCCAGGTCAATGAAGACGGCTGCACAATATTGTCTCTTATCGATGGAGGTTATGATATCGTTTAGTACCTTGAACGTAGCTGAGTTGCACCCGTGACCAGCTCGAAAAACGGATTGCACAGCGGAGAAGGTACGGTGGGATTCGAAATGGTCAGTGATCTGTTTATTAACTTGGCTTTCAAAGACTTTAGAAAGGCAGGGCAGGATGGATATAGGTCTATAACAGTATAACAATCATGACCTTGGTGGCTGAAACAAAATCCAGATCTTTTGCAGCTAGCTTGAGAGGTGGCCTCTTTTCGGTTTGTTTACCCATTACGATGACTTCCAACTGACATTATTTCAAAAGGAAAAATGGCATGATATTAGTAGTAATGATGACCGATTAGAGGTCGACCGATTAATCGACATGGCCGATTTCAAGTTTTCATAACAAATCGGCAATTTTGGATGCCGATTACATTGCATTCCATGAGGAAACTGGCAGGCTGAACACCTGTTACACGAGTGCAGCAAAAAGCCAAGGTAAGTTGCTAGCTAGCATTAAACTTATCTTATAAAAAACAAATCAATCTTCACAAGTTAACCTAGTAATATCATCAACCATGTGTAGTTAACTAGCTTGTCCTGCGTTGCATATAATCAATGCGATGAATGTTAATTTATCATCGAATCACAGCTTACTTCACCAAACGGGGGAAAGCACTCACCCAGAGGCGGCGCTCCTTGTGGCCAGAGACTTCAAAGCAGGGAAACTTAAATCCGTTTTACCTCATTTCTACCAGAATGTCACATGTGCAAACAGAGGGGGGAAAAAAACTCTAGACCACATTTACTCCACACAGAGACGCGTACAAAGCTCTCCCTCCATTTGGTAAATCCGACCGCAACTCTATCCTCCTGACTACAAGCAAAAAATTAAAGCAGGAAGCACCAGTGACTCGATCCATAAAAAAGTGGACAGATGAAGCAGATGCTAAACTACAGGACTGTTTTGCTTACACAGACCGGAACACGTTCCGGGATTCTTCCGATGGGATTGAGGAGTACACCACATCAGTCACAGGCTTTATCAATAAGTGCATTGAGGATGTCGTCCCCACAGTGACTGTACGTACATAGCCCAACCAGAAGCCATGGATTACAGGCAATATTGGCACTGAGCTAAAGGGTAGAGCTACCGCTTTCAAGGTGCGGGACTCTAACCCAGAAGCTTATAAGAAATCCTGCTATGCCCTGCGACTAACCATCAAACAGGCCAAGCAAACAATACAGGGCTAAGATTGAATCGTACTACACCGGCTCCGACGCTTGTCTTATGTGGCAGGGCGTGGAAACTATTACAGACTACAAAGTGAAGCACAGCCGCGAGCTACCCAGTGACACGAGCCTACCAGGCCTACCAATCACTTCTATACTCGCTTTGAGGCAAGCAACACTGAGGAATGCATGAGAGCATCAGCTGTTCCGGACAACTGTGTGATCAACCTCTCCTTAGCCGAGAGAAAGCGTAGCACTCATGTCTGTAGCCACGAAGTGTTTTGAAAGGCTGGTAATGGCTCACAACACCATTATCCCAGAAACCCTAGACCCACTCCAATTTGCATACAGCCCAAACAGATCCACAGATGATGCAATCTCAATTGCACTCCACACTGGCCTTTTCCACCTGGACAAAATGAACACTTATGTGAGAATGCTATTAATTGACTACAGCTCAGCGTTCAACACCATAGTACCCTCAAAGCTCATCACTAAGCTAACGATCCTGGGACTAAACACTTCCCTCTGCAACTGGATTCTGGACTTCCTGACGGGCCACCCCCAGGTGGTGAGGGTAGGTAGTAACACATCTGCCACACTGATCCTCAACGCTGGAGCCCCCCAGGGGTGCGTGCTCAGTCCCTTCCTGTACTCCCTGTTCACCCACGACTGCATGGCCAGGCACGACTCCAACACCATCATTAAGTTTGCAGACGACATAAGAGAGTGGTAGGCCTGATCACCGACAACGACGAGACAGCCTATAAGGAGGAGGTCAGAGACCTGGCCGGGTGGTGCCAGAATATCAACCTATCCTTTAACGTAACCAAGACTAAGGAGATGATTGTGGACTACAGTAAAAGGAGGACCGAGCACGCCCCCATTCTCATCGACGGGGATGTAGTGGAGCAGGTTGAGAGCTTCAAGTCCCTTGGTGTCCACATCACCAACAAACTAGAATGGTCCAAGTACACCAAGACAGTCGTGAAGAGGGCATAACAAAGCCTATTTCCCCTCAGGAAACTAAAAAGATTTGGCATGGGTATTGTAAGAAATTGTAATAGAGACTGGAAACTAGTAATAACTACATTTCAACATAAGCCATATTTTATACAAAATACACATACTCCTCATTTCTCTTGGACATATGCTGGACTTATTAAGACACCAACTACAGACACACACAATTCCCCTCCCCCATGATAACCACAGAACACACACAACACATGGTTGGAGCTCAAGACAAAGAACTACCTCAGGAACCAATGGAACGTTGACACCAGGCCTGTTCAGGACTACCCAAGACCCAGATCGACCAATCGGAAGGCCAGACTTCCAGATCAACCTACTTTGCTTGTTGTCTATATAAAACTGTACAACTGCTTAAACTAGTCTCTCCTCCGACGATTCTATACGAATCAGACAGAAGGAGCCGTGCGGCACGATTTGCCAGATATCCTCACACTGAATAAAACTGTCTTACTAAATATTGTTCCACCCTGTCCAGCCTATTGACTTGGTCTCATTTCTCTAGTAACGAATCATCAACAGTATTCAGATCCTCAAAAGGTTCTAAAGCTGCAACATCGAGAGCATCTGACTGGTTCCATCACTGCCTGGTACGGCAATTGCTCAGCCTCCGACCGCACGCCACTACAGAGGGTAGTGCGTAAAGTCCAGTACATCACTGGGGCTAAGCTGCCTGCCATCCAGGACCTCTACACCAGGCGGTGTCAAAGGAAGCCCATAAAAATTGTCAAAGACCCTAGCTACCCCAGTCATAGACTTTTCTCTCTACTACCGCATGGCAAGCGGTATCAGAGTGCCAAGTCTAGGACAAAAAGGCTTCTCAACAGTTTTTACCCCAAAGCCATAAGACTCCTGAACAGATAATCAAATGGCTACCCGGACTATTTGCATTGTGTTCCCCCCCAACCCCTCTTTTACGCTGCTGCTCCAATCTGTTCATCATATATATATATATATATATATATATATATATATATATATATATATATATATATATATATATATATATATATATATATATATATAGTCACTTTAACCATATCTACATACTACCTCAATCAGCCCGACTAACCGGTGCCTGTATGTAGCCTCGCTACTGTTATACCCTAGCTACTGTTATTTTTCACTGTCTTTTTACTGTTGTTTTTATTTCTTACAAACCTATTGTTCACCTAATACCTTTTTTTCACTGTTGGTTAGAGCCTGTAAGTAAGCATTTCACGTGACAAAAAAACGTTGATTTGATTTAACAAAAGCGCATTCGCGCAAAAAAGCACAATCGTTGCACGAACGTACCTAACCATAAACATCAATGCCTTTCTGAAAATCAATACACAGAAGTATATTTTTTAAAACCTGCATATTTAGTTAAGAGAAATTCCTATTAGCAGGCAATATTAACTAGGGAAATTGTGTCACTTCTCTTGGGTTCATTGCACACAGAGTCAGGGTACAGTTGAAGTCGGAAGTTTACATACACTTAGGTTGGAGTCAATAAAACTCGTTTTTTCAACCACTCCACACATTTCTTGTTAACAAACTATAGTTTTGGCAAGTCAGTTAGGATATATACTTTGTGCATGACAAGTAATTTTCCCAACAATTGTTAACAGACAGATTATTAAACTGTATCACAATTCCAGTGGGTCAGAAGTTTACATACACTAAGTTGACTGTGCTTTTAAACAGCTTGGAAAATTCCAGAAAATGATGTCATGGCTTTAGAAGCTTCTGATAGGCTAATTGACATTATTTGAGTCAATTGGAGGTGTACCTGTGGATGCATTTCAAGGCCTACCTTCAAACTCAGTGCCTCTTTGCTTGACATCATGAGAAACTCAAAAGAAATCAGCCAAAACCTCAGAAAATAAATTGTAGACCTCCACAAGTCTGGATCATCCTTGGAAGCAATTTCCAAATAAGAGCCGGAATTCTTACTGGTTGGTAGGTGATCAAATACTTATGTCATGCAATAAAATGCAACTTAATTACTTAAAAATCATACTATGTGATTTTCTGGATTTTTAGATTCTGTCTCTCACAGTTGAAGTGTACCTATGATAAAAATTACAGACCTCTACATGCTTTGTAAGTAGGAAAACCTGCAAAATCGGCAGTGTATCAGATACTTGTTCTCCCCACTATATGTAGGTAGAGTTAAAGTGACTATGCATAGATAACAGAGTAGGAGCAGCATAAAAGAGGGGGAGACAATGCAAATAGTCTAGGTAGCCATTTGATTAATTGTTCAGCAGTCTTATGGCTTGGGGGTAGAAGCTGTTAAGAAGCCTTTTGGACCTAGACTTGGCCCTCCGGAACCGCTTGCCGTGCGGTAGTAGAAAAAACAGTCTATAACTAGGGTGGCTGGAGTCTTTGACAATTTTTTGGGCCTTCCTCTAACACCACCTGGTATAGAGGTCCAGGATGGCAGGCAGCTTGACACCAGTGATGTACTGGCCCGTACGCACTACCCTCTGTAGTGCCTTGCTGTCGGAGGCCGAGCAATTGCCATACCAGGCAGTGATGCAACCAGTAAGGATGCTCTCGATGTTGCAGCTGTAGAACTTTGAGGATCTGAGGACCCATGCCAAATCCTTTCAGTCTCCTGAGGGGGAATAGGCTTTGGCGTGCCCTCTTCATGACTGTCTTAGTGTGTTTGGAACATGATAGTTTGTTGATGATGTGGACACCAAGGAACTTGATACTCTCGACCCGCTCCACTGCAGCCCCGTCGATGAGAATGGGGGCGTACTCAGTCCTCCTTTTCCTGTAGTCCACAATCATCTCCTTTGTCTTGATCACGTTGAGGGAGAGGTTGTTGTCCTGGCACCACACGGTCAGGTCTCTGACCTCCTCCTATAGGCTGTGTCATCATTGTCGGTGATCACTGTTGTCATCTGCAAGCTTAATGATGGTGTTGGAGTCGTGCCTGGCCGTAAAGTCATGAGTGAACAGGGAGCACAGGAGGGGCCCCTGTGTTGAGGATCAGCGTGACGGATGTGTTGTTTCCTACCCTTACCACCTGCGGCCCGTCAGGAAGTCCAGGATCCAGTTGCAGAGGGAGGTGTTTAGTCCCAGGGTCCTTAGCTTATTGATGAGCTTTGAGGGCATTATGGTGTTGAACGCTGAAATGTAATCAAGGAATAGGATTCTCACATAGGTGTTCCTTTTGCCGAGGTGGGAAAGGGCAGTGTGGAGTGCAAAAGAGATCGCATCATCTGTGGATCTGTTGGGGCGGTACGCAAATTGAAGTGAGTCTAGGGTTTCTGGGATAATGGTGTTGATGTAAGCAATGACCAGCCTTTCAAAACACTTCATGGCTACAAACGTGAGTCCTAAGGGTCGGTAGTCATAGTCATTTAGGCAGGTTACCTTAGTGTTCTTAGGCACAGGGACTAAGATGGTGTGCTTGAAACATGTTGGTATTACAGACTCAGTCAGTTACAGGTTGAAAATGTCAGTGAACACACTTGCCAGTTGGGCAGCGCATGCTCGGAATACACGTCCTGGTAATCCGTCTGGCCCTGCGGCCTTGGGAATGTTGACCTGTTTAAAAGGTCTTACATAGGCTACGGAGAGAGTGATCACACAGTCATCCGGAACAGCTGATGCTCTCAAGCATCTACCAAGCACAATCCAAATTGCAGCTCATCATGTCACGGTGTGAATTTCAAGGAATCACAAGCAAAGTTGTTCCGCTTTAGAGGATGAGCTTTTCCCTACATCTACTAATTGGTCAGTAGTCTGTGGCGATCCTAAACATTCCGCTTCCCAGCTCCATAATTATGACAAGATGGCAGAAATAGCATAACATTATACATTTTAGTCATTTAGCAGACACGCTGATCCAGAGCAACTTACAGAAACAATTAGGGTTAAGGGCACATCGGTAGATTTTTAGCCTTGGGGGTTCGAACCAGCGACCTTTGGTTACTGTCCCAAATCTCTTGAAGGAAAACTCCAACCAAAACCTATTAGTCCATTGTTGATATAGTCCCAACATGTTTTGCATGTCAGCAATCAAGTTCTCAACTTTCAAAATAGAGACTAATTTAGAATAAGTGATTGTTTTTGGGGGAACCATCAGTGCCTAGAAACATACAATGGACAACATGTTCTGCTACAGGCTAGGCTACATCAATCTAACCATATACTATTGGGTGATGGGAGAGGAGTTCAATGTTTATCTGTAACCACAATAAAATTACTAACAGTGGGAGGGGCCTGGCATTACACAGAAGTGACTGATGTGTCTGTTTAAACTGTATTGTTTGCAGAGATAAAATCCAATCGATCCCTTCCACTCAGTCAAATCCAAATATATTATTAAACTTATCAAGTGTAAATCTGTTGGCTATTTAATGGCTTAATTTTGATAATGGAATTCGGTACTAGTAAGCCACTTGAATTGATACAAATTCAGTTAGACTTGAAACAGCATCGACTAGGTGGGTTGCTACTTTTAAAAGCAAAACTAGGTTTTGGGTGATATAACTTAGCTAAATAACGTTACTGAATGAAACAGAAATTGGGCTACTTCCACTGAAGCGGACAAGCCAAAAATGCCGGGCCTTTTCAGAGTAACGTTATGTCGAGCAGTGACCCTGGGTCGATATTAGCCGTCTCAACTCATCATAAATCGTGGAGTTGAGTTTAATCGGCTAGGTCGATATCTACACCTGCCCCCAGTCATAATGTTGTTGATAGATAAAACGAGACTACTGCATGGAGGTGTGGGTGAATGAACAGCAATGACACCTGGATAATGGTTAGTTAACACACTCTTCGAACTGAGTTTGTCTCGGTCAGACCTGCTGTGAACAATGGCCGGTTAAGTTAGCAAGCCATCTACTGTAGTACTGTTAGCTAGCGTACCTAGCTACCAATGACTGATGTTTACAAAATTAACTGACCGCTGCCAGTGATCACACTTCCTCCAAAAAACAACCAACGAATGCCCGCTGAGCTTGTTTTTCTTCCTACAACGGAGGCATGTTGTCGCAGGTTAGTTACCTACTAACAGATAGTAAAACGGATGGGTCGGGTGAACTCGCGAAATTGTACGTTAGTTGCGACTAGTCAACTTTTAAATAATTACAAATCTTTATGATTGAGTTACAGTTCATATCTATTCATTTTAAGTATTATTGATCTCCCTTTTACGTTATAAAAAATATTTGATTTTACCTTCAGTCCCTTGTTATCGCTGGTGCTTCAGTTATATCACAGATAGAACAAGGAGACAGATATTTCACTAGATGTATATATGTGAAGCATCCGGTTTACGTTTCCACTCACTACCAAATATGGTAGTGAAAGGAAGCCCACTGGCGGGCAATGGAAGAATATGGAACGAGATGGATTTTGGCCGACATAAAGCATCAATTTAACATTTACTCTCAATACAGTTCTGTTCCCAAAACTAGAATATGTTATGAACAGAACGGACTAAACTTTGTAGACTTCAACATTTGCAAAAGTTTTTAAAAATCGCGCTGTTTAGAAGGAGTGCAAAGAAGAATTGAGTTATTTCACACGCGCACTACCGAGTAGGCGTTCCTTAACGGTAATACGCAGATGTTTACGAGAACGCGCCAATAAGATATCGCTAGCGCATGCTTGGTTCTGCCCTCCCACTTGCTTGTTCTACCCGCTAAGACTAATTTGTTCACATTGGAAACGACAAGATGTGGTCTATCTTGGTTTAGTTATAAAACATCTTTGGTTACATCAGCAGGCCAGGCCCCGTCCAAACGCGCACAAGTAGGATATGACGTATTGAGAGGCCTCCCTACATGAAACAACTGTGAAAAACGATCTCTGACTGAAAAATCTTTTGAATGGTCATCCAATTTCATATTCGATGTCGGAAACTTAGGCTCCGACATTTCCGTCATGACTTCCACTCATCCTTTTTCCGAGTTCCCAGTTGATAAAACAAAAAAAGAGTTCCTAATTGCACCATTAATTAGCACATGAAAGTGATCACTGACACTCAAGCATAGCATTTGAGTAGTAAGGCAAGCAATCGACTGTAGACGAAAGTCCAAATCAGGTAGGTGCTTTTAGATTCACTAGCGTCGCTTTCAACTGTATTGGGTTCCACAAAAAGTCAGTGGTCAGCCAAAAGTTAAATACAATTCCATTTAAACTTACTGCGCTGGTGGGCAAGACAGTTTGTCATTATGAAGGGGAAATTTAAGACAAAATATGTAAAAGGAACAAATTATTAAACAGACTTTCCAAACATGGGTCTGTTGTAGACCAACTTCCCCCCTTCTTCAAAGTTTTATGGCAGACTACGCCACCTACTGTATGGGGTATTGAAACAAATAAAAAATAATATATTCCATTGCGGGGGATCTGAGATAATACAAAAATGAATCAAACAACCATCCCACTCTTTCAGTCACATTCAAATCACATCCCTATGAGGACAGAGCATTCATCAACAGGATTCCTTGTTAATGGCTCTAAAAATTCCCTGAGTCCCAAAAAACACTGAGCCGCACTTACAATGATGGCTATTTTCTCTGATTTTCTCTCTGTTTGCACTGTGCAGTTGATAACCAAAGTAATAAACGCTACAAAGTCCATCTTCTTAACATGCGACATGTCAGGATCCCTCTGTTGACAAGGAACCTCTTGTGTCTCTACTCTTAATACCATTACTTATTCAACTTCACTCTTCTCACTGCCTCCGGATAGGAGACAGCCCTTACTCTTACCACCTCCGTCTCCTTCAGCCTAACAGGACACTTCAGAAATTCAGGTGCATGTTCACCACCACAATTGCAGCATTTAGGCTCAGCTGGCATATAATACTTCTCAGTCTACATACACATTACCAAATCTCATATAACCCAAAGACACATGAGAAGGGAGAACTTCTTATTTTTTTTAAGGTTTTATTGGCGGACTACATCTAAAAAATGTTGTATTGCTGCCACCTACTGGCTGGGGTAAAACTGAGATACTTAATGCACATTTGTGGCCTGCTGGAGGTCATTTTGCAGGGCTCTGGCAGTGCTCCTCTTTGCACAAAGGCGGAGGTAGCGGTCCTGCTGCTGGGTTGTTGCCCTCCTACGGCCTCCTCCACGTCTCCTGATGTACTGGCCTGTCTCCTGGTAGCGCCTCCATGCTCTGGACACTACGCTGACAGACACAGCAAACCTTCTTGCCACAGCTCGCATTGATGTGCCATCCTGGATGAACTGCACTACCTGAGCCACTTGTGTGGGTTGTAGACTCCGTCTCATGCTACCACTAGAGTGAGGGCACCGCCAGCATTCAAAAGTGACCAAAACATCAGCCAGGAAGCATAGGAACTGAGAAGTGGTCAGTGGTCACCACCTGCAGAATCACTCCTTTATTGGGGGTGTCTTGCTAATTGCCTATAATTTCCACCTTTTGTCTATTCCATTTGCACAACAGCATGTGCAATTTATTGTCAATCAGTGTTGCTTCCTAAGTGGACAGTTTGATTTCACAAAAGTGTGATTGACTTGGAGTTACATTGTGTTGTTTAAGTGTTCCCTTTATTTTTTTGAGCAGTGTATATATATATATTTGATATAGGCAGTACCAGTCAAAAGTTTGGACACACCTACAGGTGCAGCTGGTTGAGAGAATGCCAAGAGTGTGCAAAGCTGTCATCAAGACAAAGGGTGCATACTTTGAAGAATCTCAAATATAAACTATATTTAGATTTGTTTAACACTCTTTTGGTTACTACATGATTCCATATGTGTTATTTCATATTTTGTATGTCTTCACTTTTATTCCACAATGTAGAAAATGTAAAAAATAAAGAAAAACCCTTGAATGAGAAGGTGTGTCCAAACTTTTGACTGGTACTGCATATATAAATAAAACAAACTCATATTATTCTGTCTGTAGATCTAATAAACTTTTAGCCACTTTCACAGTGATCTCCAGTTTGATGTTTTTGTTAGTTTGTCCTCTTCAATTAATTACCTGCGCAATAAATGCAACAAAATCAAACATCTTCATGATTAGTGTTTCAGGATCTCTCAACTAACTAACATCCAAAGACTCTTGGGTATCCATTGCCATGGCGTCATCATCTCTGCTGCTTTGACAGTTTTCACCGCCTCTGCATAGGATGCCTTCAACAGCCCTGATCCTTGCTGCTTTTACCTCCTTCACCCTAACAGGGCAGTCAGGGAACATGTTTCCCATCACAATTGCAACACTGTGCATCCTCAGACTCTTCAACAATGCTATTCTGTTTGCAAACACTTGACACAGGGCCAAACTCTTTACATTTATGACATTGAAGTGGCTTTTGTACATATATAGGCTCGCACTGCAAATCACATATATTCCAGCTTTACATGGGTTCAGGAGAACTTCTTCATCAAACATCAATAATACATACAGGCTTTTCTTCTTTCCATTCACAGTGTGGGTTAAGCGACGTGAATCAACTATTCCTGGCATGTTCATCTTAAACCATGAAGACTCAAAGTATTGACACCAAATATGACACCTTTTATCAGTGCCCTACTCCAATAATCATAGCATTCCACTTCATGCGTCGAATACTTTGTACATCCACAGTGCTTTCTCCTTTTGTTCTTTTGACACACATGAAATCAACATCATGCCACTCCTCCACTCCAACTGCCTCCACTCCCAATGGAGTGCCCCACCATTTTTGTGCCCGCAAACAGTTTTCCCCCAAAAACATCATTGCTCATGAAATGCACTCCAACAAGGAGGCATTGTCATACCGAGGTTTATCTTGATTTACAACTTTAGCCCTTTTTAGCTCCATTCTTTGATGTTACAGTATTCCACTAATTTCCTCTATTGTCACTCGCGCCAACAGAATCAAGCAGCGCCATTGCTCTCAAACGTGTATCTCCCTAAAGCAGCCATGAAAGTATGGGTCCTCCTTCAACTTCCCCTGTGCACGTGTGTCAAATGTGGATAAAAAAGGGATAACTTGTGGGGGATGTTGCTAGTGTATGTAAATACACCCACGTTGCTAAAAGCACCTAGGGGTGGTGCATTTGCGACAGCCGAAAGTAGGACACTCCAAAGGCAAGGCTCAGATCAACCTGGTAGTGTTTTCGTTGTTTCTAGAAGTTTATCTTTATGATGTTGAAATAAACATGTCTCTAACCCCAATGTCACACCCTCACAAACTGAAATCATATGTGTGTAGATTGCACAATCAATTTGTGAGAGAAAGCCTCAAATATCACATTAATTTGTACATCCACTGAATACATTAATTGCGGTAAAGTTGGTTCCGGTTTCAGTCATGTCTTTGGTTATGCGGGTCAACCAAAAACACTATAATGATTGGTTGACAATAGAGCCTCCCACAATGCAGGCGATGGCTGTTGGATGAAGTTGGTGAAGAGCAACTGCAGAAACTTGCAGCCGACTGCAAACCTTCATGACCTTTGATCACATGATTTTTGTAAAGTTCACGCAGTTGACATGTAGGTGCACGTCAGACAATTTCTATCCCTATAATCCAACTCACTTTGAAAGGCGGTGACCAATGATGGTCACGGACTTGACAAAAGCGATCAGCTTGATGACTGTATATGCTGCCAATGCACCTGAGAGGAGTTGCCAAAGAATTAGGATCTCCACGAGTGCTGCATTTAAGCAATGAGGCAAGAAAGGGTGTGGTATATGGCCAATATACCACGGCTAAGGGCTGTTCTTTCTCCGCGTTGCATTGTGCCTAAGAACAGCCCTTAGCCGTGGTATATCGGCCATATACCACACCTCCTCGGGCCTTATTGCTTAATTAACCCACACGTTCCCTCTTTAAGGAAATAGAACAGAAGAAGAATATGTAAAAAGTACAAATAAATGTGGCTTTAGAAATGTATTGAATCTTTTATTTCCTAAATAGAAAATGCACATTTTTTGACTATTATTCTTATCTCCAATGTGCTGATTTAGCACAACTGGTTACGTGTTAAAAAAAAGTATATTTGTTGAAATATTGTCAAATGAATATTGTATGCATGTGATTCTGTAACCGTCCTTGAATCAGGAGATAATAGAATGTATCCTCTGCTCAGTTTATTACAGAGAGGCTTTCATCCCTCAAGTGTGGAGTGTGGAGGCTCTGTCCTGGTCAGTCCTACAACCAAAGAGAATCGGTGCATTCGACCAGGTCTCTCATCTTCATTAACCCTTGTGTAGTCTTAACATTCTGTATACTCCCCTTGACCCGCCTTCACTAAACCCCTAAAATAAAGCAGCTTATTTGAATTTTAAACCCCAAATCTATTTTGCATGAAGAAACAACCTGTCATTCATCACAAACTTTGTGAATATCTGGGTCTTCCCTCTTCACAATGCAGAAAGACTGCATTTAGTCGTGTGGACACCACTCATTTTTATTACAACACACCTGTCATAATTGTTTTCTTTTTTAAAGTAGAGGTTTATTATTATTATTATTATTATTATTGCTAAAGGTACTGCATAGGTGTAAACATGACTTTTTTTTAACAAGAGATAGCCTATAGCCTAAGAAAGTAGCAGAAATGTGCAGAAAGTAGTTTTGAATGCATTTTATTGAAGGGAAACAATAACAGTCTTGAACTTTTTTGGCAACATAGTGATATATTCGTATATACTGTACAATGAGGAATTCAACTACAAAATACTAATTTTCTCCCATTTTTTTTAATCATACCTGCCACCCTCAATGTGTATAAACAACAACAAAAATAAGAATAAAATAAGATAATAGATACAAAACAAAAACATGAAGAACATAAATCAATCAACTCTAATTAGCACATGTAGGACAGTATGCAAATGTGTGTGCATGGACTTTGCATATGTATTTCTCACATGTGCAGGACATAGTATTTGTTTTACATTCCTTCTTTGGGGGTGGGGGGTGGGGGCAGACTTGGTATCTCCTCCTCTTGCCTGCCCCAGCTGCAGCCTCAGGTGGATCAGGACAAGATTCAGCCCCCTGAACAGCTTTAACAAGCATTGCAGAGGCTGCTGTGCGGGGAGGCACTCCCTTCTTTGAATGTGTGGGGTTACAAATGCCTTTCCCAGCTGCTCCAGGAACACCCTCACTTACAGATATGAAGAAAAAAATGTAACTCTGAATGGAACCAATTGCTCATCCACTGTTACTTCAGGCACAGGGTTATAGAGATGGCAGACAATTCACCCACTTCTCCCAGACCTCTCTTATAGCCGCTAGTTTCTCTCACACGCTTTGCAGGTCTTGACTCACGGTTATCAAATCGTAGCATTCTTGAGAATGTGTGACAGACTTTCAGTGGCATCGTGGCACGGAAAATCACCCTTCCACTCTGCATCCCAGAGACTACATGTAGCCTCGCCTCTGGACCTATACACACCTACTAAGATTGGAGGCATGCAGGTCAATCTCATCCATCCTTTTCCAGTTGTCTCCATATTTACGGAAACCCTCCATATTTGTCATCTCCAGGATGATTTTTTCGATGGCTGGTGTGATGAACATGTAGAATGTTGAGGTGATGTCCTGGGCAACTGCATGTCTTGTGGGCCCTGGGGTCATCCTTGAGACATTTTGTGCTGCCATCCTGCCCTGGTTGTCATATGGCGACAAGGACCATGTTATTTTGCTGTTCTTTAATTAACACAAATGTCTCTCTTTCAGCTTGGGGGATTTCTTCTTCATCTGAAGATGATGCATCGTGCTCTGGGTTGTATTCTTCCCCATCTTATTCTTCAAATACCTCCTCCTCTTCTAAATCATTGTTCGCTTGATCCTCCTGGACATCTGAAAAAATCAGATCTACGACCTGTTGGGCACTGAAACGTGCACTCATGGCTCAGCAAAGAGAGAACTGGGGGGACTGTCATCTGCACCACCTTTATAGCCTCTGACAGCATTCCCCATTAGTAAACAATGCTTTCAAGAAATGCTTATTTTGTCTGAAATTTTGTTTATTTTGTCTGTGAACTTGAATCGTGTGTGGGTTTGTGGAGGGGAGATGCTGCACATGCACAAGAAACCCCAAGACAATCTGTGTAACCTGGTGGTGTACAGCTTTCATGGAAATATGAACAAAGGTGATGTTTCACTTTTTCTGATGTTGGGGTCACTCTAGGATAAGTCATAACATTTCAAGTAGAAAAAATATAATTTAGGCGGTTTTCTCTGCTGTTTAACATGACACTTAAGACAACAAGGGTTAAGACTTCGTGTAGCCTTGATTTCTGAGGCATTAGATATTCTAATGTAACACAGTGGAACACCCCTAAACTGCTGGAAAGGAGACAAGCAGAATGAAATTTCATATTTTTGTCTCTTTAAATTCTTTGAGTGAATCTATCTGCAGGCAGCTTGGGGGCTCTGCCTCTTCAACTCATCTGCCTATCACTGTAGAGAAGAGCTGGTTTATACTGCTCCCTAGTGTAAAGGATGAGGCATTGCATTTACAGTGACGTTATTTATGACATACCTCAGCAATAATTCTCAAAGCGTAAAACTCCTTACTATCTTGAAGTTTCCCCAATATTTTGAATTACCATCCAAGATCCATGGCCACAGACAAAACAAGCTTTTCATCATTAAGTCTGGAAGGCACTTTCACTGTTCTCTCCTCAAACTCTCGTCTTCCCCCACAGAAGGACCCCCCCCCCCCAGCAGAGCCTTTTTAACGGACATGTTTGTTGTCATGTTGGGTTCGGTGAAATGAATATATAAAGCTAGGCCTTGATTAAAGGTGTCATTAAAACCTGAGGGAAAAACGTGCCTTGGAGGAACGGAGGTGTATCTTCACGCAAGAAAGAATTGTCTGTTTTCCGGTAGAGGGCGCTAGTATGGGGCATTTGGTAGTGGACGAGGCCAAATAGTTTTTCTCTCCCACGTAAAACGAAGACGAGGGTGTGGACACTGGGGACGTAGACAGTCCGCTTCAAACCCTATCTATCTAACTAACTAACTAACTATTTCTCACTCGAATTATCTATGCTGTTTGAATCCATTGGGTAAGTAAAATGAATGTGTATTTTTACATTGATGTATTCACACTTAAATCGTCCTATTTGTCGGGTTTGTTTGCTATCGAAATTGCTAGCTTCAGGCATCTGGTCTGAAGTCAAAGAAGTAGGGGAGGAAAAGGGGACTGTGGCCAAAGAAGCGTCAACTAACGTTAGTAACAAACCGATTGAAACTTCTTCAACGGTCTCCCTCCTTGCGGGCCTTTTATAATGAAATGATGTATAAATTGTTGTTAAACAAAGTTGTTAGGTACATAGGACAGTAACTAGCCACAGTATAGCATTGGACTTTTTCAGCAGCCTATTCTCTTACACGGTTATCCAAAACTTTTAAACTACTGCTAACGTTACTAGCTATCAAGCTATCTGGAAAGCCGGGTAGGAGTAGCGGGCCAGCTAGCTTAGTGGCTAGCTATGACAAGTTCATGTTGGTCTGTCTTTAGCTAGTAATTCCTGATTGTAGCTGTATTTTCAGTGTCCACAATGGTTCACACAATAATACACTTTGCTTGAACACTGTAACTTACAAATCAAATCAAAACATTTGGATTCATCCCAAATAAGTCGCATCACTAACTAGGCTAACTAGTTATATGGCTATAGCCAACTAGTAATTGCATTTTGGGCAAGAACCATGTTAGAATATTTGCTCTAATTTACTCTGTCAGGTAAATTAACTAGCTTTATGGTATTAGCTAACGTTAGTCAAATGGCATTTGGAATGGTCCCTAACAGCCACTGCTCATGCCATGGGTCGCATGGTTTATTTATCTGTATGCATGTAAGCTAATATCCAGGATACGTGTTTAGTATTAATATGTAACCATGGCTTGGCTTTACCAATACATAAATCTATGAAGTACGTAGCCTAGCTATGTAACCCACAGTACACCACAAGGCATATGCATTGACTTTTTCTTTTCTTTTACCGTTTGTATTCTTCTAGTCCTGAGAAGCCTTCAGGAAATTGTTCAAACAGGGTTTCAAAATGTAGTGGGTTACAGCCGATCTTGTCATCTGTCCCAGAACAGATTGTTTGAGTCACGACTAGGTGTTGGGTCAATCACAACATCTATTAGTCTATCCATTGGCTGGAAGTTGGAACAGTGTTCCCTATCATGTTTAGAATGTATTTAAAAGCAGTGAGGAATCCTTGGCTGTAGTTATATCTGGTGATTATCATCATTCTCATGTTTGTCTTTTCAGATTTGTGCCACTGGATCGCTGTAGTGTAGCTGTACGTCTCCCGTCTTGTCCCTGACTGTAGCTGTTCTCTCCTTTGAGGGACGAATGCCCTCCAGGCCACCCCTGAATTCCTTTGGCTGCCTCCCTTGTGTATTCCAGTTCTCCCACTCCAGTCCCATCACCGCCTCTGTGTAAGTTAACAGAAGAAGCAGAGTGAGCCATCATGGATGATATTTTTACCCAGTGCCGGGAAGGCAACGCAGTAGCTGTTCGCCTGTGGTTGGACAACACAGAGAATGACCTCAATCAGGGGTAAGTCTAACTTATCAGTACTTTTTAAAATACATTTTTATTGTGCTCAGAGCGTCTCAAAAACAACAACTGTTTCAGATGTTGAATTGCATGTACAAGGATGTTATGTTACCTGCTATCAAGTCTCAGTATCAACTCTCAGAATCATGCATGTATATAGGCATCACAGCAACTTGTGACCAGCTATCAGGAAGCCACATCTGTATTGGACCCCCCCTAGATGTCAAAATAGGTTGTCACACCCAAATGTTGGACTGCTCAGTCATTATTCCATAGCAAAATACACAAATGACTCAGTTGCTTGGAGGAGTCATTCGAGGGATTCAGATTTAGGCAATTAATACTTTTATGTCTGTTCTTTGCCAATCCCCTGTGATGTTATGAGCCTTGAGTTGTGTGCCGATAATTAGTTCCACACAGCTGAAACGGGAAAGCTTCCAGAAATCTACAGAGACCCACCACATCATCCCATGTACAACGAGAGGACATGGATCTGTTTTGGTTTACTAGTACATAAAAAGTTGATGGCAAATATTGCTGTGTAATTAATTGCACAGTCATTGTCTTTCTTTTGATGTTGTCGTCGAGGACTGTGAGGGTTGTTTGTTGCTGGGCTCCCAGCCAGCCCGACTCCCCAACTGTGTGAACTTAACCTGAGATTTGAACCCACTGCTTTCCGGACACGTGACTTGGCCTGGAATGTGAACTTTAATTGAAGCTAAAGGATGGCAGATGTCTTGGATATGTTTTCACATGACCACTGCCCTGAAATCTGTTTGTTGACTTCCAATTTGTATTAGGTTACTGGGCAAAGACCGAGCGAAGATGCTACAACTACAAAAATAATTGGTGGTTCCTGCCTTAGCTCTTTTTATGTGGCTGTTTTCATTTGACTCTATTATAGACTGCTAAGCTATAGCCTAGCTCTAATGGTTGCATTTGGAGGTCCATTAGAAACCAGGCTTCATCATGCATCCTGGCCTCTTCTACTGTAAATATCCTCGGGTGACTCAGTAAAGGGGAACTCGGCAGGGCTTGTCACCACTGGTGGAACTCAGACATTTCTGGAGGAGGGTGACATGAGTTCTATATTCATGCCTGGTATCTCTGCATCCAGAGAGAACCATAGAGACATAATTGTTGCCCGCAGGGCATTCTGTCTGAAGCTGTTCATCTCATTCAGAGGCTTGATTGTTGTTGAGTACCTTGCTTAGACGTTACAGAGCGATATGCCAAGATATTTTGACCAGCTTTCATAGTTTTTTTTTAGTTGTGTTCATACTGTTGTAAGTAGCCTATGGTATACACATACATGGATTGTATTTGTGTGAATGTACACGGCCACTCGAATACGTGGCCCTTCTCCATTAGCCGATTGCCTGTTAAGTCCTCCTTATTGGTTAGGGTGATGTATATTTTTCCCTGTGGGGCCTTTCAGCCCCTGCAATAACTGATTGCATGGTTTTTATAGCTGACTGTACAAACATCCACATCTTCCCTGTTGAATCCCACCATGTCCAATATATCCCTATTCCACACTTTCTCAGTTACTGCTAGTGAAAGTAAAGGTGATTGTGAGCTCATTTCTGTGTCAGTGTGTGTGCACAAATGTAAATGCAAGACACAGTGTAGTGGAATGCTAAATGTCCTTACAAGGAATAACACGCAAGCCTCTGGGGAACGGTCTACGACCCTCCAAAAATGAGCATGAGAAAAGGGGAGGAGTGTAAGCCAGTGAATTGTTGTGGGCTGGACATAGGAAACAAATGTGTGTGACAGGCAGAGAGAGAATTCTCCTGTGTGTCTGTGTGGGGCAGCTTTAAGACGGGCAGAGAGAGAATTCTCCTTTCACTAGTTGGTCTTTTGACCACACCCGGCACTGACAACACCTTGTTAGTCTGGGGAGGACAAGGGGACACACATCATGGTCAGGAGAGAGCCATACTGACATGACCCCTACTAATACTCTGTGTAACAGAGATGACGGTGTGGATGGGTTAGTTAAAACTACCTCTCTGGTGAGGATGGTGATAGTGGCAGGGGCCACGTTGACAGAGACGGGGGTCCAATCCTGCCTCCTTGTGCTGTTCATTGCAGCCGCCAAAGCATCACTGATTGTGTCCACACCTAGGAGACGAGAACGTTCTACTGTTAACAGTATCCTAAAGGTAAACTGCTTGGGAGGAGCCATCTAGCCATGTATGCAGTGAAGCAAAACACAGTCCCACACAGAGCACTGCTAGATGTTTTACTGCACTGTTTCTTCAAGTCCAGTTGCAAAAACTATCAAGCGCTATGATGAAACTGGCTCTCATGAGGACTGCCACAGGAATGGAAGACCCAGAGTTACCTCTGCTGCAGAGGATACGTTCATTGGAGTTACCAGACTCAAATTGCAGCCCAAATAAATGCTTCACTGAGTTCAAGTAACAGACACATCTCAACATCAACTGTTCAGAGGAGACTGCGTGAATCAGGCCTTCATGGTCGAATTGCTGCAGAGAAACCACTACTAAAGGACACCAATAATAAGAAGGGACTTGCATGGGCCAAGAAACACAAGCAATGGACATTAGACCGGTGGAAATCTGTCCTTTGATCTGATGAGTCCAAATTGGAGGTTTTTGGTGAACCGATCTCTGTATGTGTAGTTCCCACCGTGAAGCATGGAGGAGGAGGTGTTATGGTGTGGGGGTGCTTTGCTGGTGACACTCAGTGATTTGTTTAGAATTCAATGCACACTTGATTCCAAGTGTTATTTGGTGACTTTTGACCTCTACTGTATATACCTGCATGCATGCATGCATGCATACATACTGAACAAAAATATAAACTCAACATGTAAAGTGTTGGTCTCATGAGCTAAAGACATCCCAGAAATGTCCCATATGCAAAAAAAGTTGTTTACATCCCTGTTAGTGAGCATTTCTCCTTTGTCAAGATAATCCATCCACTTGACAGGTGTGGCTTATCAAGAAGCTGATCCAACAGCATGATCATTATACAGATGCACCTTGGGCTGGGGACAATAAAAGGCCATTCTAAATGTGCAGTTTTGTCACATCACAATGCCACAGATGTCTCAAGTTCAGCCATTTAGTTTCTAACTTGTTTCTGACTGAAAAGTTCTGTTAATGAAATCCCTCATTTGTTTCTGAATAACATTTACTATTCCCTCAAGCCTTGCTCTCTTTATGTGAAACATGTAAGCATCGCATGCATCTGACCAATAAGGCCTGAACTATAGCCTAACATAACCACATCAATACATTGCTTTTAAACTGTGACCACAGTAACACGTGACGTGAAAAATACATTCGAAGCGGGCAAATGTTTACTGGTTGCTTAGGACGGAAAGGGGAAGTCAGATCTGTGGAAAACATATGACTTAGTCGTGGAAATTACTGGAGATCAAGAAAGGGAGGGTATAGGATCAAGCGTTTTGTGAGTATTATGTGTGTCAAACAGTTGCTGTTAGATAAAAATATAACTTTCTGACCATCTCCCCCTGACTGTTCCCGCACACTGACCAACAGTGTAACCAACCAGTAAATAAGTGTACCAGAGTCTGTTTTAACAATAAATATGGCCTTGATTACAGCATACTAAAAACAGTTGCATGCATTTGTGAATTGTGGTTTATTGTTTAGGCTAATTATTCAAAGCTCCCTTTGTTCTTTCATTTTAGAACTAAAATGCTTGATTGCATTTCAATGCATGGATGTCTCTGTATGCTGTGTGATGGCAGGAATGATTGATACAGTAGTCTATATATTGAAGTATAGGCTTTAGACTAAACAGGAAGAGCTCTTAGGCCTACAGCTCGATGGTGGTTATACAAGGATACTATACCAAGCCTACTAATGATAATGACATTACTTCATATTATTATTATAATGATCATAGTTGTAATAACAATAAGGAGACCAAGAAAAATTGGGGCATAGGAGCGAGAGTTGCATGCATATGTGGGACAAACAGGTGCTGTTAGATTACAATATCTTTCTGCCTGTTTGGTACAGTGTAAACAACACTAAATGCATCCCTGTCTGTACTAATGAGAGAGAAAAAGTAAAGTCTTTACAGCATAGCAAAGACTAAAAACAGCCAAGTCTGTGAAATTGCTTTATCCAACATTTTGCCGTTGCATGAGGCTTGGTGCTCTGGGAATCAGTAGGCTATTAAACAAACACTCAAACAGGCAACGGAAGCAAGGTCTGTCTTATTTCTGTAGATATACTGTACCAGTCAAGTTTGGACACCTACTCATTCAAGGGTTTTCTTTATCTTTACAATTTTCCACATTGTAAAATAATAGTGAAGAACACATGGATTCATGTAGTAACCAAAAAAGTGTTAAACAAATCAAAATATATTTGAGTTTCTTCTAAGTAGTCACCCTTTGCCTTGATGACAGCTTTGCACACGCTTGGCATTCTCTCTACCAGCTTCATGAGATAGTCACCGAAATGCATTAATACATTTTTTTTTGTTGTTGATATAACTAGGCAAGTAATTTAAGAAAAAATTCTTATTTACAATGACGGCCTACCCTGGCCAAACCAGGACAACGCTGGGCCAATTGTGCGCTGCCCTATGGGACTCCCAATCACAGCCGGATGTGATACAGCCTGTATATGAACCAAGGACTGTAGTGACGCCTCTTGCACTGAGATGTACTGCCATAGACCGCTTCGCCATTCGGGAGTTATGATCGCTGATCGGAGTCTACAGAATGCATTATCAAAAGAGATTTGAATAGGTATTTTAGTACTAAATCAATGACATAGTAGACCTAATTTAAAAAGTCAGCCAATTGAGAACCAGGGACTGTAGTGATGCCTCTAATGCTGAGATGCAGTGCCATAGACAGCTGCGCCACTCGGGAGCCCAATTAACAGGTGTGCCTTGTTAATTTGTGGATTTTCTTTCCTTAATGTGTTTGAGCCAATCAGTTGTATTGTGACAAGGTAGGGGTGGTATACAGAAGAGTCTTATTTGGTAAAAGACCAAGTCCATATTATAGTAAGAACAGCTCAAATAAGCAAAGATAAATGACAGTCCATCATTACTTTAAGACATGGAGGGCAGTCTGTAGAAAAGATAATGAACCATATCTCTCTCTTTGAGAAATAACAATCATCCAAATTAAAGCTAGACAATCAGTATTGATTTTATGTTGATTCTGTTATGTTTGGGCAAAATAACACAGCATTAGCCATAGCAAAATACATGGAATTGCAGGAATATGGCAAAATATTCTCTCAGCTCCATGGAGAAATGTGTGGAATTGCAGGAAATTGGCTTGAAAATGCAAAGATTTCTCTACTCTGCGACGATGGGGAGGGCCTCTACAATGTTCTCTTAAATTCTGCCTGGCTGACCATGCCCATTACCAAGCCCCCTGCAATGCCCACCACCAAAGCCCCATTTTTAATCCAGGAAAAACCCTCCAATTGGCGACAACTTGTCATGCAAATATTCAAAAATACGCAAAAATAAATATATGCACATTTTCCCACCAGTGGTGTGTTTCCACCAAACGGACTTGTTGTTGATAAAAATCAGTGTGTGATGATGTAGTGCACACACTGTACCTTTTCTCTTAAGTTCTCATGTTCGATGTGTTTCCATCGCATTTTCAACTCCACTGATAGTATTGTCACAAACTGTTGCGTTAAATAGCATATGTGCCTACTCTGGTCTTGGCATGCAGATACAGTGCGGGAAGGCTATATTACATGATGAGATTGTTATGGATAAGAGTGAGAATATTTTTATTTGTCAATCATCGACCATAATAAGACCCTCTATTTATTGTAAAGGAGCATCAAGCTCATCACCGTTCACTTTCACCCCCCTGTGAAGTTCATCACCGGTCACTTTCACCACCCTGTGAAGTTCATCACCGGTCACTTTCACCACCCTGTGAAGTTCATCACCGGTCACTTTCACCCCCCTGTGAAGTTCATCACCGGTCACTTTCACCCCCCTGTGAAGTTCATCACCGGTCACTTTCACCACCCTGTGAAGTTCATCACCGGTCACTTTCACCACCCTGTGAAGTTCATCACCGGTCACTTTCACCACCCTGTGAAGTTCATCACCGGTCACTTTCACCACCCTGTGAAGTTCATCATAACTTATTTCATCTGTAGCCTAATAAACTGCATGCTGTCCAGAGTCGTAGTGGGAGGACCACACGACATATCATCGCGTGACTCCAACTTTACTTTGATATGATGGTTATTATATCAATTTTTCCACATAAAGGCGTTTCTACTGCCGTTTCTCGGATAATATTAGACACAATGATCCCACCCTGTCAAACAAATTATTGGGCGCCATTTAAAAAAAAATGTACCGATACTTTCTGTTTCCATCACAGCTTTCATGATTTTTCTTTAATACGGGGTGACTTTACCCTAGATGGAAACGTGTGTGTGGGTCTTCAGTTTTTGCAGAAGGAATGCAGAGGCAGTGGCAGAGCCATAACACCTTCCTCTCATGCATTCTTCTGTTTCCTGTACTCCTCTCCCAGTGGTATTAGATAGTGCCACTCATTTCCCCTCAACATTTCCTCATGATAGACCAGCTAATTACAAACATATGCTAATGAATGACGTATTTTTTTGAAGTGCAGTCCGGTTGGGTAGCATTAGGCTATGTCTTGAAGTCTAATCTTCCATTTAGGCCTAATCTACAGTCGTTCTTGTTTTATGTATTACACCTATCTCCGAGTTTTTAATCCTGCACTGAAGATCAAAACTCTTAAAGATAATATTGGCTGCGTTTACACAGGCCAATTTATTGGCAAAAAAAGCTGATCAATTGGTCAAAAGATAAGAATTGGGCTGCCTGTGTAAACGCAGGTGGTTGACAGTCAGTGTATTTGGTCCACTTAGCAGAAAAAATAGCTGACAGCAGACCATTACAAAAATGACTCCCTGGCTCTGCACAACCCCCACTCTTCATAGTGTCGTGTGTGTGGACTGTTCTGCCAGTCTGCTGGGTGGTAAAGGAGTGTCAATCATGGCTGTAGGCCTACTATCTGTAGCTATAATAAAAGCACATTCAAGAATAAATCATCTTCAACATGAATTATAGTTTCACTTCTGTAGAGTTCTGCTGTGGGTGAAACCTATCATTAGGCCTAAAGTCAGTGCTGTGACATACCATGGTAATGAGTTGGAGGGTGGATTGTGTACGTTCACAAAATGCTGTTTATATTTAATTCCCTGGGGGAAGGGTGGTAGTGTAGTTAACCCATATAGCCCAGCACCTGACTGGGCAGAGCAGACAGTAGTCTGGGAGGGTCACTAACATAACGTTATGTCTGTGTTGAAGGGGCTGGCCCTGGACTAGGGTATGAACTGTAGAGCCAGCTGTACCCTTTGGGCATTCCCAGCTCCCACTGGAACCAGCTGCAACTAATCCTACTGTAGGCTACAGTCACACTAAACAAGTATGAGATTTCTCAAATCACGGTCAAGCCTCTTTAATTGGTAGCTTGACTCTCATTTCTGCGGATGGCTTGTTACTAATGAGTTTTTTTTTTTACAGTATTCAAATAGACTAGTGTGAAAGGATTGAGTAGATCTATGTCAGGCCATTGATGTTTGTCATATGATCTCACTGTGAGCTCAGCGTAGAGACAGACAGTGTAGACGGGGTTCTTCCGTCTGCCGATCTGAGCTCTGTTGGCAGGTGGAACTGCCTGAAGTAACCCCACCCGAGGGGGGGGGGGCAGCCAGGACGGCAGGAGAAAGCCCTTCTGAAGCCCCCTGGGCAACCCTGCTGGAAAAGGTCAGCAACCCCCGCCCCCCCCCCCCCCCCCCCCCTACTCCTGGCTCCACTGATTGACTCATTGGCCTGGGTTAGAGCCCTGCACAGGCATTCATTTTAAGCCTGATCCCTACCTATGCCCACAATATTCAGGCTCTACACTACTCAGGCCTGATTGCTTCTGCCAAATTTAAGGCCCTGCCCGAAATCAGAAATATATTCCTCTGTTAGTAAATCCATTCGCTGCCCCTTTCTGTCACTCCCTGCCAGCCGTACTAATGAGGAAACACCGTCCAACTCTCAACGGCGTCAGTGTGCATGCGCACGGCCTGCCACAGGAGTCGCTAGAGCGCGATGAGACAAGGACATCCCGGGGCGGCTAGACCCTCCCCTAACCCGTATTACGCTGGACCAATTGTGCGCTGCCTCTTGGGTCTCCCGGTCGCAGCTGGCTGTAGTGACTCCTCTAGCACTGCGGTGCAGTGCCTTAGATCGCTGCGCCACTCAGGAGGCCCCACCCACATATTGTTTAGTGGGTATTGCGTATACTCACTTCTTAGTCCCCACGATGGGTATCTAAGTAGTGGACGTACACTACTTTGCTAAACTAGTATTTCTTCACACTTTAGGCGCAGCAATGTGCACATGGCGGTAGGTCTACGTGTGAATGTTCCGAAATGCACTTGGTGGGGAAACACTTCTAAAATGTACACTGCAGTTTCATGGACAGAGATGGAAATATCTGTTAGAAATGTTGAGAGATCTAAAGATGCAACAATTTATCATGGGTTGCTAATATGACTAGGAATGCTGCCTTTGTCTGCAAGACAAAATAAATGGAAAGAACCAATTCAACAGGAGAACGCATATGAGGAAGCCTCAAATAATTGCCTTCGTGTTTTTATGGTGGGATTTTGGTTATACGCTACTTTGAAGCAAGGTGAGACATGCCTCATAATATGAAGTAAAATGTCCAGGTTAACCAAACAAAGGGTCTAGGTGCCTGTGCATTTGATTTTAAATGGTAATTAAACAAGCTTCCTGCCATCCAGGACATCTATATCAGGAGGTGTGGTAGGAAGGCCCGGAAATGTGTTAGCCTCCAACCACCCAAACCATAGATTATTCTCTCTGCTTCTGCACAGCAAGCGATACCGGTGCATCAAGTCTGGCACCAACAGGCTCTTTAACAGCTTCTGTCCCCAAGCAGTACTGATAAATAGCTAACAAAATAGCTACACGGACTATCTGAGTAGACCTTGTATCCTCATTGACCTTTTTATTTCTGTCTCTATGCCCACTCACAGGGCTCTACACACACACACTGATACTCCAACACACACAAACACTCACTGACACATATGTACATACATTTATACTGACTTGTGTTTTGATCGTGTGTCAAATTGCAATATTTGATTTAAAATAATTGCAATTATATTTTTTGGGGCCTATATCGTGCAGCTGTAGAATGAACTCTGCTGGGATCATTCATTTCAATTACTGTCCTATGTGAGATCGTTGTCTGTTGGAAAGGGCCTCTGTAAGAGCACATTGTGCTCAGAACAGATTTAGCCCAACTGTACAACGTCATCCACCCATATTTCCGGATGGTGTGTGTCTGGGGAGGCAGGGTCTCTGTGGGCCTCATTGAGGCTGTTTTCCCTGGAATACAGTCTCCTGTGTGTATGTTGTTGTGGAGGGTTAGGACTCCAGGAAGGGGTCTGCTTTCATCACAATACCCCCTCAGTTGTAATCCTCAGTTCTCAACCACCAGATATAAACATTGAGCACTTCTCTCTCACTGTCTTTCTAGCAAGTGCAGCATGATTTCATTTATACGCAGATGTTCATTCACCTTGGCACAAATCACAAGCTCATCAGAGCCCTATGAAATTCTGGAATGAGTGAGGAATGGAAAACTGTTTCTCTACGAGTTGACTGGGGGAGAGGGAAGGATCTGTGGAGGGGGGCTGAGGTGATGAATGCCAGTGACAGGAGAACGCAGTAGTAGCCAGAGAAATGCAGGATGACATAGCTGCTGGGGAGTTGTGTGTGCGTGTGCCCCTGGTGAAGGAAGTCTCCCCGACCCTTATAAGGCCTGCAGAGAAAGATTGGCCTGTTGTTTCAGCCCCCCTTTCCTGACTGCCTCACTACTATACTCTGGCCAGCTCTCCCTCTGACTGTCCCTGTTTCTGTGTAGCTTTCCTTTTCATGCACACATTCTCTGCCTGGGCTGCATTCTGTATGAACAAATGTAGTGAAATGTTCAATTCAACGTTTCTTGTGCTTTTCTGAACGACCAGTTGGAAAATTGGGAAGGGTTGGAGATGCTGAGGTTGGGGACCGCTGTCAGCATGGCCGCTGCCCTTTTTTAATTACATCACTCATTTCTTCAAGCCACACCCACTAAACCGACCGACCGTACGTCAGTCTGTTCAAGAACGTTGAACGTTTTGCAGAAAGGTGTCGTTCAGTACAAAACGTTACACAACGTACCAAGCGTTCAATCGAACTGAACGCACTAACCCAGCTCTCTCTTGCCGCTCTGTCTGGTTGACTGTCGTTGTTACTGTTAGGTTCTCAACGTCATTGCTGGGATGCTGTAGTAAGGAGGCGTCACTCCTGTCCTGTCACTGAGGCCAGTCAGGCCACTGTCCTAACATGTGTTTCTGTCACTGTGACTAAGGCAGAGTGGGATGGGTTGCCACTGCCAGCAGCACATCTCCTCTGTGGCTGTGACTGACTGCAGGGCAGGCTGAGTACACATTTAGTTCCTGTTTACTGGCTGGATGTTGACCGAATTTCACTATCAGTCAGGATCAGCTGTTTTTGCCCACTAGTTCGCTGCACTCCATTCCCCTGTCTACTTCCTAATTCCACTCTGCTGTTTTCAATAGATATAAACACTTTGAAGGCTTACTTAAAGGCATTTTAATGTTTTCTATATGCCATTAGGCATCGACACATAGCCATTAGGCCTAGCAGGCACAGGGAGTTTTTGCCTA
Organism: Salvelinus fontinalis; assembly: GCF_029448725.1. Classification (NCBI taxonomy): domain Eukaryota; kingdom Metazoa; phylum Chordata; class Actinopteri; order Salmoniformes; family Salmonidae; genus Salvelinus; species Salvelinus fontinalis. The sequence goes on along the minus strand of NC_074697.1, from coordinate 18,141,049 downwards.
CCTCACATTTACTAACAGGCCTATGCTGTAAGTAGCAGTACTGAGAATCCAGATAGGCCTACACCATTACTTAGCAATAAAGAGTCCTGCTAGGCAGTTCCAGTTCTATGCTGCTGTTATATTACAGGGTTATGTGGTGTCATATTTAGCCTCTGGTCATTTTACAAATAAATAGGTTTTCATATCATTCCCCTTTCCTCATTGCTAGTAGTAAGCAGTCTGTGATGTTAATGTGGTGCTGTATTCTGTCCTCAGGGATGACCATGGCTTCAGTCCTCTCCACTGGGCCTGCAGGGAAGGCCGCTCCAGCGTGGTGGACATGCTCATCATGAGAGGGGCTCGCATCAACGTCATGAACAGAGGAGATGACACGCCCCTGCACCTGGCCTCCAGCCACGGCCACAGAGACATCGTGGGCAAGGTGGGGCTGAGTGGACACACACTGCACACACACACTACTTACACACACCTACACACTGCACACATAGAAACAAAAACTTGAGGTCAATTAAGGTCTCTTAGGTTGATATAGCTTCCCCTATAAAAGACCAGGAAGGAACTTATGAAACCAGAGTTGATGGCTGCTCAACACTCAAACTCACTGCATGGTTAAGACTCGTCTACTCTTGTTGCAGTGCTGACATCAGTCATTTCACAGGGAGAGACACTGGCACCATTTCCCAAATAGTGTTGGGTGGATATTGTTTTGCAATATCCACCCATGCAACATCGCATCTTCAACTCAAGCCTAAGCAAGTCAAAATGAAACACTTTGACACACTCACACACACTGTGATTTGCCTTAAGTAATCAAGTCACAATTATTTTAAAGAAAATAACTATCTTTCTTTCTGGTCCTTCTAGTAACTCAAATCTTATGTCATTCAATGCAGTAGTGTTAGTCTGCTATGACAGGTTTCTGGTTTCGTAGTGCAGCAGACCACAGTTATGATCTGGTTTAATATTAGACATGTCACAATACCTCTGGAATGTATGAGCAGACAGGAGAAATCCTTTTCCAGGCCTGGTGGATTACTAGCGTCACTGTATATAAACCAAACAGGATCTGGACAGCCTTGTGTTGTGTCTAATCTTGTGGTTCGGTCTCCTAGCTGATCCAGTGCAAAGCAGACGTCAACACTGCCAACGAGCACGGCAACACACCGCTGCATTACGCCTGCTTCTGGGGTCAGGACCCAGTGGCTGAGGTCAGTATGCCCCCTGGTGGCCTACTCTGGGTACTGTCTCTATTTCTATGTGAACAACAGTTTATGTACCACTGGACTTACATGAATGTCTGTCTTCCTCAGGACCTGGTGACTAACGGAGCTCAGGTGAACATCTGTAATAAGTATGGAGAAACTCCTCTGGACAAAGCCAAACCTCACCTGCGTGAAGCCCTCCAAGGTATTCAACATCCCATTACACTGCATCATCCATTGTTGGCAAGAAAGCTGTGATGTATTATCTGTGTGTTAGCCCTGTTACCTAATCAATGTGTGCTTTCTATTTGCCCCCCTCTCAGAGAAAGCAGAGAAGTTGGGCCAGAGTTTGACTAAGGTCCCCTTCAAGGACACGTTCTGGAAAGGCACCACCAGAACTCGTCCCCGTAAGTCTCACAGCCACAAAGCCATTTACTAGCTACCTGCTTTTCATTACTACACTCTGAGAAAACAAGAAGTGAATATCAGGCACAGTTTGTAGGAATGAACATCCAGTAAATGTTCCACTGAGGTCCCCAATGTGCCTGATGACATTTCCACTGCCTTGCAGTGTGCTAAATTGTGCAGAAATAGTAGGGCTTTTTGCCAGACCTCAGGCTTTAGCTATGCTCTTCAACTCTGTCCTCTGTGCGTCAATGCCTACAGGTAACGGCACGTTGAACAAAGCAGCGGGCATTGACTTCAAACAGCTCTCCCTCCTGGCTAAGATCAATGAGAACCAGTCTGGAGAGGTATGGAGCTGTTGTATCTACATGACTGCTGTTTCATCTGTTACTGATGTCTGCAACTCATGTTACAAAGTGATTCATCTCTGAAACACTGACACACATCAGCATATGTTTTGCATCAAGTTATACTGTATATTGTGGAGGTTATGCTGGAACTTGGTCTCAATATTTTTTTCTTTAGTTGTGGCACGGACGCTGGCAGGGGAATGAGGTTGTGGTGAAAGTGTTGAAGGTTCGCGACTGGTCCACCAGAAAGAGCAGAGACTTCAATGAGGAGTATCCCAAACTCAGGTAATAACTTTTTACCCGCTTATTGTTCATTGTAGGTGTATTTTCTCCTGTTCTGTGGATATAATGTCTGTCTTCCTCTTACACGTTTTTATTTACTGACCGGTTGATCTGTATGGAAGTTATTTTGGTTTGGATTGTCCCGCATATGTCGCATCCTATATGTATATTTGTCTCTCTTTCCCCGTGTCCCTCTTCCTCGGGCCCATCCCAGGATATTCTCCCACCCCAATGTGCTGCCCATGTTGGGAGCGTGTCAGTCTCCTCCTGCCCCTCACCCCATCATCATCACACACTGGATGCCGTATGGCTCCCTCTATAATGTGCTTCACCAGGGCACTGGTGAGTACCACACTAACCTGCATTTTACTAAAGACTTCCAATGTGGGACAGTACGTTAAGGTCATGGAAAGACGAGAAGGGTGCCGGAGGGGATGGCTGACGTTTTAAATGCCAATTGTGCTATTTTGTTTGTTTCTTTGCTTTGTTTGTATCTTATTTTTTTACTTAATTTGTACATAATGTTGCTGCTACCGTGTTTTATGACTGAAAATAACTTCTGGACATCAGAACAGCAACTACTCGAACTGGAAGATTTTTCCTTTAACGAGTCCGACACGAAGGATATACTGCTTTCTTGGGAACAGGCCCAAATCCCTGTCATTTACGTGAAGAAAAGACGGAGAAAAATGGGAGGAGGTTGGGCTGCCTTCTGAGAATTCGTAGGCGAGTGAGTAAACCCCCGCTGCAATCTGTTCTATTGGCCAACGTGCAATCATTGGAAAATAAAATTGATGACTTATGGTCAAGATTATCCTACCAACAGGACATTTAAAACGGTAATATCTTATGTTTGAACGACAACACGGATATATAGAGTTGGCGGGATTTTCCATGCACCGGCAGGGACAGAGACGCTATGTCTAGTAAGACGAGGGGTGGGGGTGTGTATTTGTCAATAACAGCTGGTGCGCAATTAAACATGTCTCGAGGTTTTGCTCGCTTGAGGTAGAGTATCTTATGATAAGCTGTAGACCACACTATCTACCAAGAGAGTTCTCATCTATATTATTCATAGCCGTCTATTTACCACCACAAACCGATGCTGGAACTAAGACCGCTCTCAACCATCTCTATAAGAACATAAGCAAAGAAGAAAATGCTCACCCAGAAGCAGCGCTTCTAGTGGCCGGGGACTTTAATGCAGGCAAACTTAAATCCATTTAACCTAATTTCTACCACATGTGCAACCAGATGGAAAAAAACTCTAGACCACCTTTACTCTACACACAGAGATGCATACAAAGCTCTCCCCCACCCTCCGTTTGGCAAATGGTCAGATGACGTGGATGCTACAGGACTGTTTTGCTAGCACAGGCTGGAATATGTTCGGGGAATCATCCAATGCCATTGAGGAGTATACTACCTCGGTCATCGGCTTCAACAATAAATGCATCGACGACGTCATCCCCACAGTGACCGTACGTACATATCCCAATCAGAAGCCATGGATTACAGGCAACATCTGCACCGAGCTAAAGGCTAGAGCTGCAGCTTACAAGGAGCGAGACACTAATCCGGACGCGTATAAGAAATTCCGCTATGCCCTCTGACGAACCATCAAACAAGCAAAGTGTCAATACAGGATTAAGATTGAATTCTACTACACCGGCTCTGACGCTCGTCGGATGTGGCAGGGCTTGAAAACTATTATGCGCTACAAAGGGAAACCCAGACGCGAGTTGCCCAGTGACAGGAGCCTACCAGATGAGCTAAATGTTTTTTTTATGCTCGCTTTGAGGCAAAAAGCATGCATGAGAGCACCAGCTGTTCTGGACGACTGTGTGATAATGTTATCAGTAGCTGATGTGAGCAAGACCTTTAAACAGGTCAACATTCACAAAGCCGTGGGGCCAGATTTATTACTAGAACGTGTACTCAAAGCATGCGCGGACCAAAGCTTCTACTCCCTAGCCATAAGACTGCTGAACAAATCATCAAATGGCCACCAGACTATTTACATTGACATCCCACCCCACCATTTGTTTTTAGACTGCTGCTACTCACTGTTTATCTATGCATAGTCACTTTACCCCTACCTACATGTACAAATTACCTCAACTAACCTGTACCCCCACACATTGACTCGGTACCGGTACCCCCTGTCTATAGCCTCCACACTGACTCGGTACCGGTACCCCCTGTATATAGCCTCCACACTGACTTGGTACCGGTAACCCCTGTATATAGCCTCCACACTGACTCGGTACCGGTGCCCCCTGTATATAGCCTCCACACTGACTCGGTACCGGTGCCCCCTGTATATAGCCTCCACACTGACTCGGTACCGGTGCCCCCTGTATATAGCCTCCACACTGACTCGGTACCGGTGCCCCCTGTATATAGCCTCCACACTGACTCGGTACCGGTGCCCCCTGTATATAGCCTCCACACTGACTCGGTACCGGTGCCCCCTGTATATAGCCTCCACACTGACTCGGTACCGGTACCCCCTGTATATAGCTTCCACACTGACCCGGTACCCATTGTATATAGCCTCCACACTGACTCAGTACCGGTGCCCCCTGTATATAGCCTCCACACTGACTCGGTACCGGTACCCCCTGTATATAGCCTCCACACTGACTCGGTACCAGTACCCCCTGTATATAGCCTCATTATTGTGTTAATAAAAAAAACATTTTTTTTACTTTAGTTTATTTGCTAAATGTTTTCTGAACTCTTTCTTGAACTGCACTGTTGGTTAAAGGGCTTGTAAGTAAGCATTTCACGGTAAGGTCTACATGTTATATTCAGCATATCTGACAAATTAAGTTTGTCTTGATTTTGATTCATCGAATATGACTGGACGTCTGTTTTAAGATTCATGCTTAAGAATTGGAGAAGATCTAGCTAGTCATATTACTGTACTAGTTACTAGAGAAGGAGTACAATGTTACAGCTGTTGCTAATGTGTGAAAATGACTGCCATGGATCTGTTGTCTGTCAGACTTTGTGGTTGACCAGACACAGGCGGTGAAGTTTGCTTTGGACATTGCCTGTGGGATGGCCTTCCTGCACACGCTCGAGCCCATGATCTCTCGACACTCTCTCAACAGCAAGAGCGTCATGGTGAGAGGACTCACTTTAACACTACATATTCACTACAGTGATGTCGTTGTCATGTGTTTCACTCATGCTTCTTATGCCTTGGTGGATGACTGACTTTGTGTTTGAAACCCACTGTTATAATGACCTGATATTCCTTGACAGATTGACGAGGACATGACAGCCAGGATCAGCATGTCAGACGTCAAGTTCTCCTTCCAGTGTCCAGGCAGGATGTACTCCCCAGCATGGGTAGCCCCTGAAGGTACATCACACACACAGCCATTTTCTCTCTGTTGCTTACCACTTTTCAACTTTTTGAGAATGTAAATATTTGATTTCTCTAACTATAATGTATGGGACTCCTATAGCTATGAACCTATGTGCTATGTGTGTGATTCTCTGCCTCTCTGTCTGTCCTGTGCCCATGCAGCCCTGCAGAAGAAGCCTGAGGAGATCAACCGGCGGTCAGCAGACATGTGGAGCTTCGCTGTGTTGCTATGGGAGCTGGTGACCAGGGAGGTGCCCTTCGCTGACCTCTCCAACATGGAGATAGGCATGAAGGTGAGACCGCTTGCTTTCAGGGTGCTAGAAGTTATAGGATTCATTACAACCTGGGAATCTCAAAACACAAGTCTCAGTGTAGTCTTGACCTTCCCAGAGTGTCTCTGACATAGTTCCCTCTCTCTGTTCTGCCCTCAGGTGGCCCTGGAAGGCCTACGACCCACCATCCCTCCCGGCATCTCACCCCACATCTGCAAGCTCATGAAGATCTGTATGAACGAAGATCCAGCCAAGAGGCCTAAATTTGACATGATCGTGCCCATCCTGGAGAAAATGCAGGACAAGTGAAAACGGCTTTTTTGCTCTGCCTTGAATTACCCTCCTAAACCCCCAGATATCTTGCCCCAGATATCATCCAGAGATGTGGTGCTTACCAGTATTGCCTTAGACCTACTCTCACTACTTACCGCTGCCCTCAATGCCACTGTAACTTAAGCCTCTGAAAACTAAAATGGCGACCGTCACTTGTTTTATTCTTGATTATGATTGATTTTCTTTTTTTTACTTATCAAGATGAGTTATCAGTACTTTCATCTACGTCACTGTCTCATCGTGTCCATGCAGGAGCTAAGAATTGACTGTTCTGACTTGTGCTCTAATCATGTGGACTGAGTACAAGCCTCTATGACAGAATAACCTGTGGAAGTCAGGACGACAATCTGTCTTTTGCACTGGTTCTTTTCTTTACCTCTGGAGGGGGTCTCACTATCTAGTGTTCAGACACTGTAAAGTGACCTGTAACCTGTTATTACTGATTAATGAAAGCTCTTACGAAAACATTATGTTGCTATATTAGCCTGAAGCCTGTCTTGTGGAACTGAGTGTGTAATGTATGGCTGGTTTCCTTTGTTTCAAGGGCAAATTGTATGTATGCAAACAGGATTATAGGACTGCTCCTGCTTAGACTATTTATCCGACCAAGCATTTCAATGTCCATTATTCTTCAGGAAGTGCAGGTGAATGAGCAGAACCACTTTTTACACGTGCTTAGGGGTCCGCATACTAGGTTCTTGTTGCTCCTAGCAGAACTCGGCTAGGCGACCATCTGTGCCTCATACACCCTTAAGACATTTGCTTGAAAAACAAGAAAAAAGCGGCGATATTACTATTTCTTCCTCTCAGAAGCCGTACAACAACATATCTGTAACACTTCCTCAAAATATTCTGAATTAATATAAGATAAATCAAGATATATGTTTAATGTTGACCTTTTTGCAGAGGTCTTAGTCGCTCAATTATACATCTGAGATGTTTGGTGCAGTATTTCTCAAGTAAAATATTTTTGACTGAAAACATGTCATCTCGTTGAACGACAACAAGTCAGTGAAGAATCCCTACTGTTGACCAATTACCAATGAAAATATGTCATTTTTAGCTACTAAACTTGCCTCGTCAAAAATGTGTGCCGAACAGCCGGGAAAAAAACTGAATGCTGCCGAACACCAAAATGAACAAAAAAAATCTGACATGCTTATTACATTGATAGTTTTGAACGTTTCATCCACTGTATATTCTGCCCTCAGATCATTGGGATTTGTTTTCTTCAACTCCCAGCTTTGTTGAATTCTGTGGCTATGTTTATGCCTGAGGCGTGTGGCTATGTTTATGTCTGAGGCGATTCCCAACATTTCACAGGAGAGTGAAGATGAAGTGGACAATAAGGGGATAACATTAACATTCTGCATTGTTGTAGCCCCATATGAGTTATTTCCTTCTTTATTCACCTATGTAATACTTATTTGTTTTTTAATATGCATTCTTTCTCTGTCCACCAGCTTGCTTATTTGTGCTGAATCACCGGGGTAAAAGCCAAGAACAAGCATGGCTTATACAAAACTATGTAATTTATATATAAGTATATTAAAAACAAACAAAAATTATTTATATAGTCTGAAAGATCTTGTACTGGTGTGTTTCTCAATCTGGTGAGTGATAGTGGAGGTTCATTCATGCAGACAAGCAAAGTGTTTATTGCAGAATTACCAGCATTTACTAGTGTTCTGTCCAACATATTATCAATTGGCCGACTTTTTATTAGGTCTACTATGTCATTGATTTAGTACTAAAATACCTATATAAATCTATTGATAATGCATTCTGTAGACCTCCGATCAGCGATCATAGCTCCCAACCAGGTACTGCATCTCAGTACAGTCCCTGGTTCGAATCCAGGCTATATCACTTCCGACCGTGATTAGGAGTCTTAGGGCGGCGCAGAGTTTATTAGAGTTTTGTTCTTAAATGACTTGGCTAGTTAAAGGTTACATAAAAAAAACAAAAAACAATAATCATAAGATGGTTGAGTCAGAGATCCATCCGTACGAGGCAACACATTGACAAATTCGTGATGTACGCCCACCCACACCAGAACGTCTGTCACAACTCTGCACA